>NC_090440.1:750562845-750865875 GCF_031143425.1 Pleurodeles waltl | reverse complement strand
GGTAGGGAGAAGGGTGCAGAGGCAACAAGTTGACCATGCTGGGCAGGTGGAAGGAGCAATGGCAGCACAACATACCATGGAGGGCAGGGGAAAGGGGGTGGGGCAACAAACCACCATGGAGAACAGGCAAGGGAGGCTGTAGCAATATAACAGGCCATTGAGGGCAGGAGGAACAGGCAGTGGCAGTAAAACAGTACTTGCCAACACACCCGATTCAGCCCGGAGACTCCCGATGCTTTTAAGCCTAGAAGGGCTTTATTTGATCAATCTCCTGCAGACAATCTCCTATTTCTCAATGTAATTCAATGGGAAAAATCAATTCTGCAGGGTTTTTTCAAAATCTCTCTCTTACCAACTTCAAAATGTTGGCAAGTATGGTACATTGGATTACAGGGGGCAGGAGGAATGGGTTAGGGGCCTGCATGGAACTGGATAAAAGAGGGCAGGAAGGAAATGGGCAGGGGCACCAAACTGACCTTACAGGGCAGGTGCCAGGGGTTGCAGCAGCACAATACAACACGCAGGGCAAGTGGGACGGCAGTGCAGTACAACAGACTGTGGAAAGCAATAAGAAGGGGACAGGGCCTTCACATGGACAACAGAGGAAAAAGAGCCAAGGACAGCAAGTTGACCATACCAGACAGACAAAAGGGACAGTTGCAGCATAATGGACCATGAAGAGCAAGAGGGAGGATGTAAGGGCACGATAATAGACCAGGTAAGGTAGGAGGGAGGGGATAGGGGCCTGCACATGGAAAGCAGAAACCAGGAGACAAGGGGGCAGGGAAGAAGCAGTAAGCTGACCATGGATGGCAGGCAGGATGGGCACTGGAAGTAGAACACACCATGGTGGGCAACAGTGAGACTATAACAACATACACACTAACAGCAGAGGGGGGTCAGGGGCAGCAAAGTGACCACAAAGGACAGGTCGGAGGGTCTGCGGCAGCACAGAAGACCATCCATGGCAAGCAGGAGTGTTAGTGGCAGCACAGCAGCCATGGTGGGCAAGAGGGAAGGGGCAAGGGCACGATAAAAGGACCATGGGGGACATAAGGGTAGGGGCTGGACACAGATAAAATAGGGCAGGGGAAGGGGCTTCACAACAGACCACGCAAGACAGGCAGGGGGAACAGTTGGAGTACCACAGAGCATGGAGGGCAGAAGGGGTGACAGCAAAATGGACCATGGGAACAAGAGGGAGGGGGTAGGGGCATGGAATTCAGACAGGCAGGGTAGAGGTGGCAGAAACAGGCTGCGGACGGCAGCCATCTGACCTTGCTAGGCAGGTGGGAGAGGAAGTGGCAGCTCAACAAAACACTCAGGTGGTCATTACAACCCTGGCGGACGGTGTTAAAGCGGCGGTAAGACCGCCAATGGCCGGCGGACAAAAAAAGAGAATTATGACCCTTGCGGGAGCCGCCAACAAAGACAGCCACTTTAACACACCGCCCGCCACGGCGGTACAGACTAGCAGCGCGGCGGTCACCGCCAACAGACAGGCGGAGGACAATGTACCGCCCATAGTATCACAATCCGCCACCTTTTCCGGGGCGGATTCACCGTGGATAAAAACACGGCGGAAACAGCTTTGGCAATGGGAAAACATTCACCTCAACACATCCCACGAGGAACGAGGACTCCATGGACTCGGAAATCCAAATACTCCCTGCCCTTGTCTTTCTGCTCCTCTACGACCATCATCTACGTAGGCGCCGCAGACAATGGTGAGTACTGCACCTACGACATGGGGGAGGGGGGAGGCAAAAGTTAGGGGAACACCCACCAAACACCCCCACCCCCACCCCCAACCTCGCATTATACAACATGCACACCAAAGTATTCACAAAAATCACAGTAACAACCTACAATCCCCCCGGAAGAATGAAAAGACAAAGCAAAATTCGGTCAAACACTGTAATGTGGCAATATACATGTCATACAAAAATATACAGATATATATGAAAATCAGTCATAACTATATACAGTATGAGAAGTAGTGCAGATATGTACACAACAATGTCCGTGCACCAACAGTCCAAAAATGCATGGGCGAGGCCCACAAAGGATACCTGACCACAATCGGAGAGAACACTGCCGGGGCATCAGATAGAAATACTACAGGCACCTCAGGGGGAAGGGAAGGGGGGGCACCTCAGCCGGATGACTGCAAAGCCAGATTCACGACGGGGCTCCATGCCCATTTACGTATCCTGGGGAGTGCAAAGCCACAGTCTCTCAAGTCTTTCCAGTGGGTGGGTTGCCCACTATGCCATCCTGGGGAGTGCAAAGCCACAGTCTCTCAAGTCCTTCCAGTGGGTGGCTTGCCCACTGTGCCATCCTGGGGAGTGCAAAGCCACAGTCTCTCAAGTCCTTCCAGTGGGTGGCTTGCCCACTGTGCCATCCTGGGGAGTGCAAAGCCACAGTCTCTCAAGTCTCTACAGTGGGTGGTTTGCCCACTGTGCCATCCTCAGGAGTGCAAAGCCACAGTCTCTCAAGTCTCTACAGTGGGTTGTTTGCCCACTGTGCCATCCTGGGGAGTGCAAAGCCACAGTCTCTCAAGTAGATGCAGGTCTCCACTGGTACTGGGGGGGTCTGGTTCCCAGACTGGATGAGTCTCCCCGTGAAAGTTCCTGTCCTGTCACTGTCCCAGCAGCACATGGGATAAGGATGCCTGATGTGGAGGTCTAATCATTCCTACCCGGTGCTTGCCCTGTTCAGCGGTGCTTCGACATGGCGGTTCAGGACTGTTCAGCAGTGCTTTGCCATGGCAGTCTTTGCCCTGTTCAGCGGTGCTTCGACATGGCGGTTCAGGACTGTTCAGCGGTGCCTTGCCATGGCGGTCTTTGCCCTGTTCAGCGGACATTGGTGTGTGCCATGATGTTCCCTACACTGGGCATTGGTGTGTGGCATGACGTTCCATCATAGCCCACCTGGGCTGTGGCAGCTGGGGCCGTCCTGTGACTCCGGCGGTAGTGGTGGTCTCCTGACCAGTGACGATACTTGGGCCCTCCTGGGCAATGATTCTGGCGGTGGTCTCCTGACCAGTGACGATACTTGGGCCCTCCTGGGCTGTGACTCTGGCGGTGGTCTCCTGACCAGTGACGATATTTGGGCCCTCCTGGGCTGTGACTCTGGCGGTGGTCTCCTGACCAGTGACGACGGTGCTGGCGGTTGTGTCTAGACCGCCGGAAATGATGGCGCACTTCTCCGCCGTGACACTCACAACAGGCTGGGCAGACTTCCTCTGGCCCTTCCCCACCTTTGGTGGAGTCACAGCTGACTCTCCAATCCCCTTGGAACCCATGTGAGTTGTTTTCCCACCAGGAGTCTTCACACGGTCCCGTCGTCCACTCTCCAATTTTAGAGCCTTTACAGGGGGTGGGCTGCCAGTGCCTTGGCTCCGGGTCATACTGCCTGCCCTGGTGGACGGAGCACTCCACAAACCTTGAACAGGCACCACTGGTATTGGAGGCTTTTTGGCTGAGGCGCTACGACGGGACTGATGAATTAGAGGGGGAGAGGGGGGGGGCAAAAAGGTCAACTTTACAGAGGGACAGTTTCTGACGAACACTGGGATGGGTAGTTGGAGGGGGCCTGGGAGTGGAGGAAGAGGAGGTGGTTGTAGGAGGTGTCACTTTAGGTGTTTTGGGTGCAGGTGCAGGTACTGGAGGCTGTCGTGAGATGGATGGATGTTGAGTGAGTGATTGCCAGCTTTTGTGTACTTTGGGAGGGGGCGTCACAGACACACTGGGAGAGGACACAGGGGACGTGTAATGGGAGTGGAGGTGGTGAGTGCAGGTGAGCGGGGTGTGGTGCTGGGTGTTCTGGTGCGAGTCCTGGTGCCTGTAGATGTCGTGCATGCAGGTGAGAGTGTAGACGAGACTGGGAGGGAGGAGGGAGACGACAAGGAGGGGGACACAGTGGAGGCAGTGGATGTTGCTGTGTCTGTATGTGGGTGATGCTTGTGTGAGTGCCTGTGGGATGTGTGGTGCCTATGTTTGCTTGACCTACCTGTGTGTGCTGACTTGTGTGCATGCTGGTCTGTAGGTGTGCTTGGGATGGGCTGGGGTACAGGAGATTAGGTCTGGGTGGAGGAGGTTGGAGGGGGTAGAATAGACACAGGGACAATGGCTGCCATCAGTGCTGAGGCTAGAGATTGCAGGGTTCGCTGAAGGACAGCCTGACCAGAATGAATGCCCTCCAGGAATGCATTACCGTGTTGCAACTCTCGTTCTACACCCTGGATGGCATTCACAATGGTAGACTGCCCAACAGTGAGTGACCTGAGGAGGTCAATGGCCTCCTCACTGAGGGCAGCAGGGGTGACAGGGGCAGGGCCTGAGGTGCCTGGGGCGAAGGTGATGCCCACCCTCCAGGGTGAGCGGGCACGGGGCGAACGCTGAGAGCTGCTGGGAGGGCGGTGCTGGTAGGGGTGGTGGCGGCTGTACCTGTAGAAGTGGGGCGCACAGATGGTGCCGCCACCACAAGGGAGCCCCCATCGGCGGACGAGTCCGTGTCGCTGCTTAGTGATCCGGTGGCCGACGTGAAGCTCCCCTCACCCTCCGTCCCACTGGTGCATTCAGAGTCCGTGGTCTGGCCCTCCATGGCCATGTGGGATGCAGCTCCCTCGTGCTCCGGTGCCACTGTACCTCCGCATGATGATGCTGATGTACAAAAGGATAGGGAGAGCAGAAAAAGGGGGGGAGACAGAAGAAAGAGAGTTTTAGTGCGTGGCATACCGCTACCGTTGGCGGACAAGACAGACACAGCAGCACCCTGCATTACGCCGTGCTCCTGCCCTCTGAACATGCAATTCCTGGGATATGGCCTACATGGCAATGGGGGACATCTGCGCACATGGATGCCACAGGGGCAACTATACCTCGACTTGGCACTCTGCTGAGGTGGGGTAGAGTGCCACATGGCCTACATTACGGAGGGGCCTTGCCTACCGAACTCGCCCTGGCCTAGGGACACCCACAGCCCACCTCCCCCACCCAGACACCTCCACTGCGCGCAAAGTCCACTGAATGAGAGTGTACTCACCCCCATGTGTCTGCTGTGATGCCCTCAAGCGCCCATCCAACTCCTGGTAGGCCACCGCCAGGATCCGGAACATCAGGGGGGTCATGGTGCGACGGGCACCCCTCCCACGTTGGGAGGCCATCCTCAGCTGAGCCTCCGCCGTCTTCTTGCTGCAGCGGCGAATGTCCTCCCATCTCTTACGGCAGTGGGTGCCCCATCTCTGGTGGGCCCCAAGGGTCCGGACCTCCTTGGCGATGGCACACCAAATGTCCCTCTTCTGGTGGGCGCTGACCTACATGACATGCACAAGGAAAGAGGAACAGTCATTAACAACTGCACCGTCGCTGTGACTAGCCCCCCTCCCTACTTTGGCCATGTGGCCCATTCATTCCCATGCATTAACGTACTATGAACTCTGCCCCCTTCCCTCTTCCAACCAGCCCTCTCCACCCAGGCCTAGCCCATCCCACGTGCTCCCTGTGTACTAACCTGTTGGTCTGGAGGACCGTAGAGTAGCGTGTACTGGGGGAGGACCCCGTCTACCAGTTTCTCCAACTCCTGTGCAGTGAAGGCAGGGGCCCTTTCCCCAGACGCAGCAGCCATCGTCGCTTCCAGACCAAGGTCACAGCAGCACTAGCAGTGTAGGTCCTCTCCTGTCGAAGGTCAGGTATCTAGTGATTGAACAGATAGAAAATGGCGGTGACGTCCGCGGCAGTGACATCCGCGGCGGTGCGCATCATCACCGCCGGCGCACCGGTTCATTGGCCCCTGGGACCCATAGCGTATAGGGATGGGGAACACCCCTTCCTAATTGCGACTCGCAGTCCCGTTTTGCGAGTTGGTAACCAGGTTACCGACTTGCAAAACAGGAATTGGGCTTCGCGATATGGGTTTTGCACGTCGCAAAGAGTGAAATTCACTGTTTGCAACGTGCAAAACCTTTCCTACATCTAGCCCGTAATCCGTTATAAGTAGTTATGTCAAGTAACTATAACTCCTGTCCTAAGGTAACTATAACTCACGCCCCGCGATGCACAGGTTAATCTGTCTCCTGAACTTCTGATGGGGAGGTTGTCGCCATGCTGGCTACCTCCCCACAGGGCACATTATGACTTTACCGCTGGACTAATGGCAGCTAGAAAGAAGCGGCAGCATTGTCACCGGCTCGCCAAAGCTGCCATAGCAGGGTGCACCAGCACCCTTGCAATGCTCACTCTCTGCAAAGCAGAGGTGGACCCATGCACTGCTCATGGCAAGCGCATGGGCAGTGCAGGGGCTCCCCTGTCCCCCCCTGCACCTATTCTCCACCAACCTTTTCATGGCAGTGATACTGCCATGAAAAGGTTGTCTGAGAACCAGGTCGTAATCAGCAGGGTGGCACTACATGCAGAGCCGCCCTGGCTGATTCAGACCTCTTCCTCAGTCAGTCCGTCAGGATCACGATCCCGGTGGAGACGGCGGTACCTATAATGTGGTGGTCGGACCACTACAGCAGCGGCGGTCCTGAGTGCCACAGCGAGGCTGGTGGTCATGAGTATTCAGGCTCTTGTTTTCTTTACTTGATGGGGGCTGTCAGATCCCACCAAGTAAAAGCAAACATTTATAGCCTGTGGGTGGGCACCCCAGGACATAGTAGGAGCTGGCCCTGGGGGGTGGCGGTCTCCAGGGCCATCAGGTCCATCAGTGGCCAAGAAAAAAGGGGAGGATTAAAAATGTGCATTTCCCATGTTCATTTCAATAGACTCTGTAGACATGCCTGCAGCCCGAAGTGCTCAACGGAATTACACCAATATGGTGTAAAATCGTTCTTAGATGTTAAAGGAAATCAAAATTTGGATATTTAAGTTCACGTCTACTTCACAAAAACTGATGGTCTAGTGCAGAGATCTGACAGCACTTCAACCAGGAAGTGTAGGCAGCCATTTTGAGGCTCAGCTTCAGCAGCATCTCCAAAATAAATGTAAAAAAAAAAAGAAAAAGGGGCAAGGTTTCTTTACCCTACTCCAATAGCCTTGTTGCAAGGGTATCCTGGTGTCCCCCCGGCTAAAAAGCATTTAAAAAAACTGCAGCTAAAATCGTGACTATTCATGAATTTCGTCACAATTCTTTTTAAATAATAAGCAAGCTCATCTTCTGTGCTTGCTTTTCATTTTGCCCCTAGGTGAGCCAGGTCCGAGGAACATATTATTTATAGGAGGGGTGAACTTGGGGCCACCTTCCTGGGGCTTACTGATGAAACCCCAGGGACTGCCAGCTCTCCTGGGCTTTGCCTATAAATTATGTATGGTGCAGCATGGCCCCCCATACCCTGGGGACCACCATCTCCCCAGGGCAAGGTTGTGAACAAATATAAGGAGGTCCTATGGACCCACCCGGGACCTGGGGATTGCCACCTCCCTGAGGCTATAAACATAAAGTATGCAGGGAGGCTGCATGGCCCCCCACAGCCCAGGGGACCACCACCTCCCTGGGGCAAGGAAGAGTTAATGAATGGGAGTCCCCACTGATTCCCTAGGCCCCAGAGACTTCCACCTCCCCGGGGCTATAAACATAAAGTATGTGGGGGCACGCGGCCCACCCACAGCCCCAGGGACTGCCACCACCCCGGGCTGAAATAAATTAATGTAGGGGGTCCATCATGGACTCCCAGCCCCCCAGGGACCACCACCTCCCCAGGGCTAAACTAAACAATGGAGGGGGCCACGCAGCCATCCTTATGGAGCCATAGATGGCTCTGGGCACCCCGAGGTGCCCACCCTCAGGAAGTAGCTGTTTGTTTTTGCTTGGTAGGAGCTGACAGCTCCCACCAAGCTAAAGAAATCATAACTCTGTTTTCTGCAAGCTGGAGCTGTCAAACAGCTGCTATTTCAAGCAGCTCCCTACTTGCGGGAGCAATGCTGGCTCCCACAGGATCCAGAGCTGGCTATGGCCTTGGGGGCCTTAAGGTTCCCACTGCGGTTCCCCAAATAAAAAATAAATAAAAAGAAAATCATGGTAGAACTGCAGATTTGCAGTTCCACCTTGAAAGTTATCTAATGAAGACACCCGAGGAACAATTGAATTGTTGAAAAAGTTACCAACACAGAAGGTCAATGGAGAACTTTCCATGCCATACTTTGTGTAGCTGTAGTGTAGGAGATGCACTATATATTTTCCCAAGAGGTAGCACTCACTTAAGAGCCAGTAGAAAGTATTGCAGTCGGGTAGACATTTTGCAGATAACAGTGGCCTCTTCTTGGATAAATATGCATGACAGGATTTATTCTGACATGATGCTCATTTTACAGAATGCACTTATACATACAAACAAAACAGGTGCCCATGTTGAAGATAAACTTCTGTAAAGTACTAATCAGCCTATCTTTGTGTGCATGGACAAGGCAAACCAAGTGTGTTTTCTCTATATTTCCACCTTGAAAAGTTGTCTGTAATCCTCAATAGAGGTGTTTGCATCCTTGCCTTTTTGAAACGCAATATCTCAAGTAACTTTAATATAACTTGTGCCCTAAGGTAACTATAAGTTGTGCCCTCACCATGTCCTAATCACCCAGAAACTTACAGCACTCATGACATCTTTGATAATATAATTAATAACATCAATATAGTATTTGAAGTTATATTTTTCCCCAAAAAACTCCTGAACTGTAAAAGCACCCTTACCACCCAATACCCCTACCCACTCCAAACCTTAAAAATACAATTACCACCTAATACCCTACCCATCCTAAATGCTTTAAATGCCTTACTACCCATGTACCCTTACCCACCCTAATCCCATGAAATATTCTTATCACCCAAATACTCTTTCCCACCTTAACCCTTAAAAATACCCTTATATCACAATCAATCATTCTTCTTTATAGAGTGCAACTACTCACCCCTGAGGGTCTCAATGTGCTGGTGGTGGTCTGGGACTCATTTGAAGAGCCAGGTCTTGAGGTTCTCCCTGAAGATGGTGAGTGATGGGCTTTGTCTGAGGTGCTTAGGTAGGTTGTTCCAACTCTTGGCTGCGAGGTAGGTGAAAGATCTTCCTCCAGCGGATGTGTGGAATGGTGGATAGCGCCTGCTGGGCGGATCAGAGGGGTCTGGCGGGGTTATGGAAAGAGATGCGATGATTCAGGTGTGCCAGTCCAATGTTGTGAAAGGCCTTGTAGGTGTGGGAGAGTAGTTTGAAGTTGATTCGCTTCTCCACTGGGAGCCAATGGAGGAGTGTTGGGAGATGTGTTCCTGGTGGGAGAGGGTCAGGACGAGTCTGGCAGCGGTGTTTTGGATGAGTTGCAGTTTCCTGATGTTCTTTGTCTTGGTGTCGGCATAGATTGCATTGCTGTTGTCGAGCTTGCTTGTGACTAGGGCTTGGGTGACTATCTTCCGGCAGTCATCCAGGATCCATTTGAAGATTTTGCGGAGTTGGCAGTGAGTGTGCCAGCAGGAAGAGGTGACTGCATTTACCTGCCGGGTCATTGTTAAGGAGGAATCGAGGATGATTCCTAGGTTGTAGGTGTGGTCAGTCAGAGTAGCTGAGATGCTGAGCGGTGTGGGCCTTCAGGAGTCATCCCAGGATGAAGTGGAGTTTCTGAAGATGATGAGCTCAGTCTTGTCTGAGTTGAGCTTGAGGTAGCTCTTTCTCATCCAGACGGCGATGGCTTTCATTCCGGTGTAAAAGTTGCTCCTACCTTTGTTCAGGTCTTCAGTGAGGGATATGATGAGTTGTGTGTCATTGGTGTATGACACGATGTTCATTCCGTGTCCTCTGACGATGGTTGCAAGCGGGGTCCTGTAGATGTTGAAGAGCGTTGGGCTCAGGGAGGATCCCTGAGGGACTCCTCAGCTGACTTCTGTTGGTTTGGATATGAAGGGTGGGAACCTGACTCTCTGTGTTCTTCTAGTGAGGAAGGAGTGAATCAATTGCAAGGCTTTTTCGAGGATTTCTGCGTTGTGGAGTCTGGTGCATAAGATGCTGTGGGAGAAGGTGTCGAAGGCTGCTGAGAGGTCGAGGAACATGAGTGCTGCAGTGTGGCTGCGGTCAAGAAGACTGCAGATGTCATTGGTGGCTGCAAGAAGAGCTATCTCCGTGCTGTGGTTGGTGCGGAAGCCAGACCGGGAGGTATCCAGAGAGTTGTTGTCTTCGATGAATTGTCGCAGATGTGAGTTTATGGCTTTTTCCAGGACTTTGGCCGGGTGGAGTAGTGGCGAGATGGCCAAACATTCATTAGCTCTGATGGGTCGGCTGTGGCTCTCTTCAGGAGAGGGTGGACTTAAGTGTGTTTCCAATCATCTTAGAAGGTGGCTGTTTTGATAGAGCATTTCGGTGTCTATTGGAGTTTGGGGGCGATGGATGCACTGACTCTCTTGTAGATGTGGGAGCTCCGGAGTGAATGCTGTTCATGATGATTTCTGTCTCTTCTGTGGTGAGAGTGGACCAGCTGTGGACAGTTTGGATGGGTTCTGGGAGGCTGGGTCGCTCATAGGTTCTGACGCCTGGTGGGTTCTGCAGGAGGATAGATGTCCTTAATCTTGAGGTGAAGGAAGGTGGCCAGTTTGTCGCAGAGGTCTTGCGATGGGGAGATGTTGGTGGCTTTGGAGGGAGGATTGGTGAATTTGTTGATTACCGCGAGAGTTTTCCTGTGTTGTGCGAGGAGGTGTTGATGCATTCCCGTAGTGTGGCTTTTTTGGTGTTCTTGATGCATTGTTGATAGGTGAAGGTGACGGCTCTGAAGAAGGCCAGGTCGCTGGTTTTGCTGTTTCACCATTTCTTCTCTAGGCACCCGCATGTGCGCTTGGTTTGTTGCAGTTTGTGGTGAACCAGCTGGCTCTTTTTGGGATGCGCTTGACAGAAGTTAATTGGAGGGGGGCTAAGGAGTTGGCGCATTTGGTGATCCAGGCGTTGAGGTTGAGTGCTGCGGTGTTGGTGTTATCAGTGGCGGGCAGTGGTGATTTGGCAAGGGTCATGGTGAGTTGCTCCTCTTTGATTTCTTTCCATTTCCTGTGGGGACGGCGGGGAAATGGAGGCGGCTGTTGGATGTGGTGATGGCAAAGTGTAGGCAGTGATGGTCGGTCCACTCCAGGATGGAGACATTATTCATGGTAATCAGGTTGCTTGATGCAAAAATGGTGTCTAGCATGTGTCCTGCGGCGTGCGTGGTCTCAGTGATTAGTTGTTGGAGTCTGAGTGTGACGAGGTTGTTGAGTAGGGAAATGGTGCTTTGGTCGTTGTGGTCCTTGAGGTGGAAATTCAAGTCACCGAGGAGGAGGTAGTCGGTGGACACCAGGGTGTGGGGGGTGGCAATGTCTACCATGGTGTCGATGAAGGATGGGCAGGGGCCGGGTGTTATGTAGACCAGGGTGCCGCTGAGGGAAGAGTTGTGAGTGGTGTGGATCAGGAAGTGTAGGTGTTCCATTGTGAGGCAGTGTTCCTCCCTGTTGACCTTGGTGCGGAGTGAGGACTTGTGTACGATGGCCAGTCCTCCACCTGGACTGGAGGGTAGGCCCTTCCTTAGGATGTTGTATCCGTCCGGGATTGCGATGGCGATGTCTGGTCAAATACTCTTATCAACCCTAATCTCTAAAAATACTGGTACCACCCAAAAACACCCACCTGAAGCCCTAAAATCAACTTACCACCCTAATACCCTTTGCCATCCTACACCCTAAATTTACCCCAAGACCCAAATATCACTACCCACCCTGAACTCTAAAACACCCTTACCACCCAATACCCTTATCCACCCCAAACCTAAAAACACCCTTGCCACCCAATATCACTAACCACCCTAAACCATAAAAATACTCTTATCACACAATACCGTTACCCATCACTTAATCCTAAAAACACTCACCTTAACCACCCTATACCTTTACCCACCCTAAACTCTTAAAACCATTGAAACACCATTACTGTAATTCCAAAATAGTTTTCACTTACCTGATATTACCTATTGGTGGTCCTCAGTAGGTAGTTATACTTAGTACATAGTTTCCATAGGAAAAGCGTTTGTTGTTTTGCCAATAACTTTGGCAGTGTTTGACTAATCCTCATGAAATTTTCAAAACTATTACACCTGCTGTCAGTTGCTATCTTGAAAGTTTCGGGGTGATACATCAAGCAGCGGATGGGAAAAAGTGGTGCCAAAAATGCGCTGTCAAGCAAGCAGGAAAACAGATGAAAGAATTGTTCCTGCATGCAGGGACCAGCAATTTTAGTTTCTCCCTGTGTGCGAGGGCAATGCTGGCTCCAGCTGGAGGCAGGGAGCCAACAAAGACCACAGAGGCATTGAGATTCCTCCTACAGTCTCGAGCAGAGAATTAGGCTTTCTATGCAGGAGGATTTGTTATAGTAGATTTCTGTACGAAGATGCTCGAGGAACAATCACCTTAACCAAAAGTGCCCTTGTTTGGTGGAGATAGAACTCTTCATCTTCTCCACACAAGGATTCATGTTATCAGTATAAAGATGCTTGAGGATCAATCACATTGCCACAATTACAGATATACAAGGTCACTGGAGACATTACCCTCGGGGTCATTGATGCAGCTGTAGTGTAGGATATGCACTATGGCCCAGATTTAAGCAAAATTGGTGCATCATTACATGAAGCACGACTTTTCTTGCACCCCATTGCTCCCCCTAATGCCACCATGTGTGTGCCGCATTAAATAATACGATGCACCACAGCGCACGTTAGGATCAATAGCATCATAATTTCTGCCGCTATTGTAATACTTTGCAGGACTAGCACCAAAAATGTTTGTGCTAATCCTGCAAAGTACATAGAGGCCTATTATAAACAATGGTGTGCCTTAATTTAATGCCTGCACTGAGCAGGTGTTAAAAATGACAAGGCAAATGGTGCTATGGAATCTTATAGATTCCACTGTGCCATTTTTCTGCACCTCCCAACGGAGCAATGACCCCTTTGCATGCAATATTCCAGGCAAAATATGGCGCAAGGGTTTACAAAGTGATGCAATGCGTGCATTGCACCACTTTGTAAATTTTGTGCAGCGTTTGTGACATCCTGACACCACATTAGTGTGAAAAAAAAAGACGCTAATGTTGCACTAGATGGAGCTAGCCCATCTTAAATTTGGGCCTACATATTTTACCCAACAAGGTAGCATTTACTAATGAGCCAGTAAAATGTACTCCAGTTGGGTGGAGATTTTGCACACAACTGTGGCCTCTCCTAACAGATCATGATCCATTCTGGCAACGACACTCATTTCAGAACCTCACTATAACGTGTCTGTAACCACTAGTTTTATCTGTGAATTTCTAAGGTTTTTACATGCTAATTCTTAGCTATTCCCTGTAATCTTTGTTTTTTTCAGTAAATATGCTTACATTTTCATTGTAATGGCATGTGTGGTAAAGGCAAATGCATGGTAAAGACTTGTGTGGTAAAGGCAAAGTGTGATAAAGGCATTGCTTGGTAAAGGCTGCATGGTAATGGTAATGCGTGGTAGTGACTCTGTGGTAAGTGTTGTTTTCCACATAAAGCCTCAAAAGAACCATCCATGCACCAACCATCCCTCAAATTAATATCAAATAGTTGATTGACATAAATATAGAGAAACAAGATTATTCTGTGATCACATTTGGAGTTTATTGACTCAATTATTTTTCAGTTAATCTCTCTATTTGCTAAAATGTGATTGAGCTACTATTACCTGACAGTGAGACATATGAAAATGAACATGGTAGATATTCTTCAATTCACCCCTAGGGAATTGAGTTTAATTGAACTCAGTGTATACATTCTATTAGATGGCACAAACTGTCTTTCAACATGGATATTAATGTACAGATTATAACAGGGGGATTACTAGCCCTAATTCTGTAATTAGTATATTTAAGACTGAGCTAGTGAAATATTGTTTCCCTTTAAGCCTAATCAATTTCACCTTGAGTTCTTAAATGTGTGCTGATGGTCTTGTCAACACTGTCCACATGCCAAATAGTTTTCAACTGCTTTGGATTTGATTCCCATTTATAATATGAAGAGAAAGCCCATTTCTCTTGCATTTTAGCTGCAACAGTTGTAGAGAAAGCAGTAAATTGCACATGCTTTGAAAATCTACTAGCACATTTCCCTGTAAACCCTACTGGCAAACATAAAAAGCTGATAGCACCGGAAATAATAATAAGAGGGTATGCGGTTACCCCGGTTGTGGGAAAAGTCACTAGCAGATTATGTAATGTTTATTTTAGATCTCCATCATGAATCTGCTCAATACAGCTGTATTCAGTTTTATCCACTTTACATTAAGCAATGTAGGAATACATTTTCTTGATTTCAGATTGACAGCAGTCTCAGCCTTAATTGATCAAAATACACTTATAGGTTGCCTCCACACTAGTAGTGTGCCATTGTAGCTTTATATACCTGTCAGAATTGTGGTTTATTATTTGGTATGGTTGTGTGACCGCACCATGTGCTAAAGACACATATCTGTATCAGGTCCAGCCACATTTTTTTCTAAAACCCTATGTAGCTGTGGCTGAAAAGAGTCACATATTCAGCATTAAGAAGTACCAAAACAATTGAATAAAAATAAAATGGAATACAATAAAATTCTGACACCAATTTATAAAAATTGGTTTTATTCTTATCTTTAGTTAGATTTGTCAACAGCAAAATTCCACCAGAGGTTTAATGATATAGGAATTTTAAAAGAAGCAATAAACCACTTCTTTTAAGTGAGTGCAATATATATTTGCAGTTTACTGCCATCGCGCTTTAGAGTTAGCCACAAAAGGCAAGTTGAAAACAGCTATATGGGAACTCTTGATCATGTCAACTCTGATAGGAAGCCAGTCTCTGGGACCAGTCAGGTCCAGTTGGACAGTTACCTGTCAAATTAAGTGGTCTACAGCCCAATGCCAGGCCTCATGGGTGAACCGGTATAGAAGTCAAATGGAGTGGCCCTGATGCAAGGGATACAGGATGCTGTAGATGCTCAATACTGAAGATGCAGAACCTGTATCAAGACTCTTCCTTTGGCCATCCCTTTGTCTGGAAGCAGCAGAGTAACTTTGGCCTTAGGGGTTTATGTCCCACAAAGTTGGGTGAAGTCTAACACAAAACAGTTGTCACTGGTCTACTGGTCTCTGGTTAGAGCAAAATGAATTGTTCCCTTTAACTTGCACTATCTTCTGCACTCTGGGCGACCAAACTGCACTCTGACAATTCTCCTGAGTCCAGCAGAATAAGGCACAACTTTTGATGGTCAAGATCCCCAGACTGCGACTCAACATCCAGCTGTGTCAAGCTTCTGAGCAAGGGGCTCTCAAGAGTGCAGTTTTCAGCTTTTATGGTCCTGTGGCAATAGCAGGAAGTCCACCAACTGTCTTTTGAAGTAACTTGCTCGGTCTGTGGTTTCAAGCAACTTTTCCATGAGTGGGGCATGGCAGGCACAGTCCAAGGTACAGCAGGTGCATTCCAGTCTTGGATGCAGCATTTCTTTGCTGCATCTAGAGAACAGTATTGCAGTCCTTATTCAGTCTTTTCTCCAGTACAGAAGAGAAATGAGGTCTGGGTGCCAGGGGTGCCACTTTTATGCCGGCTGCAAGGCGAGGGGGATATCGTGAACAACTAGCCAATGGGGCTCACACGTCCCCTCATGCCTGATGATGACTTTCCGTAAATTGTGGCATCTAGCTAACCCAGAATGCACTGTTCTGTGCACTACCAAAATGGCAGAACCATTTTCTCGGTCTGTAAAGCTGCCTTGCCCAACCCAGATGGGTGGCTTCCTGGGGGCTACATTCTTTTTGCAAAACTGGTTTTACCACGGCTTCCTTGATGTTAGAGATGCCATTCTTGTCTGCTATAGCAAATGAGCAGGACTTTCCTTGTGTGACTACCATTTGCCCTTCTAAGGTGATTTCTCCTTTGAAGCTCACCTTTCAGGCTCAAACATCCACTCAGACCATCCTGCCAAGCGGAGGTCACACCTCTTTCCTAGACCACCTCTACTTTTCTCTTCCTATGAGCTGTTGACATCCCTCTTCAGGAGGACAGCAGACTGTCTCAAGGACAGCAGCTTTGTGCAACTGTAAACAACTAATAGAAACATTGGGCAACAATATAGCAACTTTCTAATGTTGCAATTTGCAAAACAGAGCCATTAAATTCAGCTTGAGCAACAAGTTGAGTTTAATGAAGCTATTCTTTTGATACCTGAAAGTATCGTTTTTAGTGGTCCCATTCAGAAGTTATCAGGGCTTAGTTCTCAGCCTGTAAGGCTAATAGCCTTTCCACAGTAAGAGTGAAAATGCTGGGTTATTACTGCCAGGGTATGTAAAGCTAATATAACACACAACCTTCTTTCTTATATAATGCACCCTGCCTTTAGGGCTCAGTAGAGCTACCTTTAGGTTGACTTACAAATATTAAAAGGTAGGACTAGGCTTTGCCCTTGGTTTGAATGGCAAGTTGGGTTAGCAGTTTAAAACTTCTCCTGCAGTGGCAGGCTGAGTTATTCTATGTTTTTTCATATTTGTTGTTAGGAATTGGATCTCTAGTTGGCAGAGGTATACACCTTTGTCCAAATAGGGACCACAATCCTAGTCAGGGTAAGTCACACACAATCCAACCAAATTATCTTGTGCCCACCCTCTGGTAGCTTGGCACTGAGCAGTCGGGCTTAACTTAGATGGCAATGTGTAAAGTATTTGTGCAAGAAATCATGCAATAACACAGTGAAAACACCACAAGAAGACATTACACAGGTTTAGAAAAATATACAATATTTATCTGATATAATTAAGGTCAAAATGATCAAGATTTAAATATCACTTTTGCAATGATAAGAAGAGTCTTTAGTTCTTAAAAGCAACAATTGTCTCTTGCAAGCACAAAGTACCTGGTTTGCATCAAAATTCCATACACGAAGACTGCAGAGGAGGAGATGCGTGGAAAAAGGTAGGTGTGTTTTGGATTTCCGGGAGCACATAGATGATGCATTGATTCCTTTCCATGCTGCAAGGGCTTTACGTCAAATTCCAGCATGCAGACTTGAATCCTCTTTGTGATGCTGGGTCTTTTGACACCCAGGGATGATGCGTGGAAATCCTAGGGGTGTGGGATGAAGTCACAGCTGTTGCGTCGATCTGGTGGGTGATGCAGTGGAGTTTCTGCTGCACGGCTGGCGGTGTGTCGATTCCTCTTGCAGGAAGTCAGGCTGCGTCCTTCTGGCCCGGCGATGCGTCGATTCGGTGGGCTGTGCATTCGAAGTTCAGGTCGCAATGTTCATGCTGGTCAATCTCAACTCGGGGAGCTGGGCTGCGTCGTTCTGGTTTGACGATGTGGTGATTTCCTCACCACTGGACAGGCTGTGCGTCGATTCTGGCAGGCTGGGAGTACATTTTTGCCACACAAGGAGTTTCTTTGCAGAGATGAAATCTTTTTGGCCCTGAGACTTCAGCAAACAGGAGGCAAGTTCAATTTAAACCCTTGGAGAGCACTTCTCAGCAGAGCCAGAGGCCAGGAAGGCAGCAGGGCAACGGCAAGGCAGCAGTCCTTTACAGCAAAGCAGTCCAGGTGAATCCTTTCGGCAGCCAGGCAGCTTCTCTTGGCAGATTGCAGGTTATGGGCCAGAGAGTCCGTCCCAAAAAGTGTCTGAGTTGGTAGGATCAGAGACCCAGTTTATATACCCAAAAGTGTCTTGGAAGTGAAGGAGACTTCAAAGAGTGGTTTTGAAGTGCACAAGGTCCCCTTCCAGTACAATCCTTTATGACAGGGTCCCTGTAGGGGATTTGGCAGTCCATTTTGTGAGGGTAGGCCACTGTCCTTTGAAATGTAAGTGTCAGGCCCTCCACCCTTCCAGCCAAGGAAGACCCATTCAGTATGCAGATTTGTGCAGGTGTGACTGAGCATCCTGTGTTTGTGGTTGTCTGGGTGAAATGCACGGAGGAGCTGTCAACCAGCCCAGCCAGACGTGGATTGGAGACCGGATGGAAGGCACAGATGGATTTTGAGTGGAGAGAAATGCTCACTTTCTAAAAGTGAATGAACACAATTAGAGGCAAGCCAGTATTCCCCTAGGAACTGTGTACAGACAATGTCTCACTTAAAAATGCTCCTAGAAGAATTATTTAGTTATAGTATGCATACATATGTTCTAGTCTTCAATTAATGAATAAGACAACTCCATAGTGTTAAAATTCAATATATTACTCAATAGGATTCAGGAAGTTCAAAAAAATGTACAACAATTCCAATGAATGTCCATTTCATAAACAACAACACTGTATATAACCCCTCTATATCATAAGATTGAATCCCAACTGCTGACCCAGGAAGGGGTTATAACCCTCCTCATGACACAGTGCTGCACAATAATTGCCTGGTGTTCAGTCCCAGTTCAAGCAATATCATGGACTTTTAGTTCAGCTTGCCAAATGAGAAGGTAATGTCGACGTTTCGGCCTGTAGTGGCAGTCAGAGGTCCGTCAGACCATCATCAGGACTCAGGTGGTCATTCTGACCTCAGCGGTCTTTTTTCCAGACCGCCGAGGCCGGGGGAGACAGAATACCGCCGAGGCCGGGGGAGACAGAATACCGCCATTGCCGGCGGTATTCATGCCTCCCTATTCCGACATTTCCGCTGGCCCAGCGGAAATGGCACATCAACATTGCCGCCGGCTCGTAATAGAGCCGGCGGCAATGTTGATGTGCCTCCGGTGCAGTAGCACCCGTCGCGCATTTCACTGCCCGAAATTTGGGCAGTGAAATGCGCGACGGGGCTACGCCTGGGGGCCCCTGCACTGCCCATGCTAAGTGCATGGGCAGTGCTAAGTGCTAAGTGCATGGGCAGTGCAGGAGCCCCCAGGGGCCCCGTGTGTCCCCTTACCGCCAGCCTTTCCATGGCGGTGTCTACCGCCACGGACAGGCTGGCGGTCGGGGACTCATAATCCCCAGGGCAGCGACTTGCACCGCTGCCCTGGGGATTATGACCGCCAGGCGGAAACCTGGCGGGAAAATGGAGGGGCCGGCGGTATGGCCGTGGCTTTTGCGCCACGGTCATACTTGCTGGCGGGACACCGCCAGCCTGTTGGCGGTGTTCCCGCCAGCAAACCGCCGGCCGCCAGGGTCGGAATGACCCCCTCAGTGTTGTTAAATAATACCTACATACAAGAAACATTAATTAAAAAACAGTACGTGCAATCTATTAAATCACACCATGTGTATCGACTGTTGAACACAAAAAAACACCATAACACAGGTGTGGATCTAGTATAAGCCACCACCTATATGGCAAGGTAAGTTCTAAATATACTTTAAAAACATAGCAAACGTGCACCATAAAGTACACTGTGTCAGGCTCCCAACCAGAATAGCTATATTCTGCTCCTTCAAAGTTAGAAAGTCCTTAGAAGTAGAGTCCCATTACTGAACATACCACAATAGAAGAGATATTTTGTGCGCTCCAATACAAAGAATAGAAAAAGAAGAATAGAAAAAGGAGTCAGAAGATGAACTTAGTGATGCAAGTGGTGAACATAGCAGGAAATAAACAGTAAAATATCTCACAGTAGTTACATTTGACAAAGGGTGAGTATCTTTGATTCATTTTTAGAAACGCCTATGTGTGTGCACATACAAAAAAAGTTATAAACAACAAATTATCATGACAGCTGTTGGAAATGGCCTTTTCTGCAGGGTCATCCCCAACCATTTTTGCTGAATTCATTCTTGTTGGCCTGAGGACTCTGAGCACTTTGCCACTGTTAACCAGTGCTAAAGTGCATGTGCTCAAAATTCTATTGGTATATATATAATTTGCATATTTAATTTACTTTTAAGTCCCTCATAAAGTTCACTACATGTGCCCAGGACCTGTAAATTAAATTCCACTAGTGGGCATGCAGTACTGCTTGTACCGCCTATTCAAGTAGCCCTTAAACATAACTCAGGCCTGCCATTGCAGAGCCTTTATTAGCAGTTTACACTGCCATGTTGACTTGGCATTTAAAACCTCTTGCCAAGCCTTTAACGCCCCTTTTACTACACACAGGTCATGCCCAAGGAAGCCCTAGGTAGCCCATAGGGCAGGGTACCATGTAATTAAATTCAGGGAATATACTTTTAAGTTTTACATGTCCTGGGAATGAGAAACCCTCAAATTCTTTTTGGCGGGATGATCAGGAACATCGCATCGCTGACTGTGCGGCACATTGTCTATAGCTATCTCTGGCTTTGCGCTGCTCAGAATCTATGCGTCACCTACATCCGAAGGATCATTGACGATGCATTCCTTCCTTTGCCCCCCGAATCTTGGCTTCGATGTTGATGCATCCAAGAGCCAAGGTACATTTTAAGTGGGCCAAGGCAAGTCCTTGTACCCGACCTGTGCTCCATCACAGTTGGCCTGAACTTTGGGATTTATCCCAGTGTAGCATGACCTGAAAGCCCTGGTAGGCACTTTTAGTTTTTAAGCACTACAATTTCATTTAATCTTTAAAAAGTTCATAACTCTGGTTGTACTTATTGGATTTTTGTCATTTTGATCCTGTCTCGTTCATGAAATTAAGATCTTTTTTTCGAACCAGTGTGGTATCGTTTTGTATGGTATTTTCACCCTTTTAATGTTTGAAGTGTTGCACAAATACTTTACAGAGTTCTTCTTAAGTTAAGCCTGACAGCTCTGTGCCAAGCTACCAGGGGGCACAGGTTAATTTATGTCTCTGATGACTTACTCTGGCTAGGATTGTGGTTCCTGATTGGACAATGGGCATACCTCTGAAAACCAGAAATTCAATTTCTAACAACAGCAAAGTAAAACAGATGAACAAAAAAGGACAATTACTGTATAGTGCACTGTTTTTGTGAGAGACTAAGGCATTCAAATAGCATGTACATCCTCAATAGAAAAATCAATTCATATGTGGCAGGGTTTCCAAGATAAATACATCCAGGAACACACACTGGCTCGCAATTACAAGCTATACGTCAGTTCAAATTTACAGTCTAACAAAAGGACTACTTAATACCCCATGATCATATCCTAATTGGAACACAAATTGGATCATGTCATCATCCACAAAATGCAATGGTCTTATGGAGAGCCTATCCCAGTAACGACTGTAAGAAAATACCTTTTTTTTATTGGACTGATGCTATTGGTTTTTGATCTCTGTTCATTAAGAACCTGCCAACCAGCCCCGGTGCATGTGTCTGACCCCCAAAGATTATCAAATTGGCTGAAAATTCTACTTGGCACATTTACTTTACTTGTAAGCGCCTAGTATATGGTTCCTAGAGTACACAGGGCCTGTAAGCTAAATATCACTAGTGGACTGCAGCACCTTTTATGCAACCACGTAAGTGACCATTTAAAACATGACTCTAGGCTTGCCACAGTAGCCTAGCACGGCAGATTGTTTTACAACTGACATATCAACCTGTTAAAAGCACCCTTTCACGAGGCTCAAACCTTCCTTTTCAATACTTATAAGTCAACCCTAAAGTAGGACCTAATTGTTCATAGGGCAGGAGGCATGGTGTTTAAAATGTAGCATGTATGTGCTTGAGTTTTACTTGTCCTGACTGTGGGAAATCTCCAAAGTTGTGTTTCACTCTGGCAAGGCTTACTCTCTCCTTGAAAAGGACTGGACTACATTATAGCATCTTAGAATGCATAAATGTTGCGGTTTGAGAATAGCCATCGTAAGATATTGGGTTATTAGTAGACAGGGATGGAAGTCTTATTCATATAATGAACATAATCCTTGTCAGGGAGAACCCCCAAAAGTCACAAAATCAAATTGTGTTAAACCTCAGGTAGTATGACACAAAAGCAGTCAGGCTTATGACAGAGGCAAGTTGTAAAGTATTTATGCAGCACTCAAACAGTAAGAAAGTAAAATCAACACAAAATAAATTCAAACCCAATTTAGAAAAATAGAGTAAATTGAATTAAATAAAAAGACACCAAATTAACAAATATCCAATGATAGCACCAAAAATCAGAAAGTACCATTCTCAGTTATCTGGTCATGCTGAACCGAGTCAAAGTTCAGGATGACTCAAATGGAGATCAGGTCAGATACTGGTACTGGGTTAGTACTGCTGAAGAATTACATTCCCAAGCGAAGAGTGTCATTCACGTTGGTGGGGGCTGCAAGGAGGACATTGCCACTTGGAGGAGCAAGCAGGATTTTGTGGCCAGACGCTGCTGTAATGCAAAGAGCCGGATGTCACTGGAAATTCACTTTGGTGGTCAATGCAGGCTATCCCTGATGGCACAAGGGGTAGGTCTCCCTTGAGCTTCGTGTTGGTGGTGATCATGGACAGTTGCTTTTGAAGAGAAGAGTAAGTCCCCCTGGAGCCACTTGTTGGCAGTTATCACAAGCGGTTGATTCTCATTAGGAAGTGGTCACTGTGAGATCGCAAAGAGCACAGTACCTCTGTATCTTCAACATCTCTTTAAAAGGAATGCACTCAAGGACAGCCAAGTGTCCAAGACCATAATACACCTAGCCCTCCTTTTTCTTATAGACTAGCAGGAATGCACAAAGGCCAACTGCCAAATACTTCCAGTCAGGTGACCATGGACACAGACTCCAGGCACCAAATGATTGGGACAAGGTCAAGAAAATGGCACTTTTTAAAAATGGCATTTTCAGAATTGCAACTTAAAATCCAAATTTACCATTAATGAGGGTTTTTAATTACAGTTCATTTGAGTGTATACTAGAAATTTGTGCTTGCTCTCCATCAAACGTTATTAGTTGTTAAATGTAATAAGGTAACCCAATGATATCCAATGGGAATGATAGGCTTTACACTCGTGAAAAATGAATTTAGGAGATTTAGGGCAATAGAGCGTATTGTAATAAATAAAATGATATGAGAATGACAAAAAGTCAATCAGTGGAACCATAGATATTCAGTTTTAAATTTTAAGTGCAAGTAGTGCCTAAAAGCAAAAAGTGTGATTAGTGGCCCTGGTGAGGCAGACGGGGAAAGTCACAAGTTCATGCTGACAGTGATGGATAATGTGCTGGATAGAGGGACAAGGTTAGTTTCGCTGAAGAGTTACCCTTTTCTTCTTGGAGGAGCTTCTACTAATGCCAGCCAAGGGTCCAGAATCTGGAGGCACCTTTTGCGGAACATGCCTCATTCTAGCAGATGCCAGCAGCACGCTTAGCTTGGTTCAGGCAGGTTTAGGCAGGTCCAGTTGCAGCTGGTCAGCTGGGCTGTTAAAGAGAGGCCTCTGAAAGCATGTTGTGTCCCTATAGCTCACACAGCAGAACAGCCAACATATCCTAAAAGTCACAGGGTAGCCTGGGATGAAGTCAGGCAGTTCCAGTCCTTCTTCAGACCACCAAAAAAAAGCCATCTCCACCAGGATCTTCGATCCTGATGGGATGATGGCGGTTGTGGTTGTAATCAGCCATTGTGGCACAAAAGTGCTGCTGTGCTGATTACATCCGTGTTCTCTGCCAGTCTTTTCATATCTGTTCAACTGCCATGAAAAGGCTGGCTGAGACCAAGTGCAGGGGCCCCCCTCCCCAAGACATTGTTGTGGGCAGTGCAGGCCCCCCCCCATAGCAGACAGTACGCATTCCGAGGGTGCTAGGGGGGCTCCCTGTCAGAGTCACCAGATCCTCGGGGTCTGCGCACGTTCCCAACACATCCACCACTGAACAGCTCCAAGACTCTGATAGATAAATCACAGAGGCTAAGAGAGTTCAAGAGGGGAAGAGGGGATTAGAAAGGGAAACAGCTGGGAAGAAGACCTGTAGTAAGAAAAAGGTTAGAACACACAATATGAAAATTATATCTCCTGAAATCAATACTAGATTATGATTCTAAGCATAGTCATTCTGAAAACATTAACAATCTAAGAATTAAGTTTAAAATGACTAAGTTTCAAGATGGCCGAATACCTGTAAGGGAATCAAGATGGATTAAATGAAAACTTTCTTATTCAAGTACTTTCCTTTACATGAGAATCAGAAAAACATTCTGACTAATTTTTAAACCAGTCATATAAATTATTTTTTGAGAATGCATACTAGGACCATACAATTTTGCACCTACAAACTCTGATCTTCTGTGTACTCTTAAAATGTTTCAACACAAATTTCGCATATTGTAGATTTATACATATATATATAGTAAACACCATAAAAGGATTGTGCACCATGAATAACACATTATGGATTCAGGAAAAACAAATCACATAACTTGTCAACTCGAATATTACATGATAAATATCTTAGAATAGTGGCATACAATAAACAACATGAATTAAACTCGAGGAGAGAATCGTGCGTCTTGCCAATTCGAGTGTCACCATGTAAAAAGCCAAGAAATGGTAGTACGCAATGAACATCAAAGTCAAATCATCATTAAACGAATCGCACGTCTTGCCGAGTCGTAAACCACGATGGAAATGCCAAGAAATAACAGCTCACAATGAATAACAAGATCAAAGTACAATGAAACGAATCGCGCGTCTTTTGCCGATTCTTAAGCCACCATGTAAATGTCAAGAAATGGTAGCGCGCAATGAATAACAAAGTTAAAACATCATAAAACGAATCGCGCGTCTTGACGATTCTTAAGCCACCATGCAACTGTCAAGAAATGGTAGCGTGCAATGAATAACAAGATTAAATTATCATGAAACGAATCGCTCGTCTTGCCGATTCGCAAGTCACCCTGCAAATGTCACAAACACTCAAGCGCATATTTCACACGTGCAAAGTACTCTGTCAAATCATAAAAGAATTAGGCCCAAGAACATGAAAGTTCTCGATAACGGCGTCGGGAGGCCAGCCCAACCACCGTCTTACTGCCCAGAACAAGGATCTCCAAATGAAGAATGAAAGTTAGATGTCTGCAAGATCAAATAGGCCACCAGGACAGGAGCTCAGGAAGTAGCTGCTTCTCTGCACCGGGACCACTGAATAGTGAGCACTTGGAGCTGGGCTGTCTCCTTTTTATAGAGTCTTGGCCCAGCCCACAACCACACCCAGGCATGTTGCAGGGAAAGTCTCTAGAAGGCCCTGGAAAGGGACCACACCCTAACACACTCTGAAAGCCTGCATCAATACATTACAAATTAACAGCATTTGTAAGCACATTAAAAATAAGTCTTCAGGATTGAACTCTGCAATGCAAAAGGTTAAACAACAACATATCAGCACAATGCATAAATTACGTGGTTTTGAGAGTGCTGGGTTTTTGCATTCTAGTCGCCAATAGAGCGCGCACTGCCCTGGTGTTGACAGTTGTGCTGCAGCATTGGATTTGGCTTCTTGTGGAGCCGAGTCCAATGCCACTGCATGCTATTCACTGGGCTGACCGGCCGAAACCTTGGTTTCCGCTGGTCAACCCAGTGGAAAACTCATAAAGGAGCCAGTAGGGAGCCTGCCAGCACTGTGGCATTCTCCTCATCTGGAGTTTGTCAGTCGGGTTTTTCTGACCACCGAACTCGTAATCAGACCCTTTGTGTGAGGGTGGCTGGTTCTAGAATATTCTTCCCCTTTCTCAGATCAGGGCTCTAAACTGTCTGGGTTGACAAAAGGCAATGCAGGCCAGGGGTCAAAAGTTTTTGTATATGTAGGATGCAAAGCCCTTGGAAATGTAAATGGGATGAAAACAGCTCTTCTCAGTCATCCTGCCACAATGGCCCATACGGTGCACACCTAGGCCTCCTTTGTGTTACTGTCTGGATGCAACACAGAAACCCCATACAGCAGGGAAATTAACAGTTATGTGGCCCAGGAAAGTGGCAGAAGACACAAACATTTAGGACAAGAAAATGCCAACTTCTAAAAATGGCATTTACAGAATTATGACTTAAACTGTCTTTAGCATTAAAGAGGACTTTAAATTACAATTCATTTTAGGCTAAACTCCTGTTTACTCATTTTTCCAATTCACAAATGATTTGATAGTATGTTTACAAGTGCAAAGACTCTGTAGTCAGGGCAAATAACTCCCCACATAAAAAGATAGGAAAGGTCTACTGCAAAGTCTCCACAGTCTTAAACTAACTATTAAATTGTTTGTGAATAGCGCAAAAGAGTAAACTTACACAAAAGTGTAAGTTTACCTTTGATAATTGGGCCTCATTTCACTTTGTGCTCCCAATCCAAAGTTATCACTTAATACTATAATAAGGTAGCACAGTTATTAAGAGAGATAGGAGGCTAGCCTGGTTTGTAGTGGGTACCTAAGGTACTTACACCTTATACCATGTCCAGTTATCCCTTATTAGGTAAATATAGGCAGTGTCTAGCAGCTTAGGCTTTCTAGGGGTGGCAGTAGCAGCGCAGCCAAGGCTAAACTAGGAGACATGCAAAGCTTCTGCAATACCACTAGAGTTACACAGTACTTATACACAGGAAAAGACAATACGCAGTGTTACCAAAAATAAAGGTACTTTATTTTAGTGACACAAGGCCAAAAATATCTTAGAGGCAATAGTCTTTCTGGAGGTAAATGTTATACACAATATATACACTAGCAACCAAAATCAGGAAAGTAAACATTCATAGAATAGTGCAAACAGTAGAAAATACAATAGACTGCAATGGGCCTAGGGGCAACACAAACCATATACAAAAATAGTGGAATGTGAATGTCAAATTCCCCCCTAGGCAAGTGTAGTGTGTAGAGGAGTCCTAGGAGTGTAGGGAAGCACGAAAGGTAAGTAAAGTACCCTACCCCAGAGCCCAGGAAAGCAGGAGTAAAGTACAACAACTTTCCTCAGAACACACTGCAAGCCATGATGAAGAATTATGCAAGAACCAAGCAAGACTGCAAGATACAACCAATGGAATCCAGGACCTGAAAACCTGTGGAGAGAGGAGACCAAGCCCAGAAGTGGAAGAAGAGTCCAGGAAGAACAGGAGCTTCTGCCAACCTGGAAGAAGGGGCAAAAGTGGATTCTCCAGTTAGAAGAAAAGTACAGAAATGCACCAAAGAAGATAGCTGCGGGTTCCTGCTTGGTGCAAGAGATGTCCCACGTCGAGTTGTTGGATGCAGACTGCTTGTGTCGCGGTATTCCGCCACCTAACCTTTGTTCAAGCAAATACACAGTTTGCTTTAAAGAGGAGTTGCCTGGACCCAAGAGGGACCTGGGGGTCTCAACTCAGAATGAGGAGACAGACGCGGCTCTCAGCACTTCGGAGAGCCCTCAGAAGACCAGGGAGCACCCAAGGGAGTCCCAGAACATGGGGACAAAGAAGATGCAAAGTGCAGTCATCACAGCACTACACTGGAGGGTCCCATGCCACCGGAGAGCAACTCAGGGAGCCGTGAGTTGCAGGATGGAGTTCTGGGGACCTGGGCTATGCTATGCATGAAGAACTTTTGGAAGAAGTGCACAGAAGCCCAAGGAGCTACAGGAGACGCGGTGCACAAGGGTACTGTCGCAGCACGGGGAGGCAAGCTCTTACCTCCTCCAAATTTGGGCAGCTGGACCTTTGGACAATCTGGGCCACTTTGGTCCACCACCTGTGTTTCAGGGACTATGCTCATCATCAGGAGAGGAGTCTCAGAGTACCGGTTGTCATCGCAAAGAGGTGCCTGCTGAGGCAAGGAAGTGACTCTTTCCCTTCACAGGAGATTCCTTCAGTTCTTCTGCTGCAGAGTGAAGGCAGGCAGTCCTCAGAGCGTGCACACCTTGGAAACTGTTGCAAATGCTGGCTGGAGCCGAAGTTGCAGGTCACATGAGTTGTCCTGGATACTTCGTTGTAGTTACAGTGGTTCCTGGAACAGTCTGCGGTTGATCCGACGGTCAGAAGCTGAAGCAGAGGATGCAGAGGAGTCCTGGAGGAATCTTGCAAACCAAATCTGAGGAAACACCAAAGAAGATAGCTGCGGGTTCCTGCTTGGTACAAGAGATGTCCCACGTCGAGTTGTTGGATGCAGACTGCTTGTGTTGCGGTATTCCGCCATCAAACCTTTGTTCAAGCAAATACACAGTTTGCTTTAAAGAGGAGTTGCGGTCAGAAGCTGAAGCAGAGGATGGCTAACACCAAGGACACTCTGGATGAGCTCTGGGCAACACACCTGGGGTGGTGATGGACAGGAGAGTGGTCACACCCGTTCCCTTTGTCCAGTTCCGTGCAAGAGCAGGGACTGGGGTTCCCTGAACCGGTGTAGACTGGATTATGCAAGGAGGGCACCGTTTGTGCCCTTCAAAGCATTTTCCGAGGTTCTGGGAGGATACCCCTCCCATGCCTGTAACACATATTTCCAATGGGAGAGGTTGTATCACCCCTCTCCTAAAGGAAATGCATTGTTCTGCGTTCGTGGGATTTAGCTGCTCAATCCCCAGGAGGGCAGAAACCTGTCTGTGAGGTGGCAGCACCTGGGGCTGCAGTATAAACGTCTGAGAGCTGGTTTGGCAGTGCTGGGGGTCCATGGTGGAGCCCCCAGGGTGCATGGGATTGGCCCACCAATAGCAGATTTGGATTGGGGGGGTCTATTCCAGGATCTTAGACACCTCACATGGTCATATTCAGAGTTACCATTGTGGAGCTACATATATGTATTGACATATGTAGTGCACGCTTATAATGGTGTCCCCCTCACTCACGAAGTCTGGGTAATTGGCCCTGGACAATGAGGGGGCACTGTTGCTAGTGCAAGGGTGCCCTCACACACAGTAACCTTGCACGTAGCCTTCAGTAAATTAAGGTTAGACATATAGGTGACTTATAAGTTACCTGGTGCAGTGGAAAATGCCTGTGAAATAGTGTGTGCACTATTTTTCCCAGGCTGCAATGGCAGTCCTAAAGGAGTGTTTGTATGAGCTCCTTGTGGGTGGCAAAGGAAATGCTGCAGCCCACAAGGATCTCCTGGAATCCCAATGCCCTGGATACCTCGGTACCACATACTAGGGACTTATAAGGGGGGCCAATGTGCCAATCAGAATTGGAATATGGAGCCACTAAACTGTAGTAACAAATTTGGTGAACAGAGAGAGCATGATCACTGGAGTTCTGGTTAGCAGAACTCCAGTGACACAGGTAATCATACTGACAACGCATATATGGCAAAAACTATGAGCACTGGGGTCCTGACTAGCAGGATCCCAGTGAGACAGTCAAAACACACTGGCAAATAGGTTTTAAACTATGAGCACTGGTGTCTTGGCTAGCAGGATCCCAGTGAGACAGTAAAAACAAACTGACAAACACTCACAAACAGGCCAAAAATGGGGGAAACCATGCCAGAAAGAACCTACTTTCTCACAAAGCCTAACCCAAAACACTAGTAAAAAAAATAACAAAAACTACTAATAAGCTTTCAGAAATTACAAAATAACACTATAACTTCCTTTTACTAGTACCCCCTTCCCACCTCCTAAAACCCTATAAAAAACCTTTAAAATGTCTTTCTTCTTACCTGCTCTGATGAACAGCAGCACTTTCCTGCAACTAACTTCTAGGGAAATTAACAACAAATGAAACAAACTGAGCACAAAACCCAAGTTAGCAGTAAACAAATGGCTGCTAAATAAAACTAAAAAAAGACTAACTCGCTATGCAAAATAATGGCAATTTAATTAAATAATGTTTAAAAACACTATTTAGAAAATACACAAAATATAAAAACAAGTACATAATGTAAAAATGGTATGAAATATGAAACACTTATGTAAAGTATAAAATAAATAATACTATAACAATAATATCATTTGAAATATGCTTTAAGACTATCAAATTGTTAAAAAACGTATGTGAAACAACTGTATTAATGTACAAAAAATAGATGTACCACAATGGAGGAAAATAAATAAAAATGTAGAAATGCACAACACTGTCTAAATATTATTAACATTTTATTTAATATTAAAATGTACTAAAATAAGTTTTCCTTGTGTATAAAATATGTATGTAATTTAAAAATATATACTTCAATAAATATTAAAAAAATTATGAACTGTGTGATGTATCTTTAATATTCTACAACACATAAATATTAAATATTTATGTGAAAATTGCAATAGAGACACCTATCTAAACCATTTTGAGGAAGGTCTTGGACAATAAAGTGGTTACATTTACTAGTCCTACTTTAATATAAACCGCTTCAGGGAAGGTTTGGACACTAATGGAGTTACATTTACTATTCCCACAATAATCTAAACCATTTTGGGGACGGCGTTGGACACTAAAGGGATTACATTTACTATTCCCACTATAATTTAAGCCACGTAGGGGAAAGTGTTGGACACTAAGGGCCAGATGTACGAAACTTTTGCATGGCGCAAACTGCGAAATTCGCAGTTTGCGCCATTCAAAACGCGCATCGCAATGCACATTCCCATTTTGCGAGTCGGTAACTTGGTTACTGACTCGCAAAATGGGAATGCGACTCGCAAATAGGAAGAGGTGTTCCCCTTCCTATTTTCAATTTGCGATGCAGAATTGCTTTGTGACCGCGAACGCAGTTGCAAAGCAATTCACAGTTAGCACCCATGTGAAGTAGGTGCTAACCCATTTGCAAAAGGTAAGGGGTCCCCATGGGACCCCTTCCCCTTTGTGAATGGCTCTAAAACTATTTTTTCAGAGCAACCAAATGGTTTCATTTTCCCGAGTTTATTGCAACTCGTTTTCCTTTAAGGAAAAGGGTCTGCAATACGAAAAAAAAAAAACTGCTTTATTAACAAAGCAGTCACAGACATGGTGGTCTGCTATCTCCAGCAGGCCACCATCCCTGCGTCTGCAGGGAATCGCAAGAGGGTCGCAAATTACGACCCACCTCATTAATATTAATGAGGTGGGTCTTTGCGACCCCCTTGCGATTCGCAGATGGGGTCAGGAACACCATTCAGTATATGGGTTTGCGACTCGCAAATTGCGAGTCGCTCAGACTCGCAATTTGCGGGTTGCAAACCCATTTCTTACTACATCTGGCCGTAAGGCCCTCATTACAACCCTGGCGGTCGGTGTTAAAGCAGCAGTAATACCGCCAACAGGCCGGCGGTAAACAAAATGGGATCACGACCACAGCGGTAACCGCCAACACAGACAGCCTCTTTAACACTCCGACCGCCATGGCGGTAGCAACAAACACCGCGGGATCACCGCCAACTGACAGGGAGAAGTCAATGTACCGCCCATGCTATTACAAGGCACCAATCCGCCAGCTTTTCTGGGGCGGTACCAACGACTTCAAAAGCACGGTGGAAACAGTCTTTGGAAGGGAAACCACTGATCTTTCGACACTCAACGAAGAACAAGGACGCCATGGAGCCCGAACTACAGGTCCTGCCGATGCTGGTGTATCTGCAAATACACCAGGAATATCAAAGAAGGTGGCAGCGACGACCAAGGTGAGCACTGCACCTAGAACACAGGGGAGGGGGGAGGAAAAAGAGAGTGCCACACACACGCAACACCCCCACCCTCACTCACAACGCCATAAACACAAACACATGCAACAACATTACATTTACACCCCGTAGCACCCTGGAAGAACGCAAGGACAAAAGGAATGGAGTGAAAAGGGTGATATTTAGAAAATGCAAATAAAGTTAACGATTGTAAACAACAATATATACAAATATTTGCAATATGTACAGAGGGCCGTACACTGTCCTTTGCAAATGTCCGTGGACCAGTGGGTCAAAAAAACATGGGTGAAGACCACACTTGACTCCTGCCTCAAAATGGAGAGAACACTTCAGGGGCATCAGGTCGAAAAACACACAGACACCTCAGGGGGAAGGGGAGGGAGGCACCTCAGCCGGAAGATGGTCCTACGCCACTGCACCTGGAGGGGGCAACATGCCCACAGCGATGTCCTGGGGAGTGCAAAGCCACAGTCTTTCAAGTGGGTGGGTTGCCCACTGCTTGGTCCTGGGGAGTGCAAAGCCACAGTCACTCAAGTCTCACAAGTGGGGGCTTTGCCCCTTGCTTGGTCCTGGGGAGTGCAAGGCCACAGTCTCTCAAGTGGGTGGTTTGCCCACTGCTTGGTCCTGGGGAGTGCAAGGCCACAGTCTCTCAAGTGGGTGGTTTTCCCACTGCTTGGTCCTGGGGAGTGCAAAGCCACAGTCTCTCAAGTGGGTGGTTTACCTACTGCTTGGTCCTGGGGAGTGCAAAGCCACAGTATCTCAAGTCTCCCAAGTGGGTGATTTGCCCACTGCTTGGTCCTGGGGAAGTGCAAGGCCACAGTCTCTCAAGTGGGCGACATGCTCCACTGGTTCTGGAGGGGGCCTTGTGCCCAGTGTGCCTCATCCTGCCAAGGAAAGTGATAGTGGATGCATATCTCCAAAGTCTCCCAAGTGGGTGATTTGCCCACTGCTTGGTCCTGGGGAGTGCAAGGCCACAGTCTCTCAAGTGGGTGACATGTTCCACTGGTTCTGGAAGGGGCCGTGTGCCCAGTGTGCCTCATCCTGCCAAGGAAAGTGATAGTGAATGCATATCTCCACTGGTCCTGGAGGGGGCCTTGTGCCCAGTCTGCTTCATCCTGCCAAGGAAAGTGATAGTGGATGAATATCTCCACTGGTTCTGGAGGGGCCTTGTGCCCAGTGTGCCTCATCCTGCCAAGGAAAGTGATAGTGGATGCATATCTCTACTGGTTCTGGATGGGCCCTTCTGCCCAGTGATGCTGCACCTGGGGTGTGGCACTTCCCATTCCCTCAGCTGGGTGTCTGAGCCACGAGATGTGCAGGGAACAGGTGGCATGATACTCCATGGAGGCAGAGCCAGACTCAATCCTGCGGTGACTTAGGCTGCAAACTGCTTGTAGTGCCGGTGCTGGTGCTTCAAGTGGTGGGTGGAGGGTCTAGGCCGCCTCCTGCGTCCCCGGACGGCTTCCCATTGGGGATGCTGCTGATGACAGATGTAGTGGCACTGTCTGGGCAGGTGGCGGTGCTTGCGGCGGTGTCTGTGGCGGAGATAGTGGAGGGAGACACCAGGCCATCTCCTTAGGGAGGCTTAGGGAAGAGGTCAAAGTTTGCAAGGAAAAGTTTTTTAGACACACTGGGCCGGGAAGTTGGAGAGGGTTTGGGAGCGGAGGAAGTGGGAGTGGTAGTAGGAGGTGTCTTTCTGCTGAGTTTGGGTGAAGGTGCATGGGCTGGATGCTGTTGTGAGGTTGATGGCTGTCGGATGGGTGGGTGCTTGCGTTTGTGTACTTTGGGAGGAGGGGTCACAGACACACTGAGTGAGGACACAGGGGACGTGTGCATGGTTGTGGGGGTGGTGACTGCTCGTGAGGGGTGTGTAGTGATGGGCGTGCTGGTGATGGAGGTAGTGGATGAGGATATAGTGCATGCAGGTGTGAGTGGAGACAAGACTGGGAGGGGGTGGACGAAGAGGAGGAGGGGGACACGGTGGAGGCAGTGGATGTTGCTGTGTGTGCATGGGCATGGTGCTTGTGTGAGGGCCTGTGAGATGAGGTGTGGTGCTTATGTTTGCCTGAGCCACTTTTGTGTGTTGATTTGGGTGAATGCTAGTCTGAAGTTGTGCTTGGGATAGGTTGGGGTTGAGGGGATTGGGACTGGGTAGAGGAAGTTTGAGGTGGGATCTAGACACAGGGACAATAGCTGCCATCAGTGCTGAGGCCAGAGCCTGAAATGCTCTCTGTTGGGCTGCCACGCCAGAGTGAATGCCCTCCAGGTATGCATTTTTTGTGTTGTAAATGCCTCTTGACACCCTGGATAGCATTCAGAATGGTTGACTGCCCAGCAGTGAGGGATCTCAGGATGTCAATATCCTCCTCACTGAGGCAGCAGGGCTGACAGGGGCAGGGCCTGAGGTGCCTGGGGTGAAGGAGATGCCCACCCTCCAGGGTGAGCAGGCACGGGAAACACACTGAGCGACTGCTGGGTGGGGGGGTGGCGGCTGTATCTGTTGTTGGGGTGGGCACAGAGGTGTCCGCCACCGCCAGGGATCTTCCATCGGAGGAGGAGTCGCTGTCACTGGTCTCCCCTCCTGTCCATGTCATGGTGCTCCCCTCGCCCTCCGTCCCACTGGTGCCTTCACCCACAGTTGATTCACTCTCATTGATCATGTGGGATGCAGCTCCCTCTGTCGCCAGTGCCTTTGCTCCTCCGGCTAGATGATGCTATTGCACACAAGGACAGGGTGACAAAACAAAAAGGGGGGGAGAGACAGAGGATACACTTGGTCAAGTACACAACACACAGGGATCAGCCCTATACACTAGGCCATGCCCAACCAGTCACTAAGGTAGTCACAAGCCCATGGGGTACAATGGCTAACACCAGCATCTGCACCTGACACCCACAGGACCCTGCCCAGTAGTATATGCCCACTTACACCATTGGGTTTGGAGTGCTTCAGAGCCTCCACTCAAGGGACCTACCATGCCATGATCGCCCTGGCCTAGGGTCACCCACAGCTCACATACTCCACCCAGCTACCTCCTAAAGCGCGCAAGGTCAGGAATCAGAATCTGTACTCACCCCCTTGTGGCTGCTGTGATGCCCTCAAGCGCCCATCCAACTCCGGATAGGCCACCGCCAGGATGCGGAACATCAGGGGGGTCATGGTGTGACGGGCACCCCTTCCACGTTGGGAGGCCAGCCCCAGCTGGGCCTCTGCCGTTTTCTTCGTCCAGTGGTGCAGGTCCTCCCATCTCTTGAGGCAGTGGGTGCTCTACCTGTGATAGACCCCCAAGGTCCGCACCTCCTTGGCGATGGCACAGCAAATCCCCTTTGTCTGGTGGGCGCGACCTAGAGGGAAAAGACAGGAGGAAAGGAAATTACTCACCCGTCCGGACCAGCATACTCATTGCCCCCCAGTTCCCACCCATGCCCTGACACACATACACTGACCACCTCTCATGCAGCACTCAGGCCAGAATGCCTCAGCACCCCCCAACATGTGGCTTACATCCACACCACTCAAAACATGCATTGCCCACACAGTCATGCTCTCAGTGTACTCACCTGTTTGTCTGGAGGACCGTAGAGGTACGTGTACTGAGGTAGGACCCCATCCACCAGTTTCTCCAACTCCTCCGCAGTGAAGGCAGGGGCCCTTTCCCCAGACACTATAGCCATTGTCGCTTCCAAACTCAGGTCACAGCAGCACTTGCAGTGTATGTCATCTCCTGTTGACGGTCAGGTAGGAAGTGATTGAGTAGTTAGAAAATGGTGGTGACATCCACAGCAGTGCGTACCGTCACCGCCGGCATACATCGCCATTGGCTCCTGGAACCCATAGGGCCCAATTATAACCAATGCAAAGTTGCGCAGCGTTCATCAACCGCCTTCCGCGATGGCGCACAATGCCAGCGCACTTACCTCATTTCCACTTGTCCTTCCTCACAGGTCAGGCAGCCGCCATTTCAGGGGGGCACATGGCATGGCACCTAACTGCGTCACAGCAGACATTGGCCCATCAACTGACTCTCGACTTCACATACTGCTTCTGTGACCTAAATTCAGCAACAGTTGTGCATTCTATGTTGAAATATGACCTTCTGCTCACCGTTCTCCTCCATAGGCTACAACTGCTGAGGAGGATGATGAGGTGGCGGCATCCTCCGGTGTACAGACCCCTGGTGGACCTGTCGACAATGGAGGACAGACACATTATCATCACATACAGACTTGATCGTGCCACAATTCAAGAGCTGTGTGCCCAATTGGAGCCAGACCTGATGTCAGCTTTCCACCAGCCCACAGGAACCCCCCCTCTAGTGCAGGTTCTGTCAGTGCTTCATTTCCTGGCAAGTGGTTCATTTCAAACTACAGTGGCCACGGTATCAGGAATGTCTCAGCCAATGTTTTCCAACGTGTTGACCAGAGTGTCATCTGCCCTGCTGAAACACAGGCGCAGCTACATTGTATTCCCACAGGTGGAGGATTTGGCCACAGTGAAAGCTGACTTCTATGCCCTGGGACACATATCCCCAACATCATTGATGCCATTGATGGTACACATGTGGCATTTGCTCCCCCCGAGAAATAAACAGGTTACAGGAATAGAAAAAGCTATCACTCGATGAATGTGCACATGGTGTGTTTAGCAGACCAGTATATATCCCATGTGAATGCCAAATATACTGGCTCTGAGCATGATGCCTATATCTTGAGGAATAGAAGCATCCCTTATGTGATGGGTCAACTCCAGAGACACCAGGTGTGGCTAATAGGTGAGCCCAAGGTCCCCACCCACTATAAGTAGGTGTCTGGGTATGTCCCTAAGGGGTGGTGTATGTCTAACAGTTGTCCCTCGATATATCTGCAGGTGACTCTGATTACCCCAACCTCTCATGGCTACTCACCCTAGTGAGGAATCCCAGGACAAGGGCAGAGGAACGTTACAATGAGGCACATGGACATACAAGGAGGATTATTGAGAGAACCTTCGGCCTCCTGAAGGCCAGGTTCAGGTGCCTCCATCTGACTGGTGGATCCCTGTACTGCTCACCCAAGAAGGTGAGCCAGATCATCGTGGCATGCTGTATGTTGCACAACCTGGCTTTGAGACGTCAGGTGCCTTTTCTGCAGGAGGATGAGCCTGGAGATGGTCTGGTGGCAGCGGTGGAGCCTGTGGACAGTGAGGAATAGGAGGCAGATGAAGAAGATCTGGACAACAGAACAAACATTATACAGCACACAGGTAAGAGACTGTAACTCAAATTTATATTTCAGTAAACCTTTTGACTTTGTACATGGCAGCCACTTACCCTCTGTCTATGGACACTGTCAATTCCCTTTGGAATCTCTATTTTCAGATCTGTGTACCCCATTCTGGCTACTGCTATATGTACTGATGCCCACCAAAGGTCATCCTGTGGTATATTTCACTGAACATAGACATTGCAATGCTTTGATAATGTTGTAATAATACATCTTTCTAATCATTACACTGACTCCAGTATGGTTTATGTTTCAAGGATGTTTATTTTTTTGTGCAGAATAGTATGGGGGAAGTGCAAGGGGCTGGGGTGATGGTGGTGGAATGTCCAGTTAGAATCCATTCTATTGGTATCACAGGTGCATTGTCCAATGGGGAATTGGACGGGGAACAATGGCAGTTCAAGGTGGACAGGGTGACATAGTGGGACAGAAGGGTGACAATCAGGAGAGTCTTATTTCCTGGCGGGGGTCTTGGCAATGTTCTCTGGCTTCTGCCTGGATTGCAGGGACTGTTTGCGGGGTGGTTCTCCTTCTGCAGGGGGTGGGGTGCTGGTGGCTTGTTGGTTCTGGGGTGGTGCCTCCTGTCCACTAGCGCCGGCGCAGGTGGAAGTCTGTTTCTCGGTTTGGCTAGTGTCAGGGGCCCTTTGTTGTGCCATTGCCTCCCTCATGGTCTTGTCCATGTCAGCCAGCACCCCTGCAAAGGTGACCAAGATGGTGTATATTTTAGTTAGGTCCTCCCTGATCCCCAGGTACTGTCCCTCCTGCAGCCGCAAGGTCTCCTGTAACTCGGCCAGTACCTGGCCCATGGTCTCCTGGGAATGGTGGTATGGTCCCATGATGTTTGAGAGTGCCTCGTGGAGGTTTGGTTCCCTGGGCCTGTCCTCCCCTTGTCGCACAGAAGTCCTTCCAGCTTCCCTGTTGTCCTGTGCCTCTGTCCCCTGAACCGTGTGCCCACTGACCCCAGGTCCCTGATCGTCCTGTGTTTGTGGGGTTGCCTGGGGTCCCTGTAGTGTTTGAAACACTGTTGATTGACGTGTCCTGGGGACAGTGGCATGGGCCCACTGGGTGGATGCTGTGCTGGTGTTTCCTGAAGGGGGAGGCTCTGTGGTGGGTTGGGACTGTGGCAGGGGAACTAACTGTCCAGAGGTCCCTGATGGGCCAGGTTGGTCATCGTGATCTAGGCGTGCAGAGCTGCTGTCATCACTGTGTGCCTCTTCTGCGGGGGGCTGGATGTAGTTGGCACCTCCTCTCCGGTGACGTTGGGTAGGGGTCCTGTTGGGATGCAAATACTTTGTTAATGTATTTTTGTGTGCCATCTTGTGCAATGGGTGTGTTTCCCTGTATTATTGTGGTTTCCCTGTCAGCTTGGCATTGTGTGAGTGGTGATTTTGAGGGCTGGGTGAGTCTCTCTATTGGGCATGCTGGGATGATGGTTGTCCATGCAGGTCTGTGATGGGGTCCATGCAATGTTGTTGCATGCAGTGCTTGGTATTGGGATGGGTGGGTTGTGATGGTGGGGTATATGTGAGATGGTGGAGTAATGGGGGTGAGGGTAGGGGTAGGAGTTTGTGATGGCATGCAGGTAAGGTGGGGGATATAGTAGTAAAGATATGACTTACCAGAGTCCAGGCCTCCTGCTACTCCGCCGAGGCCCTCAGAATGCATGATCGCCAAGACTTGCTCCTCCCATGTTGTTAGTTGTGGGGGAGGAGGTGGCGTTCCACCGCCAGTCCTCTGTACAGCAATCTGGTGTCTTGAAATCGCAGAACGTACCTTCCCCCGTAGGTCGTTCCACCTCTTCCTGATGTCATCCCTTGTTCTTGGGTGCTGTCCCATGGCGTTGACCCTGTCCACGATTCTCCGCCATAGCTCCATCTTCCTGGCAATGGATGTCTGCTGCACCTGTAATCCGAATAGCTGTGGCTCTACCGGATGATTTCCTCCACCATGACCCTTAGCTCCTCCTCAGAAAACCTTGGGTGTCTTTGGGGTGCCATGGATGTGGTGTGAGTGATATGTGTGAGGTGATGTGTGGGGTGATGTGTTGGGGTGTATACTGTGATGTGCGTGGATGGTGTATGGGTGATGGTGTTCTGTGCCTCTGAGTGAGCGTGTGCTCTTTGCTTGTCTCTCTGTTCTTGGTATTTGTTTTTTTCGTTGTAAGGGGTAGTGGGTAATGTGTGTGTGTGTTTTATAGTGGTATTAACGGGGTGTGGTGTGTGTATGTGTGTCAGGTGCTTGTATTTTGAATTGTCCAATGTGGTGTGGTTTTGTAAGTGTGTGTGCATTTTGAGCGTGGTGGTGTGTACCGCCAATGGTTTACTGCGGTTAAAAGACCGCCACGTTGATTCGTGGGTCGTGATACTATGGGCGTATTCCTGTTGGCGTAACGGTGTGGGTTTTGCTATCGCCAGTTTATCACTGACCTCTGGTGTGACGGACTTGTGTGGGTGTCTGTATTGTGGCGGATTTCTATGTGTGGGTCATAATACCCGTGGCGGATTACCGCCACGGTCACGGTATCCTGGCGGCCGTCGGCACGGCGGTACACAGCATTTACCGCTAGGGTTGTAATGAGGGCCTAAGTTACATTTACTCTTCCCACTCCAATCTAAACCATTTTGGGGGAAGGTTTCGAAGCTAACAGGGTTACATTCACTATTCCCACTCCAGTGTAAGCCATTTCAGGGAAAGTGTTGGACACTAAGGGGGTTACATTTACTGTTCCCATTCCAACCTAAACCATTTCGGAGAAAGGGCCTGATTACGAGTTTGACAGTGGGCAAGCCGATTGGCAAAATTGCCGGAAGGACGCCCCCGTCATTCCGGTGGCGTCCCCCCACAAGTGTATTACAGTGTTCCCTCCGGGCTGATGGGAGGAAACATTGTATTATGTGTTCCTGCTGGGCTGACTGGCGGGAACAGTGGTACAATATTGGTCACAGCTCCTTTAAGGGAGCCAAGGCCAATATTGTAGCACACCAGTACAATCGGAATTCGCACTGTCTGCAGTCAGTGCGCATTCCGCTGGTGCTGGGCAGGAGACCCCTGCACTGCCCATACCATGGACGTGGGCAGGGGCCCCATTACCCCCAGCACTGGCTTTCCACCCGCCTTTCCATATCGGTGTCCCCACCATGGAAAGGCTGGCAGGAAATTGAACCATGTTCCTCGGTTTCCACCTGTCAGCCTAGCGAGAAACATCATTGTCTATGGCTCGAAATCAATGCACCACCAACTTCACAATGTTCACTGTCTGCACAGCAGACAGTGAACATTCCAATAGTGCTGGTCAAGGGGCCCTCTGTGGCTCCCTGCACCTGTTCTCCACCGCCATGAAAAGGCTGGCGGAGAATATGGTCGTAATCAGCAGGGCGACGCTGAATGATTGAATGATTGTGATCTCTGCCAGGCAGTCTGTATCATGGATCTCAATGTGGCGGTCAGACCACCAAGGCAGTGTCTGTCCTTAAGACTGCCTACCTCGTAATGAGGCCCAAAATCATTCTTACTAATTAGTATGGGTGGGCAAAATGTTTAATTCCACCCATGGAATTGACGTAAATGGTGACTCTGCATTATCCTTGTAACACAGAGTTCCAGGTGGCAGAATTTGTTCCCTGTGAAGTTCAAAAAATGTGAGCTGGTGAGCATGAGTGAGATTTGCATCCCCTAGTGCGATTTTCTAGCATGGGCAGTTTTGGTCAGAGGGCTGCTTCATGAGTAGATTTGCTGCTGCTTGAGTAGATTTTCTATTCGAGCAGCAGCAAAGTCAACTCAAATGGCCACACACTTTTGTGTGCCCCATGGTGCCATTCGCGTTGATTTTTCAGCACTGCTCAAGCTACTGGCACTGAAAATTCAGACAAAAACCCATATTTGTAAATATATTTCAATATAAAAAAATATATATATATATTTTCTACACCAATTATTTTAGAATTTTTTTTAATTAACATTGATTTCTAAAGTAAAACCAAATAATGATATATTGTCATTGCTTTTTAAAAAATAAAAATATAAATTAGATATCTAAATGTTTATATGAATAAATATTTCTAATCTAAAAACATTTTTATGTTGAAGATAAAAAATTATTTTTTGATTTACAAATTATAATGTTGCCAAAATAATCTAATGTTGAAATTATCTTTCAAATTTTCAGAAACTATTAAATGACATACCCACAAGAAGTACAGAGAAGTACATACATTTAAAAATCACATTTTAAAATGTAAACAATTTAATTTCAAAATTAATTATGATTAAAAAGATAAACATACATTTAAATAAATAACCTATTTAAAAATATATATAATAGAAAAAGTAACAAACAATTGAATAAAATATCTCCTCAACCTTTTCCCTTACAAACCCAACATCCTGCTCCTATAAAGTTTTTACAATTTATATCAAAATAATTTTGTTAATTTGTAATGATAACTAAACAAATACCAAACACCTTAACACAAAAAATAACATACAACTAAAATTAAACACATTACAAAAAAGTTGATGTGAATTAACCCATAAAAACAATATTATATACAATGATCATTTCACAAATTAGATTTTGTACAGCATTTTTAAAAGCAACATGTACAACCTTCAATATTTCTGTTGATGATACTATTCTCATCATGCTATTCTTGATATGATATTTATGTACCTCAATAGATTTAGTAAATATTTTGCCCAAAAACCTTAGGGCCTCATTACGAGTTTGGTGGTTGGACGAGCCGACAGCCAAACTTGCGGGAAGGTAGCCACCGCCATGGCAGTGGTGTCCCCTCAAAATGTATTACAATGTTCCCGCTCACTTGACCTTTGGAAACATTGGATTACACCATCCCCACAGGGATGACCGGTGGGAACATTGCTATGGTATCGATCTCTGCTCCCTTAAGAGAGCTGAGGCCAATACCGTACATACTGTATTCAAAACAGACAATGCGCATTCTGATGGTGTTGGACAGGGGGGCCCCTGCACCGTTTATGCCATGGGCATGAGCAGTGCAGGAGCCCACCCTGTTGCCCTGGCACTGGCTTTCTGCCAGTCTTTGTACTGCGGGGTGATCGCCATGGAAGGGCTGGCAGAAAGCTGAGTTATATTCAGCACAGCTGTGATAGTTCAGGGCTGCTATGGGTGAGTACAACTCAGACCACCGTCAGCCCATCGGGAACCATGTTCCTGGAGGTGACAGCGGCCCCTGCTGGGTCCACCCGCCAGGGTTGTGATGAGGCAGTCAGGGGGAAAAGTCTGTTCCATGGCCACTAGCTACCAGCCGGCAGTCCTCAAGACTGGTAGTGAGCCCCCACCCCCTCCCCCTACTTTCATATCATGGAGGAGATGGTCTTGACAAGCGTGCATCCTGAGGGCCTGACAGGAATATCTGGGGGAATTGAGTCTGGTAAGTCACTACTAGGCCTCGGCAAAAAACTCTGCTCCACTGGCATTCGGCAATTCTGCTTTCTGCAGAGAATGTTGAGTTACTGATAGACTCCGCACTCCATCAGAGTTTTTTTTTCAGTTTTTCTGCCTAATGCTAATGCCTCTGGGTTCAGCGCTAGCCTGCTATTGGACAACTCTTCAGCCTTCAGCTGTCTTGCTGATTAAAAGCATACCAGTGACCTTTGATTTGGTGGATCGAACTCTAGTGACCTAAGGCTTAGTCATAGAGAAAATCTAACCCTTACCCCTTAAAACCCCCAACCTCTATATGTTTCCCAAATATTTTAGGAATCCACTGGTTGGCAAGATATAACCCATGCATCCACTGGTCTGCTAAAACCTTAATTTTGGGTTCCGAGTATTGTATTTACAACTATACTGCCAACAAGTTATTTCCTGAAATTCCCAAACCTCCTTCTGAAAATCCTACTGATTTCATCACTCAGCTTTTCAAAGTTCCAGAAACCTATTGTGACTTGCATGGTATTTTTCAAGAGGAAATCACAAAGGAACTGCCTTCTCATCGCCCATTATGCTATGGAGATTTTGCCTAATGCAATTGTTTCTTAATTCTTTCTTTCTCACCCCCTCGGAATGGCAAGCCCTAATATAATATCCTACTGGAAATCTGGCAAATGGACTCATCACTCCTTCAAAATACCCAACGGGAGCTTCCTTGTTTTATCTCCCAAAGAAGGGAACACCAGAGCTTTAGGCCTCTACAGACTACAGGGGGCTAAATCTGGTGACTGTAAAAGATCAATGCCTTTTACTCTTAATATCAGATATCTGAGCAGCCATGGGAGAAAAGGTCTTCACCAAATTAGTTCTGAGAATCATATCACCTGATTAGATTCTGATCTGGAGACATAAGGAAAACAACATTTAGAAAGCCATTTGGGCAATTTGAATACTAATTGATGCCTTTTGGCATTTGTCACACCCTGGCTGTTTTTCACCATTTTATGAATACTAATATCTTTGGTTCTTCAAACTAGAGTTGTTTACCTAGACGATATCCTTGTAATTTCTAAGAATCCCGCAGCACATCCTAACCATTTCAAACAAGAAAACAAGTTGCTAGCCAAGCCTTAAAAAGCTTGTTCATCAAGGTTTCATTGGACTTTTTAGGTTATGTCTTGCTATCTAAGTGTATTTGCAATGGATAATCGGAAGGTTCAAGGTGGCCCATTCCCTCCTGACTGCAGGAAATGAAGAGTTTCCTTAGCTAGTGAACTAATATTGTACGTTTTTTACCTTGTTTTACCTATCACAAATAAAACATTTTGATTGGACCAAGGAAGCCACCCTGCGTTTAACAAAATTGAAATCTGAGTTCATTAAAACTCCCATTCTGCAACAATTTGACACTTCCAGGTCTTTCATTATTTAAACAGATGCTTGGACCAGGATGTGGGCACAGTCTTGGTACAACTTGGTCAGGACAGCAAAGAGCAACCTGTCACTTTTCTTTTTCAAAAATATTTTTTCAGCTGCAAGAAACTATTCTGTTTAGGAAAAGGAACTCTTAGCTATCAAGAAATCCTTTATAGAATGGAGACATTTCCTAGATGGAGCACAGTTTTGGGTGGTCATTTGTACGGCTCACAGAAATCTTCAAGTACTCCAGCAAGCTAGGTGCCAAAATAGTTGACAGGTTTGTTGGGTGTATTTCTTTCAACAGTTTGATTTCCTTCTCACTTAACATTCCTAGATCAGAAAATCTGCAAGTCAACTCATTTTCTAGATGCTATCCATAATTAAATGGCTTCAACATTTTTTTGGAGAAGATTATTGCTCTTAAAGCCTTTATGGCTATTGAGACTTAAAACTTTTGTGAATCTATTTCTTTGGAGACAAGCCACATCAACCTATAAAAACAATTGCATCCCTATACTCAAATACAAAATATCAACAGTTTCATTTTTGAACAAGGGAAGCTTTTAATTCCCTCCAGACAATCTTAGAAACATATATTACAGTTGTGCTATGATGCACTAGTTTCTGAACATAGAGGTCAAGGGGTAACTGAAGATCTTGTCGAAAGAAAATTTTGGTCGTTGATCCTTCACCAATATGTCTTAAAATTCAACAAGACCTGTGAAGCCTCACCCAAAACAAGTCTGAAACACAAAGAAAATCAGGATTATTATTGTCCCTTGATATACCTTCCAAACCTTGGGAAATAATTTCCACTGAATTTATAGTTGACTTACCTCTAACTGAAAATTGCATCTCAGTCATGGTCAATATATATTACTTCACTAAAAGACCCTATTTTGGGTCAGCAAACCTGGATATGCCCCACTAAAAACTTCTGAGTTGATCATTTGCCTTTGCCTTTGCAGGACCAATGATTGTTTACAGAGACCAATGTGCGTTTGCAGAGACCAATGTTTGGTGGAAATAATTCTTGTTAGAGACCAATGCTTGTTTGGGAACACATGTTGCACAAGCCTCCAGCATCTCTATTACTTAGACTGGGTGTTGCTCCCTATGACTCAGACTCGGAGTGACTGGGTGTGGCTGGATGCAGCAAGTATTTAAACCACACCCGGCCTGAATGAATTGCTGTAAAAGTCACTGACTGCAGAGAAGGAACCTCAGCTCCTTTGCTTTCGATCTTCATGTTCTGTTCTGTCCAGCATCTCGGAGGCCGCTAAAACTGAGGGAATTAACCCTTAAAAAGGCTGTACACGGTTTGGGAACATTTATTGCTAAAACTTCATACTTGTTGACTTGAAACTTAATAAGCGAATGTTCCAGGATGCGATGCTCCCAAAAGGGCATATCTTTGGGATTTAAGTTCATTGGGATGTTTGTCGCTTGTCGTGCTATAACGCTTATTGTGGTAGCTTGCATTATACCACAGAAAGGAGTTTCTATTTAACAATTATTATGAAAATGAATGAGTGCATTATCGCTGAATTTAATGTGGCATTACTATTGTTACTAGCGATACGATGTACTGTTAATACGGTTCATATCGCTGAGTTCAAAGTGGCATTTGCATTATTTCAAAATTGTTACCGCTGATGCGGAACATTCTGTGTTTGGCGCTTAAACAAAGTTGAAGCTTATATTTGCCATGCTCAAAATTACGCTGTGATGTAACATTGATAAGCCGGTTGTTCCTGAAGTTGAACCCTATTGATTAGACCTGTGTTTTCATTGTATTACAACATGAACCATAATCCTTCATATTAACCCTGTGTTTTCAGTGTGATTTAAACACTGAATTGCATTCCTCACAATGCTAGCACAGTACAATGATTAACCCAGGAATATTAGGAGAATCTAATTCCCTGAGAGTTTTTTCTTATTATAGTTGCCTATGTAAATGCCTATTAGTCGAGTGAGTCAGCATCTTTTGAAAACCTCATCAAGGTGAAACACACAAGATATTCTCTGAACATCAAGGAACATCTAGGTAGACATAATTGAGGTGACGAGGGACTAACCTGGGATCACAGTGGAAGTAGTTATAGACAGTATAGGAGGTTCAAGGCTCCTATTTAATTACAGGTAATCCACATTGTTTCCCAAAATTCCTACAGAGAGAGAGGGAGATCCATAAAAAACTGGAAAGGGGACCCTAACAGGTACATCTATCTTACACATCATAGTTTAACAGTAGAGTATACATGGTTTATGAGATATTAGTTATTTGACCGATTTGTAATTTATCATAGGAAAGTCCAGCTCTTCAAGGACCATCACTAGGCTTCCGGATCCAGCTCTGCGACTCTTGTGTCTCTCTCCTTCTCTCATCCATCCCCTTTTCCCCAGGATGTTGTGGTGCCAATCATGTGTATTCAAGTGGGAGGCATGCAACGTTTAGGTGGAATTGGAAACAAGCAGCTTGGTCAACATTGTGTCTCCATGGGACAAACAGTTTAGGGCTTGACACCTATTTCTCTGCTCTCTCCAGATTGCCAACTACGTCTGAAATGGTGGAAATCTTCTTTTCTGACATTTTCCGGCTGCATGGACTACCCTTGAAAATAATTTCTGATTGGGGACCTCTATATATCCAAGTTTTGGAAGTCTCTATGTCAAAAACCAGGCATTCAAAGTCTCCTACTTCTGTCTTCCTTCCCCAATCCAATGGCCAAACAGAAAAATTGAATAAAACTCTTGAAGAGTTTATAAAAAGTGCATCATTTCTGCTACTCAAGGCAATTGGAACATTCTCTTACCAGCAGTTGAATGTGCTTATAATAATTCAATATAAACCACCACTAAATTTTCCGCCTTCCTTGCCTTACCTGGGTTCCATTCTAAAACTTTTCCAATACTCTTGGAAACAGAGAATTCTGTCACTGCAGTCTGAGATTCTTTAGAATTTTTTTAAAAGTTTAGAAAAAACTACTTCATAATTTACAAATTGCTAAAAACAATCCAAGATCTCAGACCAACCAACATAGATGACCAGCTTCTAATTCTAATGTAGGAGAAAAAGTGTGAATGCCCTCGATAAATCTACCATGATCCATTTGTTGGTCTACATTACCTCTGATATATTATGGTCCATTTGGAATTTCTAGAATATTACATCCTGTCACTCTACGGTAATAGCTTCTCCCCTCTTAGAGGATTCATCCTTTCTTTCATGTTTCCCACTTAAAACCTTTTTTTTGCCAAAGCGGTCATTCTGCTGAAAGGAGTCTGCCTACCATGCTTGTTGACCGTTGTGAGAAATTGGGTTCATGGTTGGTTGGGGTGTAAGCCCTGGTCAAGCAAAAAACACAATCCTTGTCAGGGAAAGGCAGAAGCAACCCGAAATTTACCTGTGCTCACCCTCTGGTAGCTTGGTGCAGAGCAGCCAGGCTTAACTAGAAGGCAAAGTGTATTTGGGCCACACTTCAAACATTAACACAGCAAGAACACCACACAAAAAGGATCATATATCAGGTTATAAAAATAGAACTTAATTTAATAAATGAAGCAAGACCAAAAGACAAAAATCCACAGAACTTGAGTTCTTAACTTTTAAAGAATAAACAGTGGAATAGTGCTTAGAAGCAAAAAGTGTGTGCTGGGGATATCTGGTTATGCCAGACCGAGACAAAGTCAAAAGTAAAAGCTGTCTGCGATTGAGGTGGGCTGGCTTTGAGGACCCAGTAAGGCCCAATGAGCAAAGTACCTGAATCCTGGTTGACGAGGATTACTTGGATCTGAGATGACGATGCCCTGCCAGCGGATGGATGCATTGGTTCCGAGATGCAGTGAGGCTGGGATGTCCTGTTGAATATGCATCAAGGTGCACAGCTACGGGACTTGTGATGCAAAGACCAGTATCGGCGTTGGGCAGCTGAGGCGATGCGTCAGTTCTGATGAGTGGAGAAAAAGCCATCAACGAAGGATATGAGGGCCCCCTCCGGGGAAGCTTTGTACAGCAGCAATTCTACAGGTGAAGCATCAAACCCTATGATGCAAGATGCAACAGCTATGCAAGTCTGTTACGCTGGGTCCAATTCACACTTGGAAAGGTACACTCAAGGTGACAGAGTCCAGGTGCATAAGCAAGGTGGTTGGAAGTGTTTTTATGTCCCCAAGACCTCACATCAGAAGGCCAGCCAACTAGCTCATGGAGTCACTCTGGGTTGGAGAGAAGCAGGTCCAGTCGTTCTCATGCCCAAGCAAGTTGGCAGCAGGCAGGAGTCCAGCAGAGTGCAGCCTAACAGAGTGGCAGTTCTACAGTTGCACAGTAGTCCTTTTTCCTGGCATATGATCCACAGGTCCATAAGTGTACCGAAAAGGTGGTGCCTGGGGTCCAGTTCTTATACCCAGTGGTGACTTTGATGTGAGGGAGACTTCAGAGACATGCCTTTGAAGTGCACAGATGTCCTGTCCTTCCTTCCTGGGTTCCACACTTACTTTAGGTGGGTATGCAGCCCTTTGTGTGTAGACAGGAAATAGCCTATTCAGGTGTCCAGGTTCTCCCTCCCATCCTACCCAGCATGGAAAAGATGGTCCATTAAGTCACTTTTAAGGTCCATTCATGTGTGGCTGTTTAGGGGTAACACACAACACAGACCCCAGCTGTACCCCTTGACATGTAATCAGAGACAGACAGCAGGCACCAAATGGCTAAAGTAAGAAAATGCCCACTTTATAAAGTGGCATTTTCAGAATTGCAATGTACAATATGCCTTCACCATGTCAGGATTATAAATTGTGATTCCAGAGACCCCAATCTTGAAGGGTTTATCTCTTCCCCTCTGGACATTATGCTCATAAAGTGTAACAACATAAGTTCATTGTTAACTTATGGGAGGGATGGGCCTTGTAGTGGTGAAATGTGAATGAATTTAAGAGTTTTCCACCACCAAGACATGTAAAACTTAAAAGTACATCTCCAATTTATTAAATACAGTGCACCCTACCCTGCCTAGGACCTACCTCAGGAGTGACTTATATTTATTAAAAAGGACAGTTTGGGCCTGGCAAAAGCTTTTATTATGCCAGGTCAAAATGGGAGTTCAAAACTAGGGGTGTTCAGGATGCCCCGCTCCACTGGTTGAGTTAACAGAGTTGTTGGACAACTCCGCGCTCCAAATAGAGTGGGGAGTTGTCCGAAAAACTCTGTTAGCCCAGCCAGCATAGCGAAACTCACCCGGTGTGCGCTGCAGCTCAGTCGGGCTGCACAGCACAAGCGCAGACATTCTGCGCTGTGCAGCCAATAACTGGTCTGCAGCGCACACCAGAGAAGAGGTGGGAGGCAGCCGTTGGGGAGGAGGAACACCCTGGAAGTCCCAGGTAATTCAGGCCAGGGCTGTAGGCAGCGAAAGCTGCTGTTTGAGGTCTCTTGTGCACCTGCCTGTTCTGTGTGCAGTGCACATGGGGCCGGCTGGTGCACAACAAGCCTGGCAGCTTTCGCTGCCTATGGCCCTGGCCTGAAGCCAGGTCAGGGCCGTAGACATTGAATGCTGCCATTTCAGGCCTCTTGTGCATAGGCCTGCCCCGTGTCCACTACACATGGGGCAGGTTGGTTCACAAGAGGCCTGACCGATTTTGCTGCCTGTGGCCTGGCCTGAATTCAGGCCAGGGCTGTGGGCAGAGAAAGAAAGCTGCCGTTTCAGGCCTCTTGTGCACTGGCCTGTCCTGCACAGGGCAGGCCAGTGCACAAGAGGCCTGAATCAGCAGTTTTCATTGCCAAGACCCTCTCCTGAATGTGCCCGATGTCAGAAGCGCAAAGCAGGGTAGGGTCTGGCTGACCAGGCCAAACCCTGCTTAGCACTTCAAAAATGTGGTACATTCAGGACTCGGTGGGTCACAGAACTCCGCCTCTTCAGAATTCCACTGAGGTTTTTTTTCAGGTCCGCAGAATTGTGTGGAGTTGGACTCCGTGAACTCCACCCAGGCCTATTCAAACTGCACCCACAGGCTCTGCAATGGCAAGTCTGAGATATGGTTAAAGGTCTACTTAAGTGGGTAGCACAATCAGTGCTGGAGGCCCACTAGCAGCATTTATTTATAGGCCCAGGGCACATGTAGTGCCCTTTACTAGGGACTCATAAGTAATTACATATATAAATTGGGGGGAAAAGCCAATGTTTCCATGTCTTATGGAAAGAGCACAGGTACTTTAGCAGTGGTCAACAGTGGGAAAGTGTGCAGGATCTGAATGCCAGTGTGGTATCTGACTCAGCAACTGTAGAATCTAACACTTTTTAAGTTCTGAGGGCAAGATATGGAACACTGTGCATGTCACTACAAAGGGTACAGATTATGTTCTGAATATAGATGGTTGTTGAGCAGAAATGGTGTCAGGTGTATGGGATCTTCTTTTCTCCATATATATATCTACTTACAAATATTTTGGAAGTACTTGCATGAATTCAACTTCTTAAATTCCACACAGGCATAGAACGGCAGGATACCAGGATTAAGGAAGAAAATCTCAACATGTATCAAAGCTGGAGAATCTATCAAAGTTGGACGAGGACACCGAGGGCACTACTGGAAGGCTGATGAAGTAAAGCAGTTTTGCGTTCTTTTGCTGATTTGAAAAACCCTTGACACTGTAATGTTTCCACCCTTTTATTACTTTGTTACACCTCATTCATTTACTTTTTTTTTCAAAATTACGAGAAGGCAAGAGATAAACTTCATGCATTATAGCATGCTGGCTGTTTGCACCTTGTTTCTTCGGCTTGCTTTGAGGCGGGAAATGGACTTGGTGCTTCACTGTATGCTAATTGCTGTGCTGCACCTGTGTTTGATTTACTGTATGGTTCCAACACTGCTGCAGTAAATACGTCATCACAAATTTCCTTGGAGTGCTGTGTAGCCAGGGGACGCAGCTCCGTACACACACACATCCTTACCAACTGCCTCGGCGTGCTGTGTAACCAAGCAACACTGCTCACTAAGGAATACACGTCATCATCAATGGTTTTGGCATGCTGAACAGCCAACCAACGCCTCTCTCTACACAGCGCATGTCATCGACAACAGCCCTGTGTGCTGTGTAACCTAGCAACACTGCTCTCTACACTGTACATCTGTTCGCCAACCTGTAGTCAGATAAGTATAGCTACATTGCTGAACTGAATATAAAGTTCATCATCAATAGTCTGGGTGACTAAGGCCCTCATTGTGACATTGGCGGTGACTGTGAAAGTGGCAGTAATACCGCCAACAGGCTGGCGGTAATTACCGCCAAATTATGACCATGTTGGTGATAACTTCCATAGACAGCCAATGTACCACACCATCCGCCAGGACGTTAACATCAAGCACCACGGTGGTAGCCATCAACAGCCAGGCAGAAGACAAGGTACCACCCACCATATTATGACACTACAAACTGCCACGATTTCTAGGGTGGAACAAATGCCACCAAAAGCCAGGCAGAAACTCATCACAGAAAACCAAAGACTCACCAACAGAGACACAGAGAAGACCAACGCCGCCATGGAACCGGAACTGCAAGTCTTGGCCATGCTTGACCTGGAACACCAACGCTGATGAAGATGACGACGATGAGTACAGCCGCCTAGCACACAAGGGAGGGTGGGATGAAAAGAAGATCGACACATACACACCATACACACGACAGACACCAAACACACACACACACCATACACACATCCAGCTGCAGACATAAACCAATGGCACACGACGCACAGCTTAATAATACAAGGACTACAGTTCGGCAGCACTGACAATGTAATAGCAAGGCAACACCCACCATATGAACCAATTTTAGAACAAAGATACATGAACAATTGTCCAGAAAGGGCCAATGCCCAGTCCAAAGTACATAAGGCCCACATGGCCACAAGGCACAGTCTAAGCCCCAACTTGATCCTGATGAATTCCGCACAACACTGTGCAGGGGCAACATCTCAAAAGTAGACAGGCACCTCAGGGGAAGTGGGGGGCACCTCACCTGAAGTTGGGAACTTGCCCATGTCTCCTAGAGGGGGCTCCATGCCCATTTCCCAATGCTGGGGAGTGCAAGGTCACAGACCCTGAGGTGTGGAACTTGCCCACTGCTCCTGGAGGGGGTCTCCATGTACAACACTCCCTGGACAGTGGCCTAGATGCCCTCTGCTGGAGGTGAGGGCTGCATTGTCTCTGCTGGGGGAGGTGTCTCCTGGGCAGCCTCTGCTGGAGGTGAGGGCTGCATTGTCTCTGCTAAGGGAGGTGTCTCCTGGGCAGGCCCTGCTGAAAGTGAGGGCTACATTGTCTCTGCTGGGGGAGGTGTCTCCTGGACAGCCCCTGCTGGAGGTGAGGGCTGCATTGTCTCTGCTGTAGGAGGTGTCTCCTGGGCAGCCTCTGCTGGAAGTGAGGGCTGCTGTGTCCCAGTTGGAGGTGAGGGCTTCTTACCTGTCATTGATGGTTGAGTGGGAATCTTTTCTGACATTGGCGGTTGAGTAGGAACCTTTTCTGGTATAAGAGGTGGAATGGGAACCTTTTCTGACATTGGTGGTTGAGTGGGATCCTTCCCTTTCTTGGCTGTGGAGTGGGATCCTTCCCTTTCCTGGCTTGTGGAGTGGGATCCTTCCTTTTCGTGGCTGGTGGAGTGGAATCCTTTCCTTTCCTGGCTGGTGGAGCGGGATCCTTCCCTTTCCTGGCCAGTGGAGTGAGATCCTTCTCTTTCCTGGCTTGTGGAGTGGGATCCTTCCCTTTTCTGGCTGGTGGAGTGGGATCTGTCCCTTTCCTGGCTGGTGGAGTGGGATCCTTCCCTTTCCTGCCTGTTGGAGTGGGAACATTCACTGTCTTGTCTCCACAACCAGTAGGTGCCTCCACTGTCCCAGTGGACTGTTTGGCTGAGGTGCTGTGCTGGGTCATTGGGACCCTGCTCTTACGAGCACTACGGGTGGGGGGGAGGGAAGAGGTCACATTGGGCAAGGAAAAGCTTCTTAGGGGTGGTGGGGCAGGATGAGGTAGGAGGGATGGGAGTGGTGGTTGAGAGTGGGTGGTGGAGGAGCACGTCTGCTGAACTTGGGTGCAGGTGCATGGGCAGTGTGCTGATGTGAGGTGGATGGCTGTTGGGTGTCTGAGTGCCTGCGTTTGTGTCCTTTAGGAAGGGGGGCAGACAGGGTGGGAGAGGACACAGGGGAAGCGTGGATAGTTGTTGTGAAGGTGTCTGCTAGTGAGATGTGTGTGCTGCTTGGTGTGGTGATGATGGTGGTAGCTGTTGAAGCAGTGCATGCAGGTGTGAGTGTGGAGGTGACTGTGAGGGAGGTGGAGGAGGAGGAGGGGAGGCAGTGGATGTGGATGTGTGTGTAACTGTCTGTTGTTAGTGTGAGTGTTTGTGGACTGAAGTGTGCTGCCTGTGTTTGACTATGCCACTCTTGTGTGATGTCTTGTGTGCATGCTCGTCTGTATGTGTGCATGGGATGGGTTGGGGTTGAGGTGACTGGGACTGGGAAGTGGTAGTTGCAGGGGGGACGGTAGGAACAGGGACAATGGCAGCCTGAATCAATCTATATTGGGCCACCATCCACTGTGGATGCCCTCCAGGAATGCACTGCAAAGCTGCATCTGGGATGCCAGCCCCTGGATGGCATTCACAATGGTTCATTGCCCTACAGAGATGGATCTCAGGAGGTCAATAGCCTCTTCACTAAGGGCAGCAGGGTTCATTGGGGACGGGCCTGAAATTCCTGGGGCGAAGGAGATGCCCACCCTCCTGGGTGAGCGGGCATGGGTAATGTGCTGAGTGGCTAATGGGAGTGCGGTTCTGGTACAGGGGTGGCAGCTGTACCTGCAGCTGGGTTGGTCACAGAGGTGTCCACCACCACCAGGGAGCTTCCATCGGAGGAGGTATCTGAGTCTGTATTGTCAACTCCTGCCTCCGCCGAGGTGCTCCCCTGGCCCTCCGTCCTACTGGTTCCCTCGGTGCCAGTTGACTCTGCCTCCTGGGTCCTGTGGGATGCAGCTCCCTCTGTCACTGGTGCCCCTGTTCCTCCGCCAGGTGATGCTAATGCACACATGGACAGGATGACAGAAGGAGTAGGGGAGGAGGGAAAGAAAGGGAGTACTGGGTCAATTGCAGCACCAAAACCACAGTTGGCATACACAGCACCATCACACACAGGGATCAGGATTGAGCACTATGCATTGCACTGGCATTGAATTGGCTAGATGCCACAGCAAGATGAGGGCCAAACACCCCCAACTGCACACCTCCTAAGAACCACAAAGCCCTGACTGACATGGAATGCAAATGAGATAGGTTATCTGCATTTGCCATATACACATTACCCTTGAGCTGGATCTCGCTGCAATGTCTGGCCTGGCATTAAGGGGCACCCACTAAACTCACAACCACCACCCGGATCCCATGCCACCTAACAATTATTGTAGTAATGCCCACTGTGTTCACCCCCTTGTGGCTGCTGTGATCCCCTCAAGAGCCGATCCAGCTCTGGGGGCCGCTGCCAGTATGTGTGCCATCAGGAAGGTCAGGTTCTGACGGGCACTCCTTCCTCATTGGGAGGCCGTCCCCAGCTGGCCCTCCGCTGTCTTCCGTGCCCAGCTTCTCAGGTCCTCCCACCATTTCCTGCAGTGGGTGCTCTTCCTGCTCTAGACTCCCAGGGTCCGCATGTCCTTGGCGTTGGCACGCCACAATCCCTTCTTTTGATGGGCGCTGACCTGCAGTGGGAATACAGACAGGAGGACAGCATTACACATACAATCCAGCCTGTCACACATATGGCTCAGAAATCCCGTTTCCAGCGCCATTGGCACATACATCGCCCAGGGCACACTACCACCAGACATGCAACCCCACATTTGACACTATGCCTGCACACACATCTCCATGCAACCCTCCCACATGCATTGTGGCCAAGGTGTACTCACCTGTTGGTCTGGAGGCCCACACAGCTGTCCATACTGGGGCAGGACCCCATCCACCAAGTGCTCCAACCCCATTGAAGTGAACCCTTTCCCCGGTCACACGGGCCAAGGTAGGTTCCAGACACAAGTCACAGCAGCACACGCACTGTAGGTGGTGTCCTGTGGAAAGTCAGGAATCAAGTGAGGTTATAGACAGAAAATAGAAGTTACGTCCTCAGCGATGTACACCATCATCGCCGACACTGATTTCCATTGGCCACTGTACTCTATAGAGACCCATATTAGCCAATGAGGAATTGCACGGTGGTGCAAGACTGCCTTCCACCACGATGCCCAACGTCAGCAAAGTTACCTCACTTCCACCTGTACCCAGATAGAGGACAGAAGGTCGCCATTTCATGGTTGTGGACTACATACAGATCTTTTATAACTGTGTCAATTATGGAAAATGCACATATATTGCCATTCCTACTGTCCCATCACATTAATGCTGTATGCACACTGAGGTGGTGGTTCCATTGTACAAATTGTGACAGCCTACTCACTCTTACGTCCATTACATACCTACTACTGCAGATGAATAGGAGGAGGGGACAAACCCCCGTGCATAGACCCTTTGTATACTTGGCTACACTGGAGGACAGGCACATAATACTCACCTATAGATTGGACAGGGCCACAATCACAGAGCTGTGTGCCTAATTGGAGCCTGACCTGATATCAGCTATCTGTCATCCCACTGGGACCCCCCCTCTTATGCAGGTTCTATCAGGGCTCCATTTTCTGGCAACTGGTTCTTTCCAAGTGACGGTGGACTTGGCAGCAGGAATGCCACAGCCAATGTTTTCAATCGTGCTGGCAAGGGTATTGTCTGCTCCGGTGAAACACATGTGCAGCTACATTTCTTTCCCCCAGGTGGAAGATTTGGCCACTGTGAAAGTGGAATTCTATGCAAAGGGACATATTCCCAATATTATTGAGGCGATTGACGGTATACATATTGTGTTTGCCCCCCACCCCCCTGCCAGAATGAACAGGTGTTCAGGAATCGGAAGAGTTTCCACTCACTCAATGTGGAAATGGTGTGCTTGGCGGACCAGTACATCTCTCACGTTACTGCCAAGTATCCTGGGTTGGTGCATGACGCCTTCATTCTGAGGAATAGCAACATCCCAAATGTGATGGCCCTACTACAGAGGCACAGGGAGTGGCTAATAGGTGAGCCAGAGTCCCCAACCACTGTATGCCAGTGTATGCATTAAAGTGTTATCCCCATAGCATTGTGTAAGGCTAACTGTTGTCCCTCAATACTTGCAGGTGACTCTAGCTACCCAAACCTATCGTGGCTCCTGACCCCTGTGAGGAATGCCAGTATAGGGGCTGAGAACTGTTAAAATGATGCACATGGGCGAACCAAGAGAATAATCAAGAGGACCTTCAGCCTCTTGAAGGCCAGGCATCTGACAGGTGGATCTCTCTGCTACTCATCCTAAAAGGTCTACCAGATAGCAGTGGCATGCTGCACGTTGCACAATCTGGCCCTCAGACGACATGTGCCTTTTCTGCAGGAGGAGGGGACTGGAGATGACCCTGATGCAGCAGGGGACCCTGAGGACAGTGAGGATGAGGAGGCAGAGGATGAGGACAACAGAACATCCATTATACAACAATACTTCCAATGAGATGCAGGTGAGGCCGTGGAACTGACTATTGCTCTGACTATTGATGTTTTCCGTGTGGCTGTATCATGAAGGCATTCACTTCCTTTGCATCTCAACTTACTGTCACCTTTGGCTTGTGAGATGACAGATCTTGGTGATATGACAACACCGTCCTGATGTGGTTACTGCAGACAGCTATAGGTTATTATTTGAATGCTATGACAGTGTTCAGATTATTTGCACGAGATGTGACTGTTCCCATAAATGCATACTTTCAACACATAAAACGGTTTCACTCAAGTTGTGTTCAAGGGTGTTTATTGTAGTGCAAATAATTGACTGAGAAGTGCAATGGAGTGGGTGATGGTAGAGGAAAGTCCAGGGTATTGTTCCAATCTGTTTGTAGCACAGGACCAGTGTCTAAGGGGCCATAGCAAGGGGAACAAAGGCAGTTCAAAGTGCACAAGGTGACAGGGTGGGACACAAGGGGGACAATCAGGAGAGTTTCATTTCCTGGTGGTGATCTTGGCATGTGTCTCTGGCTTCTGTCTGGGTCACAGGGAGCATCTGCAGGGATGCTCACCTTCTGCAGGGGGAGGGGTGCTGGTGGCTTGAGGGTCCTGTGGCAGGGCATCCTGCCCACTAGCTGCAGCAGAATTGGAGAGCTGGTCAATAGACTGGCTAGTGGTAGGAGCCTGCTGGTGTGCTATCAATTCCTTCATGATGTTGGCCATGTCTACCAGCACCCCTGCTATGGAGATCATGGTGGTGGTGAGAGCCTGCAAGTCCTCCCTGATGGTGCTCCTCCTGCAGCTGCTTGTTCTCCTGCATGTTGTTCAGGATCTGACCCATCGTGTCCTGGGATTGTTGGTAGGCCCCCAGGATCTTGGGAGTACCTCCTGGAGAGTCGGTTCCCTGGGCCTATCCTCCCCATGGAGCACAGCGGTCCTCCCAGTGTCCCTGTTGCCCTGTGCCTCTGTCCCCTGAACGGTGTGCCCACTGCCATTGAACCCCAGGTCCCTGATTGTCTTGGGGCCAGGTGTGGACTGGGGTCCCTGTACAGGTACGCACACTGCTGATTGATCTGTCCTGGGGATAGAGGTGTGGGGACACTGGGTGGGTGCTTTGGTGTTGGATACTGAGGGGGGAGGCTCTGTGGTTGACTGTGAGTGGGCTGGGGTGACCGACTGACCAGTGGTCCCTGGTGGACCAGGTAGTTCATCCAGATCCAGAATTTCAGCGTTACTGTCATCACTGGGGGCATCTTCTACTGGGGGACTGGTTTGTCGTGGCACCTCCTCTCTGCTGACATTGGCTGGGGCACCTGTGGGGATGTAAGTGATGTATTATGCTTCATGTCTGTGACATATTGTACATTCCTATCTTCCCCTCTATCGTTGATGTTGCCCTGCCACCTTTGTTTGTGTATGGTGATGTATGTTGTGATTGTTAGTTCTCCATGCTGTGCATGCTTTTGTGATAGGTGTCCATGCAGGGCTGGGAGGGCTGTCCATGCATTGGTATAGCATGCAGGGCTTGGCATTTGTGTTAGTCATATGTGTAGGTGCAGTGTGTGGGATAGTGTGGCATGATGGGAGTGAGGATGAGGGTGTGAGATGGCATGCAGGTATAGGGGGTGATAAGTAGTACATGTTGACTCACCAGTGTCCAGTCCTACCGCAACTCCAGTGAGTCCCTCAGGATGCAGTAATGCCAAGACTTGCTCCTCCCATGCTGTGAGCTGTGGGGGAAGAGGTGGAGGTATACCGCCAGTCCTCTGTATGGCGAGCTGGTACCTTGCTGCCACAGAACGTACCTTCCCCCGTAGGTCATTCCACCTCTTCCTGATGTCGTCCCTTGCTCTTGGATGCTATCCCACGGCGTTCACCCCATCCATTATTCACCGCAATAGCTCCATCTTCCTGGCAATGGATATTTGTTGCAACTGTGCTCCAAACAGCTGTGGCTCTTCCCTGACTCTTTCCTCCACAATGACCTGCAACTCCTCATCTGTGAAATGGGGGTGCCTTTGTTGGGACATGGGTGTTGCATGGTGTGTGTAAGTATGTGGGTACTGTGGTTGGGTATGTGAGGTGGAGTGCATGAGGGATGTATGGGTGTAAGTGGTGTATGTGTCTAGTTGTCACAGTGGTCTTGGTGTCAGTCTGGTGGCAATAATTTGTATTCCTAAAGGGTTGTGGGTGATGTGGGTGTGTTTGATAGTGCTGTGGGTGGGTGGGCGTAGTGTGTATATGAGTGTCAGATGTGTGTTTTTGGTATTGGCCAATGTTGTGTAGTTTAGTATATGGGTGTCCATTATGAGCGCACCGGTTTGTACCGCCAATGGTTTACAACCATTGAATGTCCGCCGTGGTGATTTGTGGATCATAATGTGGGGGGCTTTGTTTTGTTGGCATAACGGCATGGGTGTTGGTACCGCTACTTTAGCAATGAACTCTGGGCTGGCAGATTTGTGTATGTGGCAGTATTCTGTCGGATTGGTGTGTGTGTGTGTCATAATTTGGTGAACAGATGTTTGCCTCCATGGTGGTATGTTGGCGGCCGTCACCATGGCAGTAAGCAGGATTTACCGCCAATGTCATAATGACCACCTAAATGTGTTACTCTGCGCTTTACTAAACTACTTTGCAGATACCTTGCTATGCAGAATATCTCAGTGATATGCACACTTTTGGTGATTAAACATGTCACATTGCACTTCACTGATCAACTTTACAAATACCATATGACCCTGCACATCTCAGTGATGTCCACACTTCCGCTAGAGTGACTTGTTCAGAATAAGAGGGTATTCATGCTGTGCACCTCTCAGTGATGCGTACATTTTCTCTATTGTGACATTATTTTGCGAATTACATTTAACTTTACAACTATCCTGCACTGCATGTCGTAGTGATGTTCACACTTCTTCTGGTGTGGCTCTCCATATGGTAGTAGCTTTGTGGTTTGGTGCATTATAAGTTTCAAGTTATTCAACTCAGTGATGAACACTATTGTCAGCGTGAGTGTGTATTTATACTTCATATTTACATTACACTGTGCATCTCAGTGAGACGCACACTGAGGTAGTTTTGGTACTCACATTCCTATTACACCGATATTAATATCTGCTTCTCTACTGATAATATTGCACACAATTTTGTTTAGGCACACTGGTATAGTTCACTATTGGAAGACAAATAGAAATTGAGTGATTTGGCATTGTTATTTTTGGTAACGGCTTAATACTTTAAGGCCCATATTTATACTTTTTGACGCTAAACTGCGCTAACGCAGTTTAGCGTCAAAAAATGTAGCGCCGTCTAACGCCATTCTGAAGCGCCATGCCGGCGCCGTATTTATGGAATGGCGTTAGCCGGCGCAAGCAGACCGGCGCTGCCTGGTTTGCGTGGAAAAAAACCACGTAGACCAGGCAGCGCCGGCGTTGGGAAAAAATTACGTTAGGGCGTCTTAAAATGGGGCAAGTCAGGTTGAGGCAAAAAAATCGCCTCAACCCGATTTGCGCCATTTTTTTACGACGCCCAGACGCCATTTCATGACTCCTGTCTTAGTAAAGACAGGAGTCATGCCCCCTTGCCCAATGGCCATGCCCAGGGGACTTGTGTCCCCTGGGCATGGTCATTGGGCATAGTGGCATGTAGGGGGGCACAAATAAGGCCCCCCTATGCCACCCAAAAAAAAGTAAAAAAATATAAAAAATAATACTTACCTGAACTTACCTGAATGTCCCTGGGGTGGGTCCCTCCATCCTTGGGTGTCCTCCTGGGGTAGGCAGGGGTGGCAGGGCGGGTCCCTGGGGGCAGGGGAGGGCACCTGTGGGCTCATTTTGAGCCCACAGGCCCCTTAACGCCTACCCTGACCCAGGCGTTAAATAGTGGCGCAAATGCGGGGTTTTTTGACCCGCCAACTCCCGGGCGTGATTTTTGCCCGGGAGTATAAATACGACGCATTTGCGTCGCCGTCATTTTTTTAGACGGGAACGCCTTCCTTGCATCTCATTAACGCAAGGAAGGCATTCACGCAAAAAAATGACGCTATTTGCCAATACTTTGGCGCTAGACGCGTCTAACGCCAAAGTATAAATATGGCGTTAGTTTTGCGCCGAATTTGCGTAGAAAAAAACGACGCAAATTCGGCGCAAACGGAGTATAAATACGGGCCTAAGTACCTATTATGTATATATATTGTAGTAGGGTTTACTATGCAAAACATTCCGCCTCCAGCCTTTTCCTCTCCATCCCAGGCACTTCACCCATAAAGTGGCAGAAATGGAAGAAGGTTTTTGAACAGTATGCCAAGGTATGTGGCACTTCTTTGAGTTCAAAACAGAAGACCTCTTTACTACTTCATTGTGTAGGATCTGAGGGACAAGAGGTTTTCGATCATCTGCCTGACTTTCATGAAACAGAGTAAGAAGTGTTACATGAATATGAAACCTGCATAAAAAACTGCATAACACTATTTGCACAAACTAAGTACTATTTTATAAAGTTATTTTTCTAAGAGAATGCAAAGAGAAGAGGAATATGTAGAGCCTTAAGTGGCTGAATTGAGAAGGCTAGCATCCTTGTGCAAGTTTGCTAAGTTAAGAAATGAACGCATGCGCAATTATTAATGTTAGGCTGTAATATTGAAAGGGTGAGGGAAAAATGTTAAAAACTCTATAAAGTGTGTTGATGTCATAAAAAAGAAGAAGAAAAAGAGTTAAAGATTCAAGAGGTGTGAGATAATTTACAAAAAACACCAGTAAAGGAAGGTGGAGTAAAATATAAGTTTACTTCACGTAAATGTAATAGATGTGATAAAGTTGTACATCTAGTCAATGACATAAAATACCCTGCTTTAAAGGTTGCTTGCAATAAATGTGGGGTGAAGGGGTGAAGGGTCATTTAGGAGTGGTATGCAGAAAAAAAAGTGCAAAACCTAAAGTTAAGTGTGTGGTTGTGGAAGAAGATCAGGAAGATCTTGAGGTGGCGAACTCTGACACAAGCGACTTTGCATGTGGTCAAATAGTACTTCAAGTTGACATGGAAGGAAATAAAAACCAAGCCCATTAGATACCATTTTGGTGGAGGGTGAGGCAACCAAAGTATTATTTGACTTTGGTGTAAAAATAACTATTATCTCAAATAATTTCTTTCACACCAAGTTAAGAAGCAAAGTTGTCTTACTGAAACCAGATCTAAGACCATGTGCGGATGGTGGTGAGGCCATTAAATTGCAAGACTATTTTATTGGAATAATTGAATACAAGAGGTGACCTTTTACAGGCAAGATATATGTTTCAAAGAAGGAGACAGCATTGTTAGTTGGTTCCATCGAGGAGATTTGGGAGTAATCCTTGATCTGATTTCTGACTCACTTATTTGTATAAGGGAGAGGAAAGAAATGTTTTGTGTAGGTTTCAGATGATGAATATTTAGGAAAAATAAAGTCTGAATTTCCCAGTGTGTTCAGGTACGAACTGGGATGTCTGAGGATCTACAAACATAAAATATTGCTCTAAGCAAATGTGCAGCCTTTTTGTTGTAAAGGTTGCAATGTGCCTATTTCTCTCCAGCAAGAAATGCAAGAGGAAGTTGATAAGAATAGTGGGATCATAGAAGAAGGGGAAGGTACAGAATAGTTGGCACCAGTTGTTGCAGCAAGGAAATCCTATGAGAGCTCACGCTTATGTGTAAATTTAAGACAATTGAATAAAAATGTGATTGTTAATAAATATCCTCATTCCAACATCTCAGACTTTTTAGTCTTACTTGGGTAAACAAAAATATTTAGCACTTTAGGTCTCATGTCAGCCTACCACCAGGTTGAAGTCATATAAACATAGTTTATTATCCTTTCAATCGGAAAGGTTTGCAGCTTCTGTTGCTGGTGGGAGGCAATGCTTCTCTGTCCTAATGGAGGAGCCACCCCTGAATAAGTAAATGAGTGAATTAATGGGTTTTTATAAAATATAACTGTCACTCCAAAAGGAGCATCCTAGTGCTGCAGAAAGAGAAAGGAGAAATACACTGGCATTTACAACCATAGGGCTATGGGGCTTACAGTATCAGAGAGTAGCAAACTGTGTCTGGGATTCCAAAGATCCAGGTTTTAAGTTGCTTCTGGAAAATATCTTTCGAGTTTATGAAAAGCAGTGCCTTGGGTATGTGATTCCATGCCTTTGCCCAAAAGACTGAAAAGGTATTTTCTCCTTTTGACTTATTGAGACCTTGACAAGTTGGCTGAAGAAGACCCAAGTCGACGATAGATAGTGTGGTGAGTAACCCATTCAGTGAGATAATTAAGTCCCAAATTTCTGTAGGCTTATAACATGAAAAAGAGAATTATGAACAGGACTCTTTTATGAATGGGCAGCCAGTGTAGGACTTTAATTGCTGTGGATGATGATGACCACCAGGGCAGATTCAGGACTAGTCTTGCTGCTGCATGTTGGACTGTCTGTAATTTTTAAATAGTGTGCTTGGTGGACTCTGAATATAGACTTACAATAATCCAGTCTGGAAGAGATGAGTGCCAGAGCAACCTTTTTCTGGCCTCCAAAGGGAGAAAAGAAAAGAAATGTTTGAGAGATTTAATAAGGCTAAAACATAAACCTGCTACTGCAAACGCTTGCGGGTGAAAAGACAAGTTGTTGTCAAATTTGACTCCTAGATTTCTTACTTCCTGAACTGCTGGTGGCGGGGTAGGAGTAGAGGGAGGCCACCATGTCAAGGGGTCAAAAAGGGTGGATATTCCAAACAGCATAATTTTATTCTTATCAGCATTACACTTAAGATGATTAGCTCTCATCCATCAAATAACGTCTGCTAAGCAGTTTTTGAAATTAAGCTCTGAGCCAAGACATTCTTTCCCTAGGGACAGCATCAATTGAGTGTCATCTGCATATGATGTAACTTGGATGCTGAAGGAGGCAATCAATGAAATCAGAGGAGCCATATATATGTTAAATAATGCAGGGCTCAATGAGGAGCTCTTAGGGACTCCTAGGCTTATGGATTTTCCCGGTGAGCAGTAGGGGCCTAACATCACTGCTTACCTCTTAATGGATAGAAATTATTTAATCCAGGCCAAAGCTTGATGGGAAATGTCGCAGTTTTGTAGCCTTTGCAGTAAAATCCCAAAGAAGATGGTGTTGAATGCTGCCAAAAGGTCCAACAAGATCAGGATAGCATTCTGGCCTGTGTCTAGTGTCATTTTGAGAGTATCACAGACTTCGAGCAAAGCTGTTTGTGTTGAATATTGGGGGTGGAAACCCAATTGTCTGGGGTGCAGGATGTTAGAAGCTTCCAGAAACGCCATCAATTGAGAATGTATTAATTTTTCAATCATTTCACATAGGGCTGGGAGTAAGGAAATAGGATGTAGGTTAGATAGCATTGTAGTATATGCAAGTGGCTTTTTCTGGAAAGGTTTTACTACCACTCTTTTCCATGCACTAGGGACCACTGCTGAAATTAGAGGAGAGTTTAAAATGTCATTGACCAGAGGGTTGATACAATTCAACCACATTGTGAAGTATGTGTGGAGGGAAGGGGTCATGTGGGGATACTGATTTACAGGATAGGATTGCTTTGGCTATTTGGGTGAGGGATGGTTTCTGGAATGATGTTAGGGGGTGGCTTGGGTGAGTACTATTGGTTAGTGGAAGGTTTGCCAGATTCAAAGAAGTGTCAAAGGTACTGTGAATCTTCTGAACCTTTTCCTCAAAATAGGTGGAAATACTTTTACAGAGCTCGAGTGAAGGGGTAATTTCCCTGTTCATTGCAATGGGCTGTATAAAGGATTCCACGATCCTACAAAATAGCTTTCTGATTAGAAGCAGGGTTTCAACCTGAGGAAAAAATAACTGACTTTTGGCATTCTTAATTTGAATATGGTAGCTTTTAAATGTCTTTCCAAAGTTTGACAGGTCTTCTTGTGCATAGGCCTTACACCAGAGTCTCTCTAAGTGCTTACAATTTTGGTGCTGTTCAGCCGGGGCAGATTTGTACCATGGAGCTGATGTTTGTGGTTTGAGGATTGCCTTAGCAGGCTTTGGTGGAACCAGGTTGTTAAACTTGTTGGTGAGCCAGGAGTTAAATGTAGTGATCTTTTCCGATATCTCCCCTCTCAACCTGGGGGTTGTAGTAACTAGCTCTCAGAGAAGATTGGTGCTGGAAAGCAATTTGCCCCATTGATGAATGGAGTGGTCTGGAGAAGAAAACTCAGGATTTCCTTTCTTTTGGTTTAACTTTAGCTGAAACAGGATTAATTTGTGGGCGGACCAGGTTTGTGTAACTGGGAAGACAACTTCTTAGTTATGGTTCTTGGACAAAATTCCATCCAGAGTATGTCCAGTATTATAGGTGGGTAAGAAAATACTTAGGACTGTGCCAAAAGTATTTAGGGTATCTATAAAAGATGTCACCTTGGGTTTGATCTCCTCTTTTAACTGAAAGTTAAAATATACTAACAAGGTCAAATTAGCGTAGAATAGATGGAGCAATGGCTTCGCCCATAGAAGTTAAAAAGTTGGTTGCAAGACTGGGAGAGCGGTGAATTAAGCATTTAGCAAATGACATGGAGGGGTTGATTTTAATGCAGAAACCTAAACTTTCTCTTCCTTGAAGGCTGTCAACTTCAAAAGTCAGGCATTCAAACCCCTCCCGAAAGATCATGGCAAGTCCTCCCCCTTGACACAGAGGTCTGTCCTGTCTAATGGTGGCATAGCCGGGAGGAACTGCCTGAACAATGTCTGGATTACACCACTCCTTGAACCATGACTCTGTGATAAACAGGACATGTCACTCAAGTTACCTAATAAGATTGAGTATATCTTGTGAACGTCTCGTTACAGAGAGCACATTTATGAGGCCTTCTTCAACCTCCCACAAGTAGACTGGAATTACGGGGTGGAGTGAAGGGGCAGCCAAACATTGTGTGACATTCTCTACAGGACAGTGGACCTTCTAGTTGCATTGGGGAAATAATAATTTGCAGTGCATACTACACACATTCCAGGATTTCAAGACATCTGCTGTCAAGGTAATCCTCTGATGAAGCTGGCCAGCATGGCTGGCGTAGGCAGCATGGCTGGCACTGGCACCATTCAGGTCATGGATGGGCGCAGACGTGCTTGCCTTTGGCACACCGGCAGTGCATCCACTGCATCGCACTATTTAAATGCTGAGTGGAGACATAAAAACTAGAGTGCCACAAGATCGCCACTCTAAAATTGCAACATGGAGGTAAAATGTAAGAAAAGTGTAATGTGCATTAAAAATTATGTTAAAACACAGGAAAATGAAAATGATCACTGAGAACAAAATATAATTCCCCTCTTAGGTGAGCATTCAACAATCAGTTTGCAGCGTGGTTTTGAATTTGCCCCCAAAATTCCCTCAAAGTAGAGGGTCCCCTCCAATTAAATTTATCAAATTTGTGCATTGTTTCTATTGAAAAGAGACTTCCCCCCCATCGGGGCAGGAAAACTTAAGTTCCCCTCGTCTGTTTAAATAATTTTAAATCACACTGCTAAACTCCCAAAGTTAAAAGTTATCAGTAGTATTCACTGCGCGTCTGCTGCATCGCACTATTTAAATGCCAAGTGGAGGCATAAAGACTATAGCGCCAACCTCATAATGTGGCCGTTCTAAAATGGTAACGCTGAAGGAAAATACAAGAAAAGTGCAATGTGTATTAAAAATTATATTAAAAAGTATCAAAACTCAGGAAAAAGAAAGTAATCACTGAGAATAAAATATAATGCCCTCCTTAGCTGAGCATTCAACAATCAACTTGCAGCCTGGTTTTGAATTTCCCTGAAAAATTCCCTCAATGTAGAGGCTCCCTCCAATTAACCCCTTCGCTGACGGGCCTTCACCCTCCTGTGCAAGGCCTTTTTTTGCCTATTTGGAATAGTTCTCACATATGCCCTCGTAACTTTTTGTCCACATAAGCTACCAACGCCAAATTTGCGTCCTTTTTTACAACATCCTAAGGATTCTAGAGGTACCCAGACTTTGTGGGTTCCCGTGAAGGAGGCCAAGAAATTAGCCAAAATACAGTGAAAATTTCGTTTTTTTTTTAAAAATGGGAAAAATGTTTTTTCCCTGAAAATGGAATCAACAACGGGTTTGTGGTGCTAAAATCACCAGCTTCCCAGCTTTCAGGAACAGGCAGACTTGAATCAGAAAACCCAATTTTTCAACACAATTTTGGCATTTTAGTGGGACATACCCCATTTTTACGATTTTCTGTGCTTTCCACCTCCTTCCAGTCAGTGACAGAAATGGGTGTGAAACCAATGCTGGATCCCAGAAACCTAAGCATTTCTGAAAAGTAGACAAAATTCTGAATTCAGCAATGGGCAATCTTTGTAGATCCTACAAGGGTTTCGTTTTTTTTGTAGAAAATAACAACTGAAATAAAAAATATTGAAATTGAGGTGAAAAAAACCCAGCATTTTTTCTCTACGTTTTACTCTGTAACTTATTCCTGCAATGTCAGATTTTTGAAAGCAATATACTGTTACGTCCGCTGGACTCTTCTGGTTGCGGGGTCATACAGGGCTTGTAGGTTCATCAAGAACCCTAGGCACCCATAGCCAATAAATGAGCTGCACCTTGCAGTGGGTTTTCATTTTATACCGGGTATACAGCAATTCATTTGCTGACATATAAAGAGTCAAAAATAGGTATCAAGAAAACCTTTGTATTTCCAAAATAGGCACAAGATAAGGTGTTGGTGAGCAGTGCTTATTTGCACATCTCTGAATTCTGGGGTGCCCATACTAGCATGTGAATTACAGGGCATTTCTCAAATAGACGTCTTTTTTACACACTGTCTTATATTTGGAAGGAAAAAATGTAGAGAAAGACAAGGGGCAATAACACTTGTTTTGCTATTCTATGTTCCCCCAAGTCTCCCGATAAAAATGGTACCTCACTTGTGTGGGTAGGCATAGTGCCCGCGACAGGAAATGCTCCAAAACACAACGTGGACACATCACATTTTTCTACAGAAAACAGAGGTGTTTTTTGCAAAGTGCCTACCTGTGGATTTTGGCCTATAGCTCAGCCGGCACCTAGGGAAACCTACCAAACCTGTGCATTTTTTTAAACTAGAGACCTAGGGGAATCCAGGACGGGGTGACTTGTGGGGCTCTCACCAGGTTCTGTTACCCAGAATCCTTTGCAAACCTCAAAATTTGGCTAAAAAACACTTTTTCCTCACATTTCGGTGACAGAGAGTTCTGAAATCTGAGAGGAGCCACAAATTTCCTTCCACCCAGCGTTCCCCCAAGTCTCCCGATAAAAATGGTACCTCACTTGTGTGGGTAGGCTTAGTGCCCGCGGCAGGAAATGCTCCAAAACACAATGTGGACACATCACATTTTTCTACAGAAAACAGAGGTGTTTTTTGCAAAGTGCCTACCTGTGGATTTTGGCCTCTAGCTCAGCCGGCACCTAGGGAAACCTACCAAACCTGTGCATTTTTTAAATCTATAGACCTAGGGGGATTCAGGACGGGGTGACCTGTGTGGCTCTCACCAGGTTCTGTTACCCAGAATCCTTTGCAAACCTCAAAATTTGGCTAAAAAAACACTTTTTCCTCACATTTCGGTGACAGAGAGTTCTGAAATCTGAGAGGAGCCACAAATTTCCTTCCACCCAGCGTTCCCCCAAGTCTCCCGATAAAAATGGTACCTCACTTGTGTGGGTAGGCATAGTGCCGGCGACAGGAAATGCTCCTAAACACAACGTGGACACATGACATTTTTCTACAGAAAACAGAGGTGTTTTTTGCAAAGTGCCTACCTGTGGATTTTGGCCTCTAGCTCAGCCGGCACCTAGGGAAACCTACCAAACCTGTGTATTTTTGAAAATTAGAGACTTAGGGGAATCCAGGACGGGGTGACTTGTGGGGCTCTCACCAGGTTCTGTTACCAGAATACTTTGCAAACCTCAAAATTTGGCTAAAAAAACACTCTTTCCTCACATTTCGGTGACAGGGAGTTCTGGAATCTGATAGGAGCCACAAATTTCCTTCCACCCAGCGTTCCCCCAAGTCTCCCGATAAAAAAGGTACCTCACTTGTGTGGGTAGGCATAGTGCCCGTGACAGGATATGCTCCAAAACACAACGTGGACACATCACATTTTTCTACAGAAAACAGAGGTGTTTTTTTGCAAAGTGCCTACCTGTGGATTTTGGCATCTAGCTCAGCCGGCACCTAGGGAAACCTACCAAACCTGTGCATTTTTTAAAACTAGAGACCTAGAGAAATCCAAGACGGGGTGACTTGTGGGGCTCTCACCAGGTTCTGTTACCCAGCATCCTTTGCAAACCTCAACATTTGGCTAAAAAAACACTTTTTTCTCACATTTCAGTGACAGAGAGTTCTGGAATCTGAGAGCAGCCACAAATTTCCTTCCACCCAGCGTTCTCCCAAGTCTCTCGATAAAAATGGTACCTCACTTGTGTGGGTAGGCATAGTACCTGCAACAGGAAACGCTCCAAAACACAACGTGGACACATCACATTTTTCTACAGAAAAAAGAGGTGTTTTTCGCAAAGTGCCTACCTGTGGATTTTGGCCTCTAGCTCAGCCGGAATCTAGGGAAACCTACCAAACCTATGCATTTTTGAAAACTAGAGACCTAGGGGAGTGCAAGACGGGGTGACTTGTGGGGCTCTCACCATGTTCTGTTACCCAGAATCCTTTGCAAACCTCAAAATTTGGCTAGAAAAACACTTTTTCCTCACATTTCGGTGACAGAGAGTTCTAGAATCTGAGAGGAGCCACAAATTTCCTTCCACACAGCATTCCCCCAAGTCTCCCGATAAAAATGATACCTCACTTGTGTGGGTGGGCCAGGTGCCTGCAACAGAATAAGGCCAAAAACTTGTAGAGATAGAGGGGATAGCACAGCGAGTTGATAAGGACATATTCTTCTTTTATACATCTTTAGGCTGACTCTGCTTTGGGGACCCACACAAGTGAGGTGTCATTTTACTTGGGAGACTGAGGGGAACGCTGGGGAGTAGGAATTTTGTGCTGGAGCGGTGATCCTACTAAGAAAAGTCAGGAAAATATGCTTTTTAAGCACATTTTGAGGTTGGCAGAGGAGTCTGGGTAAGAAAATGTTGGGGGATTAACGCAAGCCACACCTCCCTCGACTCCTTGGGGTGTCTAGTTTTAAAAAATGTCTGGGTTTGGTAGGTTTCCCTAGATGAAGACCGCACCCACGACCAAAAACATAGGTGCCCCCTCCCCCCCAAACACAGGTAGTTTTGCAATATATATCATTTTGATGTGTCCACGTACGTCCGTGATGTGCTAAACACTAAAATTGTGAAAAGAAACGCACTTAGGTTATGTGAAAAAGACCCCTCACCCACCAACCAAGTTGGTGGCATGCTTCATCATCGGGGTCCCACCTGAGACACCCAGCGTGTCACAAGTGTGCAGCGACGCCTGATTACAGCGGAGCAGGTTTTGTCATTGGTACCACACATACTGGTTGGATTTGGCACGAGGGTGAGTGATGGTTCAGTAGATCAAATTTTATTAACAAGAGATTTCACAAAAGTGAAATGCACTGTTGATAACTGAAAGGCCAAAAAACTGAACCAATGGCTCACAGATCGTGAGCTGTAAAGCCGCGTCAAGGCACCAACCGTTTTACAGTCCATTCACACACCTTTCATACATGACATGCAGAAGACCATTCATGCTGCCAGCCATGGGCCCAGCACATTACAACACTCGCATCGACAGACAGCGCCACTCAAGGGCCCATCACTTACATACGTCCACATACCTGATACAGCAGTCAAACTAGCTGATGGGAGTGTGTGGACTGACGTTTGGCTGGCACCACCAGCCAAGCACCACCCCACGCACACCACCAGCCAAGCACCACCCCACGCACACCGCCAGCCAAGCACCACCCCATGCACACCGCCAGCCAAGCACCACCCAAAGCACACCACCAGCCAAGCGCCACCCCACACACACTGCCAGCCAAGCGCCACCCCACGCACACTGCCAGCCAAGCCCCACCCCACGCACACTGCCAGCCAAGCGCTACCCCAAGCACACCGCCAGCCAAGCGCCACCCCATGCACACTGCCAGCCAAGCGCCACCCCAAGCACACCGCCAGCCAAGTGCCACCCCACACACACCGCCAGCCAAGCGCCACCCCACACACACCGCCATCACTTTTTTCCTGTTTATGAACAACAAAGAAACCACTAACTAATTATAAAACAAGTACAAAACTACAAACACAACAGCTCTAACTAAATACATGACAGTAATGCCAATCGCGAAACTGAACATACAAAAATATAAAATAGACAGTTTATGCTCACGGTATTTCCTCAAAAGTTTTCTTGGTGTGGTAATTTCTGAAACAGGCGGGCACACACAGCCCAGGCTTTGAAGGGCAATTGGGGCAGTACATCCGGCTCTCCCTCCGGATACCTCTACGGGCACATACTCTACATTTTTTAGTGGGTAAGTCTTTCTTGGGAGTGGGAGTAATGTGATCTGGAAAGTGGCGATCTTTCAATCTAGCCACATCCTCCATCACTGCTACTCTAGGAACTCTTGCCTGTTCCACCACAATAAGGCTCTCTATCACCGACTCCTGAAATTTAACAAATGTCATCCTTGATTCAGGTGAACAATCCTTGAACACAATAAAGGCATTAAAAGTTGCCAGATGAAATAAATGTAGGGCCAACTTTTCATACCACACGTAAGACTTACGCAGAGCAGTGTAAGGTTCCGACCTCTGATCTACTCTATCAACACCACCCATGTGCCTATTGTAGTCAAAATGCACGCAGGTTTGCGCGCGTCTGAAACCTGGCCCCAAACAGTCACAGGGGTAGTACTCTTATCATGGATGGTAGATAGCATGTACACATCCCTCCTGTCTGAAAATTTCAGAGCTAGCAGCTCATCATTCCGCAAGGCACTGCACTGTCCCCTCTCAAGTTTTTTTTACAGACAAGCTCCCTTGGATAGCCTTTCCGGTTACAATGGATTGTGCCACAAGCAACAGTGTCCACTCTAAACATCTCCTTGAACAAGTGCACTATAGTGTAGAAATTATCTATGTACAAATGGTGACCTTTGTTAAACAGTCGTCTACCAAGTTCCCACACAATTTTTTCGCTAACTCCAAAAGTGGCCGGACAACCAGGAGGGTCAATACTGGAATCCCTACCAGTGTAGACCCAGAAATTATACACGGATCCTGTACTGCTTTCTGACAGCATATACAATTTAATCCTATACTGTGCCCTCTTACTAGGAATGTACTGCTTAAAAACTAAACGCCCATTGAAAAGGACCAAAGACTCGTCCACACTTATCTCTTTGCCTGGAACATAGACCTCTGAAAACCGATCTACAAAATGATCAAGGACAGGCCTAATCTTAAAAAGACGGTCACAATCAGGGTGATCTTGTGGCAAGGCTAAAGCATTGTCTACAAAATGCAGCATACGAAGAAGAAGCAAATAGCGATTACGAGTCATAGTTGCAGGAAATATAGCCGTTGCCATCAAGGGACTAGTAGACCAATAAGAAGCCAGTGACGGCTTCCTTATCAACCCCATCAAAAAAGTCAAACCTTAAAACTTTTTCATCTCTTCAAGGTATGTGGGAACCCACTGAGTAGCTCTAGACTGAGGCCTAAGTCTGGCAGCATTGTCCCTCAAATATTGCTCCACATACACATTAGTCTGCTCCACAATCTTTTCCAAAAATACATTGTCCATAAACAAGTGAAAGAAATTGACAGGCAAACAGTTTTCCGCATTGACTCTACACCCTGGGAGACCAGTAAATGCAGGTAACTGTGGCTGCTCCATGTTTGGGGCAATCCAGGTGTCAGGTCTTCTAATGGGAAACCCTTCAGCCCCAGGCTGCTGCACTCTTGGCACATCAATGTCCTCCTCTAAAACAGACCCTTCATCTGCACTAAGAGTGGCTTCCTCATAAGAAGAATCCTCTCGGACAGAAAACTCACTGTCAGAATCTCTCACTTCCTCCTCTGCCTCAGATGCAGAGTCAGTCTCGTAATCATGGTCTGAAGATGACTCAAAAAGCATGCCAACAACCTGCTGAGCGGTCACTCTGTGGCTAGCCATGATCCTCACTAACAAATGGATTGCCAACAACCACCAGCACTAAAATAAGTAATAAACAAAGTGTAGCTTTATCACAAAGAGTTATGTACTAAAAAACGATACCACTCACTTGCCTGAAAAAGCTACTCACCAGCAACTACTCTGCACAGACACAGCAATCACCAATGATATCCCACTAAAAAGAAAAAAGAAAAAAGGAAATTAGACATATGACAACACAAATATTGTGCCCAAATCTAAGGACAATTTCACACATAATACTACATTTAGTACACCACCTACAAACATGTCCTTCATGCATGTCAACAATACTCCTTTGGAGTACATTGCTTTCACTTACCTAAAACAAGCAACTATGCAAACCGCAGGACAACTACTGCCAAAACCGCAAGGATCCACAGCAAAGAAAGCAAAAGCTTTGAACTAGAACAAAAAGAAGAAATAAACTGTTATAATCACAAATACAAATACTTTGCCAGTTGACAAACACCCCGCCACCAAAAACTTACAAACTATCCCTGGCGTATTGGTGGTTTCTGCCCTCATTGGGGGCAGATGGGCCTAAAATAAATAGGCCCATCTACCCCCAAGGGGGGCAGAAATAGCCAATACTAATTTCCCCCCTTTGGGGGGGCGACCCTTGCCCAAAGGGTGCCTCCAAACACACAAAACACACATACCACACAATCCCTGGCGCCTAGTGGGTTTCGACCCCACAGGGGTGAGATCGGCCAAAAACATGGCCGATCTAGCCCCGGGGTGGCTGAAACATATAAAAAATTATTGCCCCCGGGGCAGCGACCCTTGCCTAAGGGGTCGCTGCCCAAAAACTTAAGGTAAACATAATCCCTGGTGGTCTAGTGGTTTTCGACCCCCCCCCCCCCCCCCGGGGGCAGATTGGCCGAAAAAACGGTCGATCTGCCTTTAGGGGGGGCCGAAAAAGGATTATTTTTGCCCCCAAGGGGAGTGACCCTTGCCGAAGGGGTCGCTCCCCCAAAAAATCCTAGTGAAAATAAAATCCCTGGTGTCTAGTGGCTTTCGACCCCCCCTGGGGGCAGATCGGCCTAAAATACGCCCGATCTGCCCGCAGGGGAGGCCGAAATATGAAAAAAAAATAGCCCCCCATGGGAGCGACCCTTGCCCAAGGGGTCGCTCCCAAAAATAAATCAGCCAAAGAATCCCTGGTGTCTAGTGGGGATTCGACACCCTCTGGGGGCAGATCAGCTGAAAAAATGGCCGATGTGCCCCCAGGGGGGCCGAAATATGAAAAAAAAATAGCCCCCCATGGGAGCGACCCTTGCCCAAGGGGTCGCTCCCAAAAATAATCAGCCAAAGAATCCCTGGTGTCTAGTGGGGATTCCTGGTCCACGATAGCGGGCCCCGCCCGCAATCGTGGACCAGGAATCCACTGAAAACAGGCACAGGAGGGAAGGAAAAACCCTTTCCTTCCCCCGTGTCTGTTCCCCCGCAAAACCCCCAAAAAGGGAAGGACTCACCTGTTTGAGTTCCCTTCCTTCGACGCGCTGGAAGCAAATGGCTTCCAGCGCGTCCTCGGCAATACTTGATGACGTTGGCGCGCTGTGTGCGCGCTGACGTCATCAGATTGCTGAGGGGGGGTCGGGGGTGGAAGGGGAAAGGATTCCTCTTCCATCCACGACCGGGGGTTGTGGGTGGGGGCCCACGGGGGGAGCGCTAGTGCTCCCCCGTGGGCCAGGTGCAGGACGAGGTGATCTCGTCCAAGGCACCGGGGAACCGACGCCGAGATCACCTCGTCCAAGGCACAGAACCGGTTAAATCTGTTGAATTTGTGGGTTGTTTCAGATCAAAAGAGACTTCCCCCCATCTGGGCAGGAAAATTGAGGTTCCCCTTCTCTGTTTAAAGAATTTGAAATCACACTGCTAGAATCCCAATGTTAAAAGTTACCAGTAGTATTTGCTGCACTTTCGCCGCATTGCGCTGTTTAAATGCCGCGTGGAGGCATAAAGACTACAGTGCCAATCCCACAAGATGGCCGCTCTAAAATGGCAACGCAGAAGTAAAACGACAGAAAAGTGCGGTGTTTAAAAAATTATATTAAAACACAGGAAAAAGAAAGAAACCACTGAGAATAACATATAACGTTCCTCTTAGCTGAGTATTCAACAATCAGTTTGCAGCCTGGTTTTGAATTTCCCTGGAAAAATTCCCTCAAAATAGAGGCTCCCCCCAATTAAAACAATCAAACTTCTGTGTTGTTTCCATCGAAAAGAGGCTTCCCCTGTGTGGGCAGATAAACTGAGGTTCCCCGTGTCTGAGAATTCCAAGTCACACTACTAGACGCCAAAGTTAAAAGTTAACAGTAGTATTTGCTGCACATCTGCTACATCGCGCTGTTTAAATGCTCAGTGGGGATGTAAAGACTAGAGTGCCACCCCACAAGATGACAGCTCTAAAATGGCAACGATGAAGTAACATGCCAGAAACTTGCAATGTGCATTAAAAATGATGTTAAAAAGCAGGAAAAGGAGCATAATCACAGAGAATAAAATATAATTCCCCCATTAGTTGAGCATTCAGCAATCAGTTTGCAGAGTGTTTTTCTAATTTCCTGAAAGAGTCCCTCAAAGTAAAGGCTCTACCCAATTAAATCGATCAAATTTGTGCATTGTTTCTATTGAAAAGTGGCTTCCCCCCTTCTGGGCAGGAAAATTGAGGTTCCCCTCATCTATTTAAATAATTTTAAATCACACTGCTTAGACTCTCAAAGTTAAAAGTTGCCAGTAGTATTCCCTGTGTGTTGGCAGGACAGCCCATCCTGCCAGGATGGTGAAGGTGGAGTTGTTCTTTGCTCTAATTAAATGTTAAAGGGACTACTTCCACACACATACACAAAAAGAAACTTGACATCAGCTCATTGCCACCTTAGACCACTTGGAGCAGTAAAAAGGAGGAACTTTCTTGAACCAGATGTGGGGGTGGTCTAGGAGTTTTCCCCATTTCAAAGGCTGACACCAAGTATAAATACTGGACCTCTTGAACCACTAATCAGATCACTTCTGGACCTGTGGACAACTCAGAAGAAGCACTGTCCTTCTGCCTTGCTTTGGCTGGACTTTGAGAAAGTAACTTGTTCAGTGAGATGAACCTGGTCCCCGTATCCGGCTCACACTCCATTGTACACACACTTATAAGTAGAGTTAGAAACAGTCCAAAATAAAATAAAGCACGGTGCTGAGCTGTAGTGTATGCCTCAATACCCAAAAGCATAAATTGGATGGATACAATGAAACCCAAAAACCCAAAAAGCAAGACTATTCATAATAAAAGTCAGTGTTGTAAACCATCAAAAGATAATGCAAAACAGAGAAAAAAATTCACTTAGTCACTAGCTGAGTCACCGGATAAGTTGTGATATGTAATAAACCAATCATGAGTTAATCGCAATAAATGTTGTACAACATGTTAAGGGGGCATCACTGAGCAAAGTATGTATTCCACTGGCAAACTAGCTAGGAGTTTAACATATTGTTACATACACTAGACCAGTCACATGTGGTGTACTCACAGAAACACATGCAATTCATGTCCATATTGAGACCCCTGTCCACCACACGTAGTTTAATGATCCATTTTTGCTCCACACTTTCTAAGTTTAGCAACCATGTCACCACCTCTTACGTCATTAGTGATATGTGTGATTCCAATGAATCTAATACCAATCACCTCTGATCCTGCATGTACAGAGTTATAGTGGATTGCCAAGGGATAGTTGGGGTTGTTATTTCTGATAGCCCTGATGTGTTCCTGAATGTGTTCTTTCAGAGGATGAATAGGACTGCCCACATAGGTCAACATTTACAGACAATACAATACACTATGAATATGTTGTTACAGTTAATGAACTGCTGCATATGGTATACATGTACAGAAGTATATGAACAATCCACCAGCTTGTCAATGGCAAATTGGCAAACGTTACAACATGTACATGTAAAGAAGCCTTTTATACTTAAAAGTGGGTCATGTAAAACTCTCTATATTTGTTTAATGTTAAAAGTTTTATGATATCTAATGAAATCTGGAAAAATAATACCTTCAATATTCGTGGGTTATTTCAATTTATTTGAGTGGTATTCTAGCTCTTTTCCAATTCCAAAGAAATCTAGAAAGTAAATTATCTAGTTTGATGAAGAAAAACTTTGTAAGGATTTTAACTGATAACATCATAAGGGAAAAATGTAATATGTAAAATCATCATGTTTCCCCTAATTAAACTATGGAACCAGGTTCGTAAACATTTAATTTTTGACAAAGTCTAATATCATTCATTATTTGTAAATGGTTCTTTAATGGAAGGTTTACTGAGGGTAAGACCTTCCCAATATTAAGTTTACATTCTGAAACATTTGAAAAAATGTTCAGCTTTTTAAGAAATGCTGATTAAAATAGTTTTGGTCGTGACATAAATAATAGTATATCTTATGCATATGCTGTAAATGTAATACTTTCATCCTTAACCATAAATCTTGGAAAACGTTTGGGCATTGTTGAACTTAGCTAAAGAAAAATGTTAACACAAGACTAAAGAGGAATCAAGGCAAAAGACATCTCTGTCTGGTACCACTCGAAAGGAAAATAAGGAGATGGAACACCATTAACTATCACGGACAATTGGGAAGAGGAGAGTAACAAGGCACTAGTTCTAAAAATCTAATCCTGACAGCATGTCATTTCAAAGCCTTCATGAGAAAAAAACAATTAACTCTCTCAAGACCTTTTTCAGAGTAATTGAGTTAATTGCTACAATGGAATGTTTTAACTTAGATGCTTTAATAATTATATTAAGAAAAGGTGTTTAGTTATCAGCTATAGCTGTTTGGTCTGAGCTGTCAGGACTGAAAAGTCCTCTGCATGATAAGAGATGTGTACCCCTTCCCTGAGTGCCCAACTGCACTGTTGTCAGAATCCCTAATGTTAATTTTTTTCATAGGCAAACATGGAAAATGCATGTGCTCCATGACATAAGCCTGTCTCACGGAATGCGGTCTTGTTGGACCAGAAGGGGCCCCAAAGTGCTACTCTTTTAGTGGTAAAAGGCTACTGCCTTCACTAGGAATTAAAAAGCATGAGCACGGTGGTGGCAGCATACCGTGTAGTGATCAGTAGTAGTGAACAGGACCTTTTTACCCTATGTCACTGGAGAGAGGCCAAGAGGTTCACCCACCTTTTAAAAGTTCCACTGCTGTGTGTTTAACTTACCCTTGGCCTACATCAGGTAGATGTGGAGGGCTCCACAGTGGAGGAGTAGTGACTCTGCATTGGTTGTATGTGGGCCTAGAAAGGGAACTGTACGGGGGAGGAGCAGTCTGTGTGGTTAGTACATGTACTGGGTGTATGTATGCCTGTGAGGAATAGATAACATATATATATGAGAGCATGTGCTCAGTGTATATGTATACACTGGAGGGTAAGAAAAGAGACTTCATTTACACTTCTAAAGACTGCTCTTTGAATCATTGATAGATCAAAAGGAGGGGTCCGTACAAATCTCGTGATGGGAGAAGGGGCTGATAACGGGAATCATAAAGAGTAGGGATGGGGGTCTGATATTAACCTTTTGATGAACATATCACTATGGCTGACATCCAGATGTGAATCCTGGACACTCCCATGAGTGGTGTTGAGGGACAATCAGAATCAGAGTCTTGCCTGCAGTGACAGGCATCTTTCATGAGGAAGGAATAAATAAAGAAGTGTCCACTTCAAAAGATGCAGAACCCACACATAAAAGTTAAAAGACTTAGGGGGTCATTCCTACCCTGGCGGTCCGAGACCGCCAGGGTAGGGGACCGCGGATGCACCGCCAACAGGCTGGCGGTGCATCCAGGCCCATTCTGACCGCGGCGGTAAAGCCGCGGTCAGAAAAGGGAAACCGGCGGTTTCCCGCCGGTTTCCCCTGGCCTGCAGAATCCCCCATGGCGGCGCTGCATGGGGATTCTGACCCCCTTCCCGCCAGCCTGGTTCTGGTGGTTTCGACCGCCAGAACCAGGCTGGCGGGAACGGGTGTCGTGGGGCCCCTGGGGGCCCCTGCAGTGCCCATGCCAATGGCATGGGCACTGCAGGGGCCCCCTAACAGGGCCCCACATTGATTTCCAGTGTCTGCATAGCAGACACTGGAAATCGCGACGGGTGCAACTGCACCCGTCGCACAAAAGCAACTCCGCCGGCTCCATTCGGAGCCGGCTTCATCGTTGCTGTGGGTTTCCCGCTGGGCGGGCGGGCGGCCTTTTGGCGGTCGCCCGCCCAGCGGGAAAGCCAGAATGACCGCCGCGGTCTTTTGACCGCGGTACGGTCTTCTGGCGGCGGTCAGGAATCACCACCTTAGACCCATAATCAAATTTGATGGCTGGAAAAGGAGTATAAGAAAGGGTGGTTGAGTCCCCAAAAATTTGCAAGGCAGCCAGATGGTCTGTATGAGAATGGGAAGCTCTGCACTACTTTTGCCTGTGACCAGGAATGGGAGCAAAGGCCTGATAGTCTCTCTGATGGGTGCAGGGACATCACCCAGGGAAAACAAGATCAATGGTCCTGGAGTCTAAAGGACTAGCACCTGCTTGCTTGCCAAGACCAGTGTCCCCTGTGAGGAAGAGAAGGCATTGGAGGGAGCAAATTCCACTAGTGAGCCCTATTGTGATGACTTCCTGTGAGAGGTGTGAGGATTCAACTGAGCACCGATCGGGCCATTTCCTGTGTGCAGATTGTTTTTTTGTGACGCTGTATGCTAGAAGAGGGCCGCCATATACTGTGCCAAGCATTGAATGCCTTGCATGTCACACTAAGCTAGTACTCTTGTGCAATGGTGACCCTGCATGCCAGAGGGGGTCATCAGTAAAATTACTAATTTGAGGAGTGCCAAGAATTGTGATTCTCTGGGCCGGGACACTTGTGCTGGAAGAGCCTGCCACAATATTACCACGTTCTGAGCAGCCACATATTCTAGGAGGAGCTGTCGGTACCAATGCCATAGGATTTGAGCTGCTGCCTGAAAGATAGACTGAAGCTATGATCTACGATTTCTACCCACCACGGCCTGCCGTAGACACCGTGGATGATGTTGCACCTTCGCTGGCTCCAATCTGGGCCTGATGGAATTATCGCTCCGTAGGGTTTAAAGGCCAACTTTCAGCAACTTTGTGAGCTGAGAGCAGCTTTGACAACTGAGGGACTCTGGCAGTGCCACTCACGAGAGTGAGTCTGTGTTGCTGGGTGCTGCAGAATGGACTGCTAGCAGACTGACTTCTTTGAACTGAGCAGAACTTGCAAGTACATGTTGAAGGCACTCACTGCAACACTGAACTCTTCCATGCTGAAAGAGCAGGTAAGGCATGAATTGGGCCAGTTGGGCCCCGGCAGAGATGCTGCTGACATTGCTGCAGCACCATAGACACGTTTGACTAAAATCCTGGGAAGTCAAAGGGGAAATCTTCAGTATGGTTTAATAGTGAGCATTCCTCTAATGTGGCCACTGGTGAATGCGGAATAACCTCACTCACATTACTTGGAACAGGGTCGGACAAGGATTTGCCTGACAACTACTGAAGCCCCAACCTCAAGGGGATTGTATTATTTCTTGCAAATGTCAGATTGCTTTCGCTGTGTAGAGTTGGAAATACTAGAATGTCTTTTCTTATAAAAGCAACTAATAGGCTAGACATTGAACTATTGTTCGTACCGTTTGATTTATGCGTTCACTTACCTGTAACTACATCCCCTGTGGGAGCCATGACTGGTCACCCACATCAACCACTGAAAGTGCAGAAGGGGTACTAGGCCTAGTTGAGCAAGATTCATAGAAGGTTGGGCCCAGACATCAGGAGTAAAATGCCTCAACCACCATGATTGGGCCCAATAGCACCTATGTGCCCATTGGCTCTCTGAAAGGGGTTCTGACATGAACCAAGGAGGTCTAACAATATTTGATCTAATTTTAGAGTCACTGCTTTAACAAATATTTTGCTATCAATGTCTATCAATTAAGTATATTAATAAAATACCTCTACCTTACATTATAAGGATGTTGCAAATCACTCAGGAGTTCCATGACCAACATGGAGTTCTATTATAATGTTTTGGAACTCTGAGATGACTTCCAATATTCTTAAAATATACAGCAGGGGATACTATGGCCCTCATTACAACCTTGGCAGTAAATGCTGCCTACCGCCGTGCTGACGGCCGCCAAACTACCGTGACCGTGGTGGTATACCGCTACGGGTATTATGACCCACACAGAGAAATCCGCCACTATCCAGACACCCACACAAGTCCGCCACACCAAAGGTCAGTGATGAACTGGCGGTACCAAAACCCACACCGTTACACCAACAGAAATGCCCCCACAGTATCAGGTTCCACGAATCACCGCAGCAATATTTCAAACATGGTAAACCATTGGTGGTACACACCGCTGCGCTCATTATACTTACACACTAACAAAACTCCACCACATTGGACAATTCAAACTACACACACGTGACACACATATGACACACATACACACACCACACCCACACACCCACAACACTATAAAACACAAACCCACATTACCCACAACCCTTTGTATGAAAAAAAAGATATCAAACAGAGAGAGACAAGCCAGGAGCACCCACTCAATCAGAGCCACAAAACACCATCACCATACACCATCCACGCACCTCACAGCACACACCCCACACATCCTCACACCTACCACTCACACCACATCCATGGCACCAGAGCCACAACTATTCGGATCACAGGTGCAGCAGACGTCCATTTCAAGGAAGATGGAGCTATGACGGAGAGTCGTGGATAGGGTCAAAGCCGTGGGACAGCACCCCAGAACAAGGGATGACATCAGGAAGAGGTGGAACGACCTACAGGGGAAGGTGCGTTCCGTGGTTGCAAGACACCAAGTAGCAGTACAGAGGGCTGGCGGTGGAACCCCACCTCCTCCCCCACAACTAACAACATGGGAGGAGCAAGTCTTGACAATAATGCATCCTGAGGGCCTCGCAGGAGAAGCAGGAGGACTGAACTCTGGTAAGTTAAATATTCACTACTGTATCTCCCCCACCCTACCTGCATGCCATCACAAACTCCTACCCCTACCGTCACCCCCATCACCTCATCAACTTACAAATACCCCAATATCACAACCCACCCACCCCAATACCAAGCCCTGCATGTAACACCCATGCATGGACACCCATCACAGACCTGCATGGACACCCATCACCAAAGCATGCTCATTAGACAGAATCACAACACACACAAGGCAAATCTGAAAGGGCTATCACAACCCTACAGGGAAACACACCCATGCATAAGTTTGCACACGCAGATACAATAACACTGCATTTACCTCCCCACAGGACCCCTACTCAACATCACCGGAGAGGAGGTGCCACCAACATCCAGTCCTGCCACAGAAGAGGCTCACAGTGATGACAGCAGCTCTGCACGCCTGGATCACGATGACCAACCTGACCCATCAGGGACCTCTGGACAGTCGGGTACCCAGGCACAGTCCTATCCCACCACAGAGCCTCCCCCTCAGGAAACACCAGCACAGCACCCGCCCAGCGGGCCCATACCTCTGTCCCCAGGACACGTCAATCAGCAGTGTGTCAACCACTACAGGGATCCCAGGCAACCCCTAAAACTCAAGACAATTAGGGAACTGGGGTCAGTGGCAGTGGGCACACGGTTCAGGGGACAGAGGCACAGGACAACAGGGAAGCTGGGAGGACTGCTGTGCGACAGGGGGAGGACAGGCCTAGGGAACCCACTCTCTACGAGGCACTTGCAGGGATCCTGGGAGCATACCAACATTCCCAGGTGACATTGGGCCAGATACTGGCCACGTTGCAGGCGACCCAGTGGCTACAGGAGGAACAGTACCTGGGGGTCAGGGAGGACCTTAAACACATCCACACCATCCTGGTCACCATTGCAGGGGTGCTGGCTGACATGGCCAACACCATGAGGGAGGCAGTGGCACAACAACAGGACCCTCACACTAGCCACAGTGATGAACAGCCCTCCACCTCCACCAGCACTAGTGGACAGGAGGCCCCGCCACTGGAACAACAGGGCACCAGCACCCCACCCCCTGCAGAAGGAGAACCACCCCGCATACGGTCCCTGCGATCCAGGCAGAAGCCAGAGAACATTGCCAAGACCCCCACCAGGAAATAAGATTCTCCTGATTGTCACCCTTCTGTCCCACTCTGTCACCCGGTCCACCTTGAACTGTCATTGCTCCCTTTCCCATGCCCCATTGGACAATGCAACTGTGATACCAAGAGACTGGACTCTAACTGGAGATTTCTCCACCATCACCCCAGCCCATTGCACATTCCCCTCTACTTATTAGCACTTAAATAAACACCCTTGGAACAAATACAAATCTGGAGTCTGTCAATTGATTGGAATATGTATTAATACAACAATCTGAAAACATTTTACTGTTGTATATACATTGGTATGACCTGTAGTGGGCAGCAATAAACACACCAGGAGCCAGAGTGGGGCACAGAGATCTGAAAATAGAGATGCCAAAGGGTACAGTAAGTGGCCATAAACATAGGGAAATCATGGTGCCATGTCCAATGTCCAAGAGAAAACTGAAATGGTAAGTGAAGTTACAGTGTCTTACCTGTGTGTCACTCGAAGTACTGCTGTATGTACTTCTGTTGTCCACATCTTCATCCTCTGCCTCCTGTTCCTCACTGTCCGCAGGCTCCACCGCTGCCACAAGACCATCTCCAGGTTAATCCTCCTGCAGAAAAGGCACCTGGTGTCTCAAGGCCAGGTTGTGCAATGTGCAATATGCAACAATGATCTGGCGCACCTTCATGGGTGAGTAGTACAGGGATCCACCAGTCTGATGGAGGCACCGGCACCTGGCCTTCACAAGGCCAAATGTTCTCTCAATTATCCTCCTTATACGCCCATGTGCCTCATTGTAACGTTCATCTGCCCTTGTCCTGGCATTCCTCACTGGGGTCAGTAGCCATGAGAGGTTGGGGAAACCAGAGTCAACTGCAAATATCGAGGGATACCTGTTAGACACACACCAACCCTTATGGACAACCCCATACCCAGACACCAACAGATACTGGGTGGTGACCTTGGGCTCACCTATTAGCCACACCTGGTGCCTCTGGAGTTGGCCCATCACATATGGGATGCTGCTATTCCTCAAGAAATAGGCGTCATGCACAGAGCCAGGATACTTGGCATTCACATGGGAGATGTAGTGGTCTGCCAAACACACCATCTGCACATTCAGAGAGAGATAGATTTTTCTATTCCTGAACACTTGTTCATTTCTCTGGGGGGGGGGGGGAACAAATGCTGCATCTGTACCATCAATGGCACCAATGATGTTGGGGATATGTCCCAAGGAATAAAAGTCAACTTTCACTGTGGCCAAATCCTCCACCTGTGGGAATACAATGTAGCTGCGCATGTGTTTCAGTAGGGGTGACAACACTCTGGTCAACATGTTAGAGAACATTGGCTGAGACATCCCTGATGTCAGGGCCACTATTGTTTGGAAGGAACCACTTGCCAGGAAATGGAGCACTGACAGGACCTGCACTAGAGGGGGGATACCTGTGGGCTGTCGGATAGCTGACATCAGGTCTGGCTCCAATTGGACACACAGTTCTTGGATTGTGGCCCGATCAAGTCTGTATGTTAGTATAATGTGTCTGTCCTCCATTATCGCACGGCCCACAAAGGGTCTGTACACTGGAGGATGTCTCCATCTCAAATTCATCCTCAGCGGTTGAAGCCTATGGAGGAAAACGGTGAGCAGAGGGTCATAATCACACATCTATTGCAATAATGATGCATTTCTTCATTTACAGAACCAGTATGTGAATCCGAGAGTCAGTTGCTGTGCCAATGTCTGCTGTGATGCAGTTAGGTGCCATGTCCTGTGCCCCCCTGAAATGGTGGCTGCCTGACCTGTGAGGAGGGACAAGTGGAAATGAGGTAATTCCGCTGGAGCTGTGCGCCGTTGCGGTAGGCGGTCGACGACCGCCATGCAACTTCACACTGGTTAGCATTGGGCCCTATGGATTCCATGAGCCAATGGCGATGTACGCAGGCAGTGACAGTATGCACTGCTGTTGACGTGACCCACCATTTTCTATCTATTTACTCACTTGCTACCTGACCTTCAACAGAAGAGGACCTACACTGCAAGTGCTGCTGTGACCTGTGTCTGGAAGCAACAATGGCTCTTGTGTCTGGGGAAAGGACCTGTGAGAAAACAGGGCTGATTGCAGAGGCCCCATAACTTTTTGCCCCCATTTTCCTCTTTTTGCTGGTGTTTTCCTGACTTTGATGGTGCCCTGGGTACTGCTAACCAGTCCCAGGGCCTGTGCTCTGTGTAAAATGGATATGCAAATTAGGCTAATTATAATTGGCTAAGTTAACCTACCTATAAGTCCCTAGTATATGGTAGGGCATGTAGGTTTAGGGACCACAGCATAGGTGGTGCACACCTAGGTGCACTGCTGAGGTGCCCAGTGTCATTTTAAAGGCAGGCCTGCTTTGCTGGCTGCTTTTAAATTAAAGTTATATGCAAATTCGACTTTGGAATTAAAGGTACTTCCAAAGTCTTAAACTACCTTATTTTTACATATAAGTCACCCCTAAGGTGTGCCCTATGTGCCCCTAGGGCTGGGTGCCATGTAACTATAAGCAGGGACTTTATAAAAATAGATTTATAAGCCCTGGTGAGGTAAAAACAGCCAAATTGGTTTTTCCCTCATTGAAGTAAATGGCCTTCATAGGCTAGAATGGGCAGACTTTATTTTAAATTTTAAAGTCTCCTTAAATGTTGCATACCAAGAATTTGGTATCAAATTAATTGTTGTAATAAATCCTACAACTTCCAGTTGTTGGATTTAATATAACTAGTTCAGGTAAAAAGTTTAGACTTTACCTAAAAAGTTGCCAATTTGAGCTCTGCATTGTTTTTGCTGCTGTGCTCTGATTGGCCAGCCTGCAGCAGCTTCTGCCAGGCTGCCTTGATGAGGTGTGAAGTGGCCAGGCTTCACACAAAGGAATGTGCTTGGGGGAGAGAATCTCCCCTCAGCAGATGGTGAGGCAGGAAGGGGGAGGGCTGCCAAACTGGTCTTCAAAGGCAGAGAAGGACATTTGCAGCACCCAGCAACACCCCCACATCCTGCAACCCCAGACAGCTAGGTGCCCCCTTGATTAGATTAGGAGAGGGCAGGAGAGGGGTGTGTTTATGATTTTTAGCCACACCAGTGGGTGGGCTCAGCCAGATGTAACCTCCAAAAATCAGATTCATCCATGTTGGATTTTTAGAGACTGTTGCCTTCTGGGATGGATTTTTGCCACACTTCCCAGGAAGTGGTCATCACAGGGGGACGACCCTGTCCCTGATTGGAGAACCAGGGGCCCCCTGCTTTTCACCCAGGAGCAAGGATAAAACTGGCAGACCTGCACCCACGCCTCAGATCCCCTCCAGAACTCAACAAGAAAGGAACTAAAGAAGAAGAAGGACTGCCCTGCTGGACCCCTGGCCTGCACCTGGACCCTGCACTCAGAAGGACTGCACCAGCTGCACACTTGGGCTTCACCACAAGAAGGACTTTGCCTGGCTTCAACTGGTTCAAGGAGGGACTCCCTGTTTGCTACAGGTGAAAAATTGCTAAACCAGAGTCCCCTGCACCAACTCCTGAAGAAAGCGACCAGCTGACCACTGTCCAGTGGCCAAAAAGGAGTTTGCGCCAGGTGCATTCTGGGAGTTGAAGTCCGCACCCCCCAAGGACTATCACAGAACTTCTGGACCCTTGGGGTGAGCTGTGGACCCCAAAAGAACCTTAAAAGAACATCTGGGTGAAGCCCCAGAAGTTTGGAAAAGATTTGAGAATTTTGGGAAAAAAGCTCCAGAGAGGGACCGACCCGCCGCGGAAATTCTAGCCTGCTTGCCTCAACCGGGACCCGGCCTGACTTCGTGGTTCGTCCCGGTAAAGAAAAACATCCAAAAAAGAGACTAAGACCGAACGTAAAAAGTTGACCGGGACCTCCCAGCCATCGTATCCGAGAAGGGCTCCATGGACGTCGGATCAAGATCCAGGTTTACCCCGGTCGAAGGATTTTCATCTCGAAAAAACGACTAAGTCCGAAGGAAAAAGACTCCACCGAGGAAACCCACATCGCGTATCCAGACAAGGGCTCCAGGAGGTCGGATTCAACTGGCAGGTTCGTCCCGGTGAAGAAAAAATTTCAAAATAAAGACTAAGTCAGAAGGTAACTTTTTAACCGAGGCCTCCCGCGACCTGTAGCCGAGCAGGGCTCCATCGCGGTCGGCCTGAAAGTTTGACTTTGCCCCGGTCGAGGTGCAACCAGATGACCCGATTGGCGCTTTTTGTTTCTAAGCGCTAGAAAAGTAATAATTCTTTATAAATTCATAACTCCGGTTCCCCTGAACCGATTTTAATCGTTTTTGTGTCATTTTAAAGATAAAAATATAAACTAGTTTTATAAATTGGTTTTGGATTTTTAAACTGTTTCCTGTGTTTTATTTAATTACTGTTTTGTGATATTTGAATGCTTTACACTTTGTCTCCTAAGTTAAGCCTTGACGCTCGTTGCCAAGCTACCAAGGGTTGAGCTGGGATTAATTTACTGAGACCTAACTGTACCTATGTGGAGGTTAGTGGCTTGTTGCTAAGTGTAGGTACCTACCTGCCCTACCAATAACCCATTTTCCAACATAATTGGAAGCAGCGACGGGATCCTGTACTTGTGTTCAATATCACGTTACAGTTTTAGGTAAAACAAATTAAAAATCCTTTAAATTGTCCTAGTGCAAAAATTGTTTTTAATTTTTAATTTGGATTAATTTCAATTATTGACTTTTTGTAATTTTTCTAAATTGTTGTTTCCAATTTTTGCAAAAAGTTTTTGTTGACACAAAACTAGGGAACCATGGAGCTTGATCTGGCTAGCCTACCCACACTGACAGTAGTCCAGCTTAGGGGGTTGTGTATTGAAAGAGGGTTGCCTGCAACCACTGATCTCAGGAAGCAAATCCTGATCACATCCCTGACAGCATGGGCTGAGGCCCAAGAGGTAGAGTCAGAAGAAGCTCCAGAGGAGGGAGAAAGAAGGGAGGATGCAAGCTCTAACCACTCAGGGAGGGAAGGCATCTGACCCTAAGTGAGGACGAGGAAGAACGGTCCTCAGTAAATACAGTCACTAGGGGCAGATCCAAAGCTAGTGGTGGGAAGGGGGTCCTTTCAGGAGGAGAGAACCCATCCATCAGAGAAAGAGAGCTGGAGGCACAGCTAGCATACATAGCTTTGGAAGCAGAGAAGCTGGCCCTAGAAAAGAAAAAGTGGGCATACAAAGAGAAAAGAGATGGAAGCAGCGATAAAGAAGCTGAGGTGTCCATGGGTGGGGGAGTTTGCCCCAGGTTACCCAAGGGGGTAGTTCCTGCTTATGTAGAGGGGGATGACATAGATAAGTGGCTGGGGGCCTTTGAGAGGGCACTCCAAATGAGAAGGGTTAGGCCTCAATACTGGGGTTCCCTTTTGTGGGAGTTGGTCCCCAACTCAGGGAGGGATAGGCTTCTGACCTTAAGGGGGGAGGAGGCAGATTCATACACTAGTATGAAGAGGTGCTTAGCCAAGAAGTTTGGTCTGACCCCAGAGCAATATAGAATGAAGTTCAGGGACACCCAGAAGGTCAGTACCCAGTCTTGGGTTGACTTTGTGGACATTTCACTAAAGGCACTAGAGGGCTGGATTATTGGTAACAAAGTAGATACTTATGAGGGGTTATACAATCTGATCATGAGAGAGCACATCTTGACCAATTGTACCCAAGAAAGGTTACGCCAGCATCTAGTGGACTCTAAGCATACCAACCCTAGAGAGCTAGGGGAGGCAGCTGATGAGTGGTTGAGAACCAGGGTGGTTGTCAAGTCCCAGGGGGGAGACTCCAAGAAGGGGGGGACAGGTCCCCAAAAACCTAAGGAGGGAGGTGGTAAGCCCACCACAGAGACTCCCTCTGTACCCCAGAACCCTAAGAAGGAGGAGAGTAAATCCCACTCCCACTCTGACAAGCAGAGACAGGGAGACCCAGGGTTAAAAAAACTCTTGGACAGTAGGGCTTGCTTTGACTGTCAGCAGACAGGTCACTTCAGAGGAGATGCAGCCTGTCCAAAGAAGGTGGTTAGCACTGGGCTGTCCAGTGTAGCCATAGAGGAGGATTCCTCAGATGATGAAGTCCTCCTAGCATTTAGCTGGGAGACAGGACCAGATGGTAAGCTGGTGATCCCTAGGAGTGGGAGTAGGCACTTCCACCACATTCAAGTGAATGGGATCCCTACCACTGGCCTGAGGGACACCTGTGCCAGTCACACTATAGTGAGTGACCGGTTAGTGACGCCAGACATGTATGTCCCAGGAAAGACAAAGAAAGTCAGGATAGCCACAGGGGAGGTCACCTCCAAACCTGTAGCCATAGTGCCCCTAGAGAGGGAGGGTATCCTTGACTGGATTAGGGTGGTAGTCAGTGCTGACCTCCCCCTAGATTGTATCCTGGGCAATGACCTCCCAGAGGTGAGTCTGGTCACAGATGGGGTGGTTGCCCAGGGCGCCCCCCCAACCCAAAGTCCTGGGGAGTCAGTCCCTACAGTTAGGAGACAGGGGTCCCCAAGAAAAGGAAAGAAGAAAAGGAAGGGTAGGCCACTCTTAAAGAGAGTTCCAGGGAGCCAAGGGCCTTCTGCCCCAGTAGGGGGGGAGCCCAGAGTTGGCACTGGTGAGGCCTCACCTGACCCCAAGGAAGTCCTGAGTAGTCAGGCAGCTGTCCAGATGCAAGGTGTTGCCCCTGCACTGACAGAAGGGAGAGTGGAAGGAGGGTGTCTGGCACAGGAGGTGGTAGCCCCCCACTCTAGACAGCAAGAGGGGTGCCAGGACCCCAAAGATGCCCCTAAAGCAGCTCAGCCACCTGTCAGTGGAGAGCTTAGGGTGTGGTTCTGGGTACTGACAGCTGTCAGTAGCCTCTGCTGGGTGCTAGCCTTCCAGGCCGCACTGTACTTGGCCTGGGAGGCAGACCCCAGGGCCAATAGCAAAGTAGGCCCCCTGACCCTGTTGGTCATGGTGGGGTTGCTCAAGTGTTGGGTGACCTCTTTGGGTAAGCTAGGTGTTGCCCTAGCAAAGTTTGGAGTAGGGGAGGTGGGCACCTCACTACCCAAGTTGGCAGAGAGAAAGGAGGAAGACCCCCCTAGAGGAAAGTTTCAGTTTGAGTTGGGTCCTTTTACTGTTGGGATGGCTTCACTACCCATAGGGAGTGACCCTGACAGGAGGATATAAGGCAGAGTAGGCCCTGCAAAGGGACAGCCAGTTTTCTTCACTGTCTTCCTCGCCTAACAAGCCAGGAAGACTCTCCCAGGGTTGGGCTGAGTCTCCTGGGCGTGTGGGCTGGGGGGGGGGTTGTGTGAGAAAACAGGGCTGTTTGCAGAGGCCCCATAACTTTTTGCCCCCATTTTCCTCTTTTTGCTGGTGTTTTCCTGACTTTGATGGTGCCCTGGGTACTGCTAACCAGTCCCAGGGCCTGTGCTCTGTGTAAAATGGATATGCAAATTAGGCTAATTATAATTGGCTAAGTTAACCTACCTATAAGTCCCTAGTATATTGTAGGGCATGTAGGTTTAGGGACCACAGCATAGGTGGTGCACACCTAGGTGCACTGCTGAGGTGCCCAGTGTCATTTTAAAGGCAGGCCTGCTTTGCTGGCTGCTTTTAAATTAAAGTTATATGCAAATTCGACTTTGGAATTAAAGGTACTTCCAAAGTCTTAAACTACCTTATTTTTACATATAAGTCACCCCTAAGGTGTGCCCTATGTGCCCCTAGGGCTGGGTGCCATGTAACTATAAGCAGGGACTTTATAAAAATAGATTTATAAGCCCTGGTGAGGTAAAAACAGCCAAATTCGTTTTTCCCTCATTGAAGTAAATGGCCTTCATAGGCTAGAATGGGCAGACTTTATTTTAAATTTTAAAGTCTCCTTAAATGTTGCATACCAAGAATTTGGTATCAAATTAATTGTTGTAATAAATCCTACAACTTCCAGTTGTTGGATTTAATATACCTAGTTCAGGTAAAAAGTTTAGACTTTACCTAAAAAGTTGCCAATTTGAGCTCTGCATTGTTTTTGCTGCTGTGCTCTGATTGGCCAGCCTGCAGCAGCTTCTGCCAGGCTGCCTTGATGAGGTGTGAAGTGGCCAGGCTTCACACAAAGGAATGTGCTTGGGGGAGAGAATCTCCCCTCAGCAGATGGTGAGGCAGGAAGGGGGAGGGCTGCCAAACTGGTCTTCAAAGGCAGAGAAGGACATTTGCAGCACCCAGCAACACCCCCACATCCTGCAACCCCAGACAGCTAGGTGCCCCCTTGATTAGATTAAGAGAGGGCAGGAGAGGGGTGTGTTTATGATTTTTAGCCACACCAGTGGGTGGGCTCAGCCAGATGTAACCTCCAAAAATCAGATTCATCCATGTTGGATTTTTAGAGACTGTTGCCTTCTGGGATGGATTTTTGCCACACTTCCCAGGAAGTGGTCATCACAGGGGGACGACCCTGTCCCTGATTGGAGAACCAGGGCCCCCCTGCTTTTCACCCAGGAGCAAGGATAAAACTGGCAGATCTGCACCCACGCCTCAGATCCCCTCCAGAACTCAACAAGAAAGGAACTAAAGAAGAAGAAGGACTGCCCTGCTGGACCCCTGGCCTGCACCTGGACCCTGCACTCAGAAGGACTGCACCAGCTGTACACTTGGGCTTCACCACAAGAAGGACTTTGCCTGGCTTCAACTGGTTCAAGGAGGGACTCCCTGTTTGCTACAGGTGAAAAATTGCTAAACCAGAGTCCCCTGCACCAACTCCTGAAGAAAGCGACCAGCTGACCACTGTCCAGTGGCCAAAAAGGAGTTTGCGCCAGGTGCATTCTGGGAGTTGAAGTCCGCACCCCCCAAGGACCATCACAGAACCTCTGGACCCTTGGGGTGAGCTGTGGACCCCAAAAGAACCTTAAAAGAACATCTGGGTGAAGCCCCAGAAGTTTGGAAAAGATTTGAGAATTTTTTGAAAAAAGCTCCAGAGAGGGACCGACCCGCCGTGGAAATTCTAGCCGGCTTGCCTCAACCGCGACCCGGCCTGACTTCGTGGTTCGTCCCGGTAAAGAAAAACATCCAAAAAAGAGACTAAGACCGAATGTAAAAAGTTGACCGGGACCTCCCAGCCATCGTATCCGAGAAGGGCTCCATGGACGTCGGATCAAGATCCAGGTTTACCCCGGTCGAAGGATTTTCATCTCGAAAAAACGACTAAGTCCGAAGGAAAAAGACTCCACCGAGGAAACCCACATCGCGTATCCGGACAAGGGCTCCAGGAGGTCGGGTTCAACTGGCAGGTTCGTCCCGGTGAAGAAAAACTTCAAAATAAAGACTAAGTCAGAAGGTAACTTTTTAACCGAGGCCTCCCGCGACCTGTAGCCGAGCAGGGCTCCATCGCGGTCGGCCTGAAAGTTTGACTTTGCCCCGGTCGAGGTGCAACCAGATGACCCGATTGGCGCTTTTTGTTTCTAAGCGCTAGAAAAGTAATAATTCTTTAAAAATTCATAACTCCGGTTCCCCTGAACCGATTTTAATCGTTTTTGTGTCATTTTAAAGATAAAAATATAAACTATTTTTATAAATTGGTTTTGGATTTTTAAACTGTGTCCTGTGTTTTATTTAATTACTGTTTTGTGATATTTGAATGCTTTACACTTTGTCTCCCAAGTTAAGCCTTGACGCTCGTTGCCAAGCTACCAAGGGTTGGGCTGGGATTAATTTACTGAGACCTAACTGTACCTATGTGGAGGTTAGTGGCTTGTTGCTAGGTGTAGGTACCTACCTGCCCTACCAATAACCCATTTTCCAACAGGGCCCCTGCCTTCACTGCAGAGGAGCTGGAGAGACTGGTGGATGGGGTCCTACCCCAGTACACTTTACTCTACGGTCCTCCAGACAAACAGGTGAGTACACTGTGAGCATGATGCGTGGGCCATGAATGTATGGAGTGCTGTGTGTGTAAGCCACATGTAGGGGGGGCTGAGGCATCCTGGCCAGAGTGCTACATGTATGGTGGTCAATGTATGTGCATCAGGGGATGGGAGGGATATGGTAGGCCATGACTGTGACGGTCAGGACGGTTCACTAATTCCCTTTTCTGCTGTCTTTTTCCTGCAGGTCAGCACAGGAAAAAGACAGCATCGGCGTGCCATCGCCAAGGAGGTGCGGACCCTGGGGGTCTTTGACAGGAGGAGCACCCACTGCCGCAAACGGTGGGAGGACTTGCGCCGCTGGGCAAGGAAGACGGCAGAGGCCCAGCTGGGGCTGGTTTCCCAATGAGGAAGGGGTGCCTGTCGTACCCTGACCCCCCTGATGTTCTGCATCCTGACGGTGGCCTATCCAGAGTTGGATGGGCACTTGAGGGCATCACAGCAGCCACAAGAGGGTGAGTACAAAAACAGATTCATTACTTTGTGTGCATTAAGGTTTTACCTGGGTGGGGATGTGGACTGTGGGTGCCTCTAGGCCAGGGCGAACATGCCAGGGTAGGTCCCTTGTTGGGCAGGCTCTGAATCACTCCTACCCAAATAGTGTTAGTAGGCATCTACTACTGAGCAGGGCCCTGTTTGTTTCAGGTGTGCAGCTGATGGCGTTAGGCATTGTATTCCATGGGCTGGTGACCAGCATTTTAACTGGTAGTGCATAGGGCTGTTCCCTGTGAGTTGTGTACGCCAACGGTAGTGTTGTTGCTGGGATTGACCAAGTGTATCCTCTGTCTCTCCTCCCCCTTTTTGTTTTGTCACCCTGTCCTTGTGTGCATTATCATCATCTGGCAGAGGAGCAGAGGCACCGGCGACGGAGGAAGCTGCATCCCACATCGGCCTGAAGGCCGAATCCACCGACATTGAGGGCACCAGTGGGACAGAGGGCGAGGGGAGCACCACGACGGGGACAGGAGGGGCCACCACAGACAATGACTCCTCCTCCGATGGAAGCTCCCTGGTGGTGGCGGACACCTCTGTGCCCACACCAACAACAGGTACAGCCGCCACCCTCCCACCAGCACCGCCCTCCCAGCAGCCCCTCAGTGTATTTCCCGTGCACGCTCACCCAGGAGGGTGGGCATCTCCTTCGTCCCCGGCACCTCAGGCACTGCCTCAGTCAGCCTTCCTGCCATCAGTGAGGAGGCTATTGACCTCCTGAGATCCCTCACTGTTAGACAGTCAACCATTCTGAATGCCATCCAAGGTGTCGAGATGCATTTGCAACAAACAAATGAATATGTGTAGGGCATTCACTCTGGAGAGGCGGCCCAACAGAGAGTATTTCAGGCTCTGGCCTCCGCACTGATGGCAGCCATTGTCCCTGTCTGAAGCCTCCCCCTCCAACTTCCTCTACCCAGTCCCAAACCCCTCAACCCCAGCCTATCCCAAGCACATCTTCAGACCACCTTCACCCAAATCAACACACAGAAGTGGCTCAGGCAAACACAAGCACCACACTTCATCACACAGGCACTCACACAAGCACCATCCCCATGCAGACACACCAACATCCACTGCCTCCATTGTGTCCCCCTCCTCGTCATCGTCCACCTCCCTCCCAGTAGCATCTCCACTCACACCTGCATGCACTACATCCTCATCCACTACCTCTATCACCAGCACGCCTATCACCACACGCCCCTCACTGGCAGTCACCACCTCCAAATCCATGCACACGTCCTCTGTGTCCTCTCCCACTGTGTCTGTGACCCCTCCTCCCAAAGTACATAAACGCAAGCACCCACCCACCCAACAGCCATCCACCTCACAACAGCATCCACCCCATGCAACTGCACCCAAACTCAGCAGACAGACACCTCCACTCCCAAACCTTCTCCCTCTTCCCCCCCCGTGTCCCTAAGAAGCTTTTCCTGGCAAACATTGACCTGTTCCCTACCACTCCCCCCCATCCTTCCCCTCGGGCCAGGGTGGCCAAAACCCAGCCCAGCACCTCAGCCACCAAGTCCACGTCCACTGTGGTTCCTGCAGCTGTCAGAGGCTCAAAGGGGGCACCCGTCAGCCCAGCCAGTGTGCCACCAGCCCCTGCCAAGGCAAAAACCATTCTGCCACCTGGCAAGTTGAAGAAGGGGACAGCATCCAGCAAGGGGAGGGAGCCATAACCACCCAGCAAGGCCACATCAAAGACACCAGCTGCCAGACCCAAGGTGACACCACCATCTGCCAAGGTCAAGAAGGGGCACAAAACACCAGCCAAGGCACTTCAGCCGTCCGAGCCTGCAGGTGAAGGTTTGGTGGCTACCAGCATAACCACCAGCACTGCCACCTGTACCGCAGCCTGCACTGCCAGCAGCCCCACCGCTAGCACCGATGCAAGCGCTACCACCTGCACCGCCACCTGCACCGTCTCAAGAACCACTGCTGTCATCAGCAGCAGCCCCAGTGGGCAGCCGTCCGAGGCTGCAGGAGAAGGGCTGGAGTCTCCACCCACCACTGGCAGCACCGGCACCTGCACCGCGGCCAGCACTGCCACCTGCACTGCCGCAAGCCCCGCTGAAAGCACCGCCACCTGCACCGCTGACAGTTGCACTACTGCCAGCAGCATCAGCCCCAGTGGGCAGCTGTCCGATGCTGCAGGAGAGGGGCCTCCCTCCACCACTGGCAGCACCCCCACCAGCACTGGTACTACGACCACTGTGCAGCCATAGCCGCTGCTGGATGGACTCTAGCCCTGCCTCCATGGACTATCATGCATTCTGGTCACTGCAAATCTCGTGGCTCAGACACCCAGGTGAGGGACTGTGAACTGCCAGCCCCCAAGTGTTGCATCACTGGTCACTGAGCCCCCTCCAGAACCAGTGGAAGAAGGCATCCACTCACCCTATCCTTGGCAGGATGAAGCACACTGGGCACAAAGCCCCCTCCAGAACCAGTGGAGAAAGGCATCCACTCAACTTATCCTTGGCAGGATGAAGCACACTGGGCACAAAGCCCCCTCTAGAACCAGTGTAGAAATTAATACACTCACCCTATCCTTGGCAGGATGAAGCACACTGGGCACAAAGCCCCCTCCAGAACCAGTGGAGAAATGCATCCACTCACCCTATCCTTGGCAGGATGAAGCACACTGGCCAAAAAGCCCCCTCCAGAGCCAGTGGAGAAATGCATCCACACACCCTATCCTTGGCAGGATGAAGCACACTGGGCACAAAGCCCCCTCCAGACCCAGTGGAGAAAGGCATCCACTCAACCTATCCTTGGCAGGATGAAGCACACTGGGCACAAAGCCCCTCCAGAACCAGTGGAAGAAGGCATCCACTCACCCTATCCTTGGCAGGATGAAGCACACTGGGCACAAAGCCCCCTCCAGAACCAGTGGAGAAAGGCATCCACTCACCCTATCCTTGGCAGGATGAAGCACGCTGGGCACAAAGCCCCCTCCAGAACCAGTGGAGAAATGCATCCACTCACCCTATCCTTGGCAGGATGAAGCACACTGGGCACAATGCACCCTCCAGAACCAGTGGAAGAAGGCATCCACTCACCCTATCCTTGGCAGGATGAAGCACACTGGGCACAAAGCCGTCTCCAGAACCAGTGGAAGAGGACATCCACTCACCCTATCCTTGGCAGGATGAAGCACACTGGGCACAATGCCCCCTCCAGAACCAGTGGAGAAGCCATCCACTAGAGAGACTGTGGCCTTGCACTCCCCAGGGGCAAGCAGTGGGTAAACCACCCACTTGAGAGACTTGAGAGATTGTGGCTTTGCACTCCCCAGGACCAAGCAGTGGGCACACCACCCACTTGAGAGACTGTGGCTTTGCACTCCCCAGGAGCAAGCAGTGGGAAAACCACCCACTTGAGAGACTGTGGCCTTGCACTCCCCAGGACATCGCTGTGGGCATGGAGTCCCCTCCAGGATCAGTGGCGTTGTCCCATCTTCCGGCTGAGGTGCCCCCCACTTCCCCGTCCCCCTGAGGTACCTGTGTGTTTTCGACCTGATGCCACTGCAGTGTTCTCTCCGTATTGAGGCAGGAGTCAAGTGTGGGCTTGGCATATGAGTTCTGGCCCAGTGGCCCACGGACATTTTGAGTGGACAATGTACCGCCTTATGTGCATATTGTATATTTTGTAAATACTGTTTTTGATTTTCTAACGTTAATCTGACTATTTCTAATATAACACTCATTTGACTCCAGTCCTTTTGTCCTTGCGTTCTTCCAGAGGGTTATGGGGTGTATATGTAATGTTGATGCATGTGTTTGTGTGTATGGTGTTGGGGGTGAGGGTGGGGGTGGGGTTGTTGCGTGTGTGTGTCACTCTCTTTTTCCTCCCCTTTTCCATATGTGCTAGGTGCAGTACCCACCGTGGTCATCACCGCCGCCGTTCGTATTCCTGGTAGATGAGAAGATATACCAGCATGGGTAACACCTGTATTTCGGGCTCCATGGCGTCCTTGTTCTTTCTTGGGTGTCGAGAGGTGAGCGGTTTCCCTTCTGTGTACTATTTTGGCCATGCTTTTGATGGCGTTGGTACCGCCCTGGAAAAGCTGGCAGATGGGGGGGTTGTAATTTGGTGGGCGGTCCATTGTCTTCCGCCTGGCTGTTGGCGGTTACCGCTGCGGTGTTTGTTGAAGTGTTAAAGTGGCTCTCTGTGTTGGCGGTTTCTGCCGTGGTCATGATTCCACTTTTGTTACCGCCAGCCTGTTGCCGGTATTACCGCCGCTTTAACACCGACCGGCAGGATTATTATGAGGGCCTATATTCCTTGTAATACATGGTCACACCATCTTCTTTCCCAAAACCACTTAAATCCTTGGTGCGTAGCTCGTTCATATATATGCGAGAGCATGTTTGCAAACATGAAGACTAAAAATAGGATCTCTGGCACAAAATTGAACACATCAGAAAAACAGTTAGTTATTCCAAAATATATTAGAAGCAGTTTAATACAGTGTTTTAAAAAAATGCAATAGAAAAATGCTGAAAGATTCTAACTTTTTTATAATTACCCAAGGAGTGTAACAAATACACGTTGGTATTAATATCTCCTCTTTGTTTGTCACTGTAAACTAGAGAGACAGAGCAGAAGAAAGAAGAAATCTTGTGTTTTTCTTTAAGCAACTACTTTAATTATGCTCAGAGACCTGACATTCTGGCTCAATTGTAATAAATTACTACCGTTGAGTTCTGATTTTTTATAATCAGTGAGTGAGTACCTCACAAGTCGCCAAATATAAACAAATTATGAGACAGTTTTATATAAAGGGATTGCAGAATCCCATGTATCATAGGGCTATAATGTTGACAAAGACAAGAATCCTTATTTTTCTTCTGTAAAAGACACAGCATGGCTTCTGTTAGGGAATCTTTGGATTTGTTCACAGAAGAAAAGTTTTAATTACTTGAAATAACACTAGGATTATCCCAATCCGGAGTTTAAAACATTGTAAATAACGTTTAGTTGTAAGTCAGTCAGGACCTAGAGTCTTCCCAGCTGGGAGTTTCTTTAATGTATTCAACCATTCATTCATCTTCAAAGGATGTTCTAGGAAAGAGAGGTCAGTAGTATCCATGGTGTTTTGCTTTATTTTAGCAAAATAGACATCCAAAAGTTCTTCTAAGAGAGTTATTTCAGTACTGCAGAGTCTCTGACAGTGTAATACAAAGCTGTCAACGATATCTGTGTCCACGAAAACCTTATGCCCCACTCCAATAATTATTGACTTAACTGTTGATTTTTCCTTTATTTACTCTTGATAATTTGCCAGATGGTAGACAGGTTTTTACCCCACCATAGAATATAGCATTAAGCTTAAATAGCCACAAGCTTTTACTCTGAAATATTTATTTAATTATATTTTGGAATTTACAAGTTCTTCTACATCCACATAATTAAATTCAGAATATATATTATTTATCATCAAGGTTTTTATACTTATCTAGAGTAGCTACAGATTGATTCTTCCTTTCTTATTAAAAGAGACATAGGGGGTCATTAAGAGTTTGGCGGTCTTAGGAACGTCATGTTGGTGGCGGCCATTGCACCACCAATGGGCCGGCAGTGAAGACGACCAAATTATGACCATGGCGGTCTTCCGAACAGAACACAGCCAAAACACTGCCAGACCGCCAGTGCAGACATGCTGCCACCGATGGTGGGAGGCACCTTCAGGCTGGCAGGGACCATGTTCCTGCCGGAAATATTACGAGGCAGCGCACTGTCAGGGTTTCCGCCACGGTAGCACTACCACAAAAAGCCTGGCAGAAACCAACTCTGTAAAAGGAAACACCCACCTTCTGGAACACATACCTGACTGGAGCCGCCATGGAACCTGAACTGGAAGTCCTCCCCTTGCTCCTGCTAGCACAATGACTCCAGAACCAGTGACGGCGACAAAGACAATGGTGAGTACACACACCCACCTCACACAGGAGGGAAAACCCAAACTACACATGCAACAGACACATCTGGGAGAGCTTGCAACGGTGACACACACACACACTCACATGACCACACACCCGTACGCATATACACACACACCTACATACACACATGCATGCCCACACAACTCACACGCACACCCTTACTACACACACCAAGGTCAACACACATGTGTCATACACACACCAACCCATAGACACAGCACTGTCTAACACAACCCTCCACAATAGCACCGATACACTGACAACAATGACAACACAACTGCAACTTCACAGAAGCTTCGCCAAGCAATACTAACAACAACACTTAACAACACCAGACAATCAATAAACACAATCACACTGCCATACAATGAAGCATACATCACAACACGTAAACACCATACACAACACATATGACATAGCCATCACCACACACACAGACGCATACACAACAACCACACAAGGGCACACAACACCACCATTACACATCTCTATACAAACAATACACAGTTTGCTGCATATCTGCATGTAACAATCACAAACATATCTCACACACAGTACACAGCAATGACAGCGGGACAAATGGCCGGGCCACACCCACACATGCAGCCCAGGCACAACAGCTGGCAGAACCAACACACACTTCACACAAGCACAAACCAAAGCCCACAAACACCAAACTGCCATGTTGAAAGAAAGGCAGGACAAGTATGTCAACATCGAATCCAACAACATGTTGGGTCAGATGTATTAATAAATAAGAAAAATAAATAATTGAGAACATATGTACAAATAAAAGGTGAATGGCCAGTCAAATGTTCCAAAGGCGCAATTGGCACCTTAGAGTGCCCTAACATGACTCCTGACTGCAAATAGACCTCCACATGGTAGGGGCATCAAGGGGGCAGGCAGGCACCTCAGGGATCAGGGGGAGGGTTTGGAGGAGGGGCTTGGGCTTGGTTTTGGGAGGGTGGTCTTTGAGTTTGGGAGGGGGTCCTTGGGCATAGGGTTGGGTTTGGGAGGGGGGTCCTTGGGCCTGGGATTGGGAGGGGTAGACTTTGCGACAGGCAGAGGGGTATGGGCACTAGCAGGAGGGGCAGGGGAGGACTTGGAGGTTGAAGGGCTGCACTTGGGAAGGGAGGAAGAACGCTTGGGGGTATCACGGGGTGGGAGAGGAGTGGGGAACAAGGGTAACTCTGAGAGGAATACCTTCTTAGACACACAAGCAGTCATGGCAAAAGGGTTTTGGAGTGGAGGGAGAAGGAGTGGTTGTAAGGTGTGTCGGTGAGGATGTTTTGGGTGCAAGTGTGTGTGTGTGTAGAATGCTTGTGGGTGCAGGGTGTCTGTTGGGGCAAGTGAGTGTGGGTATTTTGGTGTCTTGGAAGGAGGGGGGAGGAGGTGCAGTGAGATGCCATGCTGAATAGGTGACTGTCTGTTGGTGTGGTCTCTGTAGGTATGATAGATGTGCTGCATGTAGGGGTGTCAGTGGTTGTGGTGGGTTCGGATGTGGTGACTGGGGTTGATGTCTATGGTCTGATATTATGGGTAAGACAGGTTGCTGGATCCGTGAATGATGGTGTAGTAGCTGCAGGAGTGTCAGGTGTAGTGTCTGTGAAGGAGGGGATGGTGGCGGAGTCTGTGTAGATAGTGGATGTCGGTGTGTCTGCAGAAGGAGGGTTGTCTGTGTGCATGCCGGTGGTGGGTCTTCTGGTGCTTGTGCTTGTCTGCTGACCTGGTTGCATGCGTGTATATATGTGCTTTGGTTGGGTTTGGGGAGAGGGGTTTGGAATTGGGAAGAGGTAGGTGGAGGGGGGATGGTAGACAAAAGGAGACTGGCTGCCGTCAGTGAGGAGGCCAGAGCCTGAAAGGATCTCTAGAGGCCAGGCCGGGCAGCGTGAAAGACCTCCAGTAATACATTGCTCTGTGGACTTGAGCTGCCAGTGCCTGGATGGATTTCAAAATGGTGGACTGACCCACAGAAATGGACCTCAGGAGGTCAATAGACTCCTCACTGAGGGCAGCAGGGCTGACTGAGGCAGGGGCAGAGGTGCCTGTGGCAAAGGAGATGCCCACCCTCCTGGGTGAGCAGGCACGGGCAAAATGTCAGGGAGCTACAAGGAGGGCGGTGCTAATAAGGGGGGTTGGCAGACAAAGATGGCATGGGGTGGTCCCAGATGGGTCTGCCACAGCCAGGGAGTGTCCACTGGAGGAGGATTCCAAAGAAGAGGTGGTAGATTTGGTCTCCCCCGTGGCACTCCCCTCACTCTCTGTCCCACTGTGTCCCTCGCTCTGGCTGGTTGCAGCTTCCTGGGTCCGGTAGGCTGCTGCTTCGCCACTCGCCTGTGCCCCTTCTCCTTCATCTGACAATGCTGATGCACACAAATAGAGAGAGAGGGAGGGAGAGAGAGAGAGTTAGGGTGAAAAAGGATTAACATATAGCTCACATACTCACTGGTCAACAAGCACATCTGTGACAATACTTATCCTGGCTAGGCAATCACAGGTGCCAATATGCATTACCAACATCATGTCACAACATGTCACTACAACCCACACCTGTATTGCAACCCTCATACCTACATCAATATCTATTTAGGACAGCACAACTGGAGTCATCCACATGATGAATACCAAACCTATTTCTGCTGGCACAGCATGCCCTGGATGTAGTATCAATTGTATGCCTGAATATACATCATACCTCTCCATGCTCCTATCACCCATTGGATGTCAAGCTGACTGAACAAAACACACCTGGCGACTACAGTTACGATGCATAACCAGACCATGCCCTCTGTAACATATCTATTACATTGAAGGCAACTCCACTCACAGACCATGTAGTGCCTGCCTGTCACATTACATGCCAGACCAAACACTCTGTACAGTGATGCCAAAATGGAAATCAACATTGAATTGGCCATTACAAGTCAGACACCCTACAAGTTGACATCTGATGTGTAAAATAAGAGTCTGTGGTATAGCCATTTGGATAATCTGACCCAATCATAGGGTCAGATCAGCAGACATCAAACACATATATCTCACAACTGATCATACTGTCAAGTGCATCTTCAAAGGCCCATAGATCACATATGGCACATCCATACTGAGCGCAGTGTTACAACAGATGTACTTCAGGAACACACATATTACATCATGGTCCACTTACAATGCCAGAGCACATGCAGTCACACCTGTCACACTGTGCAGTATGACACCTCCACCCTCAAACACCATTCAAGAATACCTATCATAGAGCCAAGACAATAAACATCTCAGACGGTAAATGTCATGATGCATTAGGCGCACATGGACCAACACCACTGACTGTACACCACTTACACATCCCACTACTACATGAGTCAGGCAGGAGAGACTAAATTCATCATTTGATTCACATCTACATGCCATGTGACATGCAATAGGTCAATCTCTCCTAATGTGCCACTTCAGCTTGGCAAAGGCAAGCAGAAACGTCCTAGCCCATAAGATGGGAGCCCCCAACTTACCACTTGGACATTATGCAAGCAGTAACTCTGCAATGTATCATATCAATTGCTAGGCCATTGTAATACATCCCAGATACATACCATGGTGACATATATATGAGACCTGTCATGGCGCTTACCACCTCTAGTACCATCCCATTGGTTTAACGGTAACATCCCCACAAGTATTGCACCTAGGAATGCATTATGTCTTCAACCAGACATCATTAAATGTACATGTATCAGTATCCCTGTTTGCCAAACTTCACACACCCTACAGTCAGAAGATCACCTATATATGGCAATACAGCTATCAAATCTATAATCCAGTCCCATGAAGGCCATATCTGTTGTGGAATTGTAATGGCAGCCTACATTCGGTTAAAAACCCTTACCAATTCATGATGTATCTAGTCCCTGTGATCAAAACTAGAGTCACACAGTAGCATATACTGGTATGCTACACAGCTGGGTGTGGACTGACACCTCAGACCAACAAATGCAGATGGATGGAGCTGGTCATACTCAGTGCTTTGGGAGATACTAATACTCACATGCATTGTATAAGCAGGATGGTCTCACACATGTGGCTATATCATTTGACCATCTCCAAATTCTAGACATGGAGTGGTCTAGAAATAGGAGATGTACATCCATTGACAGCAAAGCATGCCAACCCATCTACTATATATACTCAGCCAGGCTGCATAAAACCAATTTCCAATAGATGATACACAGGATGTCATTACAACAATGTCACTTTGCCTTTATTGGGGAACATAATCCTCATTAAGCCCAGCCAAGTGCCAGGATACAGTCAGTACTCACACCATTGTGGCTGTTGTGCTGCCCTCCAACGCCCATCCACCTCAGGGTAGGCCACCGCCAAAATGCAGGCTATTAGAGGAGTCAGGGTCCAACAGGCACCCCTCTTTTATTGGGAGGGCACTCCCAGCTGGGCCTCTGCGGTCTTCCGGGCCCAGCGTCTCAGGTCCTTCCACCATTTTCTGCAGTGGGTGCTACACTGGCTGTGGACCCCTAGGATCTGCACTTGCTTGGTGATGGTGTAGGAGGCTGGCCTGGTTTGTAGTGGGTACCAAGGTACTTACACTTTATACAAGGTCCAGATCTCTTATCAGTGAAATGTAGTCATTGTCTAGAAGCCAGGCTGTCTAGAGGTAGCTGTAGGCAGAGCAGCCAAGGCTGAACTAGGAGACATGCAAAGCTCTTGCAATACCACTGCAGTCACACAGTACTTCCAAACAGGAAAGACAATACTCTGTGTTAAAAAAACTAAAGGTACTTTATTTTAGTCACACAATGTCGCGCCGCGCGGTGCGGCGCGAGCCGAGAGCTCGACTTCGACCGGGCGTTCGGCTCGGGCCGCGCACCGCGTTATTAAGACGCGGCGCGCCCCCAGCCTCTCCTGCGCGTTTCGAGGCCCCAGATTTGCTTGGGGCCTCGTTCTTCCTTCTGCCTTTCACTGTCCCAGGGGTCTCTGAACCCTCTTACCTGTTTTTCTTCGTTTCTTTGTCCTTTCTTCTGTTTGCAGTCTGTTGTGTGCCTTTCTTTATGTCTTTTCCTCCTTCCCAGATTCCTGTGCTTTCCCAGCATTCCTTGTTCCCTATTCTCTATGGTTCCTCTACTATTCTGTTCTATATATTGTTTCCCTATCTAAGATGGTGTCCTTTTACTTCCTGTGGGTCACTTCCTGTTTGTTGGTATATAAGGGCTGTGTTTTTCCTCTTTCCTTGCGCTGCAACACTTTCTGCTCAGTTGGTGTCTTCGCTCCTGATTTCCTTGCCTTTTGGTTTTGGACTCAGCATTCTGTATTTTCTGATTTTTGCTCCTTTTGGATTCCTGTTTGTTGTTCTTGTTTTTCTCCAGGACTTTTCCTGTTTGGAGGTTTTTCCCCTTGGAAGGGGTTTTTCCCTCTGGCGCTACTTTCTGAAGGGCACGGTCTGTTCTTGGTGTCTCCATTGCCTACAGCACCGTGGCTACCAGAAAGAGTCGCCCCTTTTTGGGCCAAAGCCGAACATTGAAGATTCACGCCACCAGATCTGCAAATTCCAGGCGCAAGCAGCACGTGAGTCGTGACAGATTGCAGCGCCTAACCATTCCGACGTCCTCAAACACCATGGATAATACAGTGGCGGCTGCTGCAGATCCGGAGCAATCTCTGTTAACCACGATTCAGCAACAAGCCCAGGAGTTGCAACAACTACGTAATGAAAATGCTGCGTTACGACAGGCTTTGGCCCTCCGCACCAGTGATGTTCCGACAATCTCCGCTTCTACCCCTTGTTTCTCTGGTGAACCAACCAAGCTTCGCGAGTTCTTGGATGCTTTAACGGTGTATTTCGCCTTCCGACCTACTCAATTCTCCCACGACAGGACCAAGGTGGGTTATCTTATCAGTGCCTTATCCGGCCCAGCCTTGGCCTGGGCAACCCCGATGGTGTCCTCCGACGACCCTGTATTGTCAGACTATTCCGCCTTTGTGAGTCGCTTCAAACAAATGTTTAGCCGTCCTGGATTGGAAGCCTCCGCTGAAGAAGCCTTGTGCGACATCCAACAAGGCTCCCAAGACGTCCTGCAATATATAACCCGTTTTCGTCAGCTGGCGGCAGAGACCACTTGGGTGGAACGTACTCTGGTAACATTATTTCGTAGAGGACTCAAAGAAGAAATAAAGGATGAACTAGTGCATTCTACCAGAGCGGAAGATCTTCGTGGCCTGATGGATCAAGCACTGTCCATCGAATATCGTCTTCGGGAACGGAGATCGGAAAAGAAAAGGAGTAGAGGGTTTACCCAACCAAGTAGCTCCCGTGCATACCTGCAGCGTTCCGAGGAACCTCGCACTCCTGCTAGAGACATCGAAGGGGAACCCATGCAGGTGGATACTACCCGAGGTCCGCTCTCTGCTAGTGAACGAGAAGACAGACGCAAGAGAGGGTTGTGCCTGTATTGTGGTTCTGCTGGTCACATACTCCGTACCTGTCCAGTACGTCCGTCCAGACCTTCGGGAAACGCCACCTCCCGTCCTCTGTAAGAAGGGAGAGGACGGGATCTACAGCTATACCTTCCATCAGCTCCTTTAATGACAATACAACTGCCTTGTTCATCTTTCCTGTCCTGTTACAACTTCCTGACGGTCGTCAAGAAAAGACTATGGCATTACTAGACTGTGGTGCTAGTGGTATATACATGGACAAGACATGGGCTGCTGCTAACCTAGTTCCTACTCAAGCAAAAGAAGTACCCGAACAGGTACACACTGTGGATGGATCTTTGATATCCTCTGGTCCTGTAGACACCACTACCCTGATGTTAAGTCTACAGGTGGGAAACCATCAAGAACACATCTCCTTCGATCTTATTACGTCCCCTAACCATACCATCATTCTTGGAATTCCGTGGCTCATTAGACATAACCCATATATAAATTGGGTTACCCGGACAGTCTCTTTGTCTTCGCAATTTTGTCACGAGAACTGTTTTACTTCCGACAAGTATTGGTCTCCGAAAAGATCCTTAGCTACTGAAGGTGCCACTGGTATGTCCATTAATACGGTCCAAGGGGTCCCAGACCACTATTTGGAGTTTCAGGATATTTTCCAAAAACCGTCAAAACCTGTGCTACCTCCACATCGAGAATATGATTGTGCAATTCCATTAGAACCCGGCACAATTGTTCCTTTTGGGAGGATGTACTCCCTCACGGAACCCGAAAGGGAAGTTCTAAAGGAGTATCTGGAAGAAAATATACAGAGTGGTCTTATTGTTCCATCGTCGTCTCCGGCTGGGGCCCCTCTCTTTTTTGTGCCCAAGAAGACTAAGGATCTTCGTCCGTGCCTGGATTTTCGAGGTCTGAATAAAATCACCATTAAAGATCGTTATCCTTTGCCTCTCATCAGGGACATACTGGAAGCAATCAGAGGGGCCCAACGTTTTACTAAATTGGATTTACGAGGAGCCTACCACCTTTTACGCATAAGAGAAGGCGACGAATGGAAGACAGCATTCAGGACCCCATTTGGCCATTTTGAATATAGGGTTATGCCGTTTGGTCTTACTAACGCCCCGGCAATCTTCCAGAGATTTATGGACTCAGTGTTTTCAGACCTACTTAATCAGACAGTCGTGATCTACCTAGATGACATTCTTATTTATTCTAGAAATCCTGAACTCCATACTTCCCATGTGAAACAAGTTCTTCAAAGACTTCGTGATCATCAACTATTTTGCAAACCAGAGAAATGTGAGTTCGACATAACGGAAGTCAAATATCTGGGCTATCATTTAAGTCCCACCGGCATAGCTATGGACCAAGAAAAGGTACAAGCTATCCTAGAGTGGCCTTCTCCTTCTACCATAAAAGAAACACAATGTTTCCTAGGTTTAGCAAACTTCTATCGACAATTCATTCTAGACTTTGCCAGTCAGACTAGCCACATAACTCACACCTTAAAGAAGGACAATTTAAAGAAGGGATTTGTCTGGACTGAGGCTGCTGAAGCAGCCTTTCAAAGCTTAAAGAGAGCCTTCACCCAAGCCCCCATCTTAAGACATCCAGATACCACCAAGCAATTTATAGTAGTAACTGATGCTTCTGAGAGAGCCATCGGAGCTGTCTTACTCCAACGACAAGAGGATGATGGCCTTGAACATCCTGTTTTCTATTTGTCTCATATCCTTTCCACAGCTGAACAACATTATTCCGTACTTGAAAGGGAATTATTGGCTCTGAAAACAGCCTGCCTTGAGTGGAGGCAGTTTCTGATGGGTTCCAAGGAACCATTTGAGGTGAGGACAGACCACCGTAATTTACAATGTTTAAGAAATTTTGTATGGCAGAATAGTCGTCAGGCCCGCTGGGCCTTTTTCTTCAGTCAGTACGATTTTTATATTACATATATTCCAGGATCCCAAAACATTCTGGCTGATGCTCTGTCTCGCCGATATCCAGAGTGTTCTCCTTCCTCATCCCAGTATCTTCTAGAACCCAGTAAGATCATTGGAGTGGCTCAGTCTTTCCTGGAAGAAGTACAACAAGAATACGCCAACCAATCGGACCATGACATGGAAGAACTAAGACCATTATTGTACAAGAAACAAGGATATTTTTATTACCAAGACCTGATATTCCTCCCTACAAACAAGGTGCAAAAGAAAGCATTACAAATGTGCCATGATTCCCCTGTAGCTGGTCACAGAGGCATCAAAGCCACACAAGAATTACTTTCACGATTTTTTTGGTGGCCTACCTGGAAACTGGATGTGGAAAGATACGTTCAGGCCTGTCCCATATGTGCCCAAGTCAAAATACCTCACACCAGACCGGCAGGATTACTACAACCTTTGCCTGTTCCATCGGCCCCATGGCATACTATCTCTACTGATTTTATGTGTTCGCTCCCACCATCAGCAGGAAACCGGGTTATCATGGTCACAGTGGATTCTTTCACAAAGATGGCTCATTTCACTGGCCTAAAAAAGCTGCCTACTTCCCAAGAACTAGGTCAAATATTCATAGATCATGTCTTCCGTCTCCATGGACTTCCACATACCATAATCTCTGATAGAGGACCTCAGTACATCTCCCGATTTTGGAAGCATTTTTGTAAAATACTGAATATGAATAGAGCCCTGTCTTCAGGGTTCCATCCTCAGACCAACGGACAGACTGAGCGTCTGAACCAAGGACTAGAGCAATATCTTCGATGCTTTTGCAATTCTACCCAAAGTAACTGGAGCACTTACCTCTCTTTAGCTGAATTTTCCTACAATAACTCAGTCCATAGTGCCTCCAAGGTCACTCCCTTTTTCTGTTCCTATGGTTTTCATCCTACCTCTTTCCCTACTTCTCCACAATCCAACTCTCCTCTACCTGCTATTAACTATTTCTCCAAACGCCTTCTCCAACTCCATAAACTAATTCGATCTAATTTGTTACATACCAAGAGGTATATGAAGAAGGCTGCAGACAAGAGACGTACAACCAATCCAAATTATCATCTGCAAGATAAAGTCTGGCTCTCCTCCAAATTCTTGCCCTCACGTCTCTCTCAAAACAAGTTCACACCTCGTTACTATGGGCCTTTCCGTATTCTCCAGTTGGTCAATCCTGTCACTGTCCGTCTTCACTTACCCCATACATGGAAGATCCATCCGGTTTTTCATGTTTCTCAGCTTAAACCTTATGTGCCTGATCCTTACTCACGTCAGTTTCCTTGTCCCCCTCCTGTCCTTGTGAATGATGCTCCTGAATATGAAGTGCAGGAAATCTGTGACTCTCGTCTTTTTCATAAACGACTTCAGTATCTGATTCATTGGAAGGGTTATCCTCTCAGTGAATGTTCATGGGAAGACGCCTCTTCCGTTCACGCTCCTCTCCTGACTCAACGCTTTCACTGTTTATTCCCTCTTAAACCTGGGCCTTCGGGAGGGGGACCTACTGTCGCGCCGCGCGGTGCGGCGCGAGCCGAGAGCTCGACTTCGACCGGGCGTTCGGCTCGGGCCGCGCACCGCGTTATTAAGACGCGGCGCGCCCCCAGCCTCTCCTGCGCGTTTCGAGGCCCCAGATTTGCTTGGGGCCTCGTTCTTCCTTCTGCCTTTCACTGTCCCAGGGGTCTCTGAACCCTCTTACCTGTTTTTCTTCGTTTCTTTGTCCTTTCTTCTGTTTGCAGTCTGTTGTGTGCCTTTCTTTATGTCTTTTCCTCCTTCCCAGATTCCTGTGCTTTCCCAGCATTCCTTGTTCCCTATTCTCTATGGTTCCTCTACTATTCTGTTCTATATATTGTTTCCCTATCTAAGATGGTGTCCTTTTACTTCCTGTGGGTCACTTCCTGTTTGTTGGTATATAAGGGCTGTGTTTTTCCTCTTTCCTTGCGCTGCAACACTTTCTGCTCAGTTGGTGTCTTCGCTCCTGATTTCCTTGCCTTTTGGTTTTGGACTCAGCATTCTGTATTTTCTGATTTTTGCTCCTTTTGGATTCCTGTTTGTTGTTCTTGTTTTTCTCCAGGACTTTTCCTGTTTGGAGGTTTTTCCCCTTGGAAGGGGTTTTTCCCTCTGGCGCTACTTTCTGAAGGGCACGGTCTGTTCTTGGTGTCTCCATTGCCTACAGCACCGTGGCTACCAGAAAGAGTCGCCCCTTTTTGGGCCAAAGCCGAACATTGAAGATTCACGCCACCAGATCTGCAAATTCCAGGCGCAAGCAGCACGTGAGTCGTGACACACAATGCCAAAAATACTTTGTAGGCTATACTCCCTTAGGAGGTAAGTAAATCACACCATATATACACTAGTAACCAGAAACAGGTAAGTACACAGTAGGAAAATAGTGCAAATACTGAAAAACACCATTGGTTGCAATGGACGTAGGGGTAACACAAACCGTATACTAAAATAGTGCAAAGCGAAAGTCGATTTCCCACCTAGGCAAGTGTAGTGTGTAGATGAGCACTGGGAGTGTAATAAAACATCAAAGGTAAATAAAATACCCCACTCCAGAGCCCAGGAAAGCAGGGGTAAAACACAGCAAGTTTCCTAAAACACACTAGAAGTCATGATAGAAGATAATGCAAGAACCAGAAGAGACTGCAAGACATCAACTATGGATTCCTGGACCTGAAGACCTGTGGAAGAAGGGGACCAAGTCCAAGAAGCACTGAAGAGTCCAGAGAGAACAGGAGTCCCTGCTTACCCGGATGAAGGTGCAAAAGCGGAACCACCCGTGAGAAGACAAAGGGGGTCATTCTGACCCTGGCGGCCGGTGACCGCCAGGGTCACCGACCACGGGAGCACCGCCAACAGGCTGGCGGTGCTCCCGAGGGCATTCTGACCGCGGCGGTTCAGCCGCGGCCAGAAAGGGTAAACCGGCGGTCTCCCACCGGTTTACCACTGCCCTTGTGAATCCTCCATGGCTGCGGAGCGCGCTCCGCAGCCATGGGGATTCTGACACCCCCTACCGCCATCCTGTTCCTGGCGGGTCTCCCGCCAGGAACAGGATGGCGGTAGGGGGTGCAGCGGGGCCCCTGGGGGCCCCTGCAGTGCCCATGCCTATGGCATGGGCACTGCAGGGGCCCCCGAAAGAGGGCCCCGCAAAGTATTTCAGTGTCTGCTAAGCAGACACTGAAATACGCGACGGGTGCAACTGCACCCGTCGCACCCCTGCAACTACGCCGGCTCAATTCTGAGCCGGCGTCCTCGTTGCAGGGGCATTTCCTCTGGGCCGGCGGGTGCTCTTTTGGAGAGCGCCCGCCGGCCCAGAGGAAATGTCTGAATGGCCGCCGTGGTCTTTTGACCGCGGTGCGGTCATTCAGCGGCGGTACCTTGGCGGACGGCCTCCGCCGTCCGCCAAGGTCAAAATGACCCCCAAAGTCAGGATTGCATCAAAGAAGACAGATGCAGGTTCCTGGTTGGTGCAGAAGATGTCCCACGCCGGAAGGATGAATGCAATCTGGTTTGCATCGCTGGATTCCACCAACAAGCCTTCGTAAACACAAAGCTCGCAGTTGGGAGAAAATGGCACTGCCTGGACCAGGAGGGACCTTATGGCCTCTACCCAGGAGGGTGAGAAAGAGGGGTCTCTCAGCAACTCAGAGAGCCCTCAGAAGACCAGGCAGCGTGCACAGGAGTCCCACAGCATGGGACAAAGAAGGTGCAAATGGAGGCCCATACAGCACCACATAAAGGATTCCCTCGCCGCCGGAGAACCACTCAGGAAGCTGTGCGAAACAGGATGGAGTGCTGGGGGCCTAAGCTATGATGTGCACGAAGAACTTCTGGGAAGGTCGCACACAAGCCTTAGCAACTGCAAGTCTAGCAGTTTATGGGAGTCCTGTATTGCATGGGGAGGCAAGCTCTTACCTCCCCCAAAAATTGGACAGCTGTTGGGACTGCTGGAGTCACAGGAGATTCCTTCGGTTCTTCTGGTGCAGCCTGAAGACAGGCAGTCCTCAGAAGATGCATGACCTGGAAACTGTTGCAGTTGCTGGCAGGAGCTGAAGTTACAAGGTTGCAGAAGTCATCTTAGCTTCTTTGTTGCAGTTTTGTAGAGTTCCTAGAGCAGTCAGCGATTGATCCGTTGGTAGAAGTTAAAGTAAAGGATGCAGAAGATTCCTGCTGGAGTCTTGCAATCCTAATCTGAAGAAACACCCAGAGGAGAGACCCTAAATAGCCCTGAGAGGGGGATTGGTCACCTAACCAGGTAAACACCTATCAGGAGGGGTCTCTGACGTCACCTGCTGGCACTTGCCACTCAGATGCTCCCAGAGTTACCTGACCATCCTGAAAACAAGATGGCAGAACCCAGGGACACTCTGGAGGAGCTCTGGGCACCACCACTGGGGTGGTGGTGGACAGGGGAGTGGTCACTTCCCTTTCCTTTGTCCAGTTTCGTGCCAGAGCAGGAACTGGGGGGTCCCTGAACCAGTGCAGGCTGGATTATGCAAGGAGGGCACCATCTGTGCCCTTTAAAGCAATTTCAGAGGCTCTGGGAGGATACCACTCCCATGCCTGTAACACCTATTGGAAAGAACGAGGTTGTAACACCCATCTCCTAAATGAAATGCATTGTTTTGCCTTCCTGGGATTGAGCTGCTCAATCCCCAGGAGGGCATAAACCTGTCTGTGAGGTGGCAGCAGCTGGGGCTTCCGTAGAAACTTCCGAAGGCTGGTATGGCAGTACTGGAAGGCAATAAGAGCCCCCGAGGGCATGGGATTGTGTAACCAGTACTGGGATCAGTATCGGGATACAATTCCCAGTTGTTAGACACCTTACATGGCTTATTCGAAGTTACCATTGTGAAGCGACATATATGTATTGACCTATATGTAGTGCACACCTATAATGGCGTCCCTGCACTCCCGAAGTCCCCAAAATGGGCCTGGACAACATGGGGGCACCTTTGCTAGTGCAGGGGTGCCCTCACACACAGGTACTATGCACCTAGCCTTCAGGGTTTGAAGGTTAGATATATAGGTGACTAATAAGTGACCTGGTGCAGTGAAAATGGCTGTGAAATAGTCCATGCACTATTTCACACAGGCTGCAATGGCAGTCCATAAGACGTGTTTGTATGGTCTCCTTCTGGGTGGCAAAAGAAATGCTGCAGCCCATAAGGATTCTATGGAAACCCAATGCCCTGGGTACCTATGTACCATATATTGGGGACTTACAAGGGGGGTCCAGTGTGCCAATTTGGAGTGAAATATGGAGTCACTAAACTGTAGTGACAAATTTAGAAGGAGAGAGAGCATGAGCACTGGAGTTCTGATTAGCAGGACTCCAATGACAATTTAGAAAACAGTGAAACACACTGACAAGCAGGCCATAAACCATAAGGACTAGAGTGCTGGCTAGCAGGATCCCAGTGACACAGTCAAAAAGACACTGACATCAGGCAGAAATTGGGGCTAACATGCCAAAAAGAGGGTACTTTCCTACAGATGGCAGGCCAGATCCCTTTCCTCTGGTGTGCGTTCAACTACATGGATGACACAGACAGAAGGAGAAAGTCAGGTACACATGCCCCATATCAACAGCAGTTGACTGGTGCCCCATAGAGCTGTCTATACAGGTTAGGACCTCGTCCACAAGCTTCACCAGCTCTTCTAGGGTGAAGGCTGGGGCCCTATCACCTGCAGGACGTGGCATGATAACCTCCAGAGATAGGACACTGCAGCTTAGGTCGTGGAGTTCTTGCTTGCAAGAGTGTCAGGAGTCAAGTGAGCAAGGCTGAAGAAAATGGCAGTCAGAGCCACAGCGTACAGGAGCGTTACCGCCGGTGGTGATCGACACTAGCCCCAATCCCCTATAGGCAGCAATGTTAACGAATTAGAAGTTGCACAGCGGTTGCGACCACCTACCGCCATGATGACATACGCTGGCAGACTTAGGTCACTTCCAACTGTCCTGTGCAGCAGGCCAGGCTACTGCCATTTTGTGCACATATCATACCTTGCAGACCCTAAATAAGTGTGTCATATACATTTATGTCCACACTGTGGAGTAGGCCTACGTTGCGCCATCATAGTTTAACTAATACATGTGACATGCACGTAACAGTGACACTTCAACTCGCACATAATGTTATGTGTCAGCAGTGCGACGCATGTCTACAGTGTTAGGTGTGTGTTGTGATTACATGTTCTGCTCACATGTGTGAAGTACTTATCACTTAGTACATTTTCTACTCTCTATCCTAGATACCCAGCCCTGAGGAGATTGAGACATGCACCAGTGTACCAACCACTAGTTGACCTTGCAACCATGGAGGACAGGCATATCATCCAGACCTATTGTCTGAAATATCAGACCATCAAGGATCTATGTGCCCAGTTGGAGCCTGATCTATTGCCTGCCATACGCAATCCCTATGCCATCCCTCCCACAGTACAAGTCCTGTCAGTGCTACACTTTCTTGCCACTGGGTCCTTTCAGAATACAGTGGGCTTGACAGCAGGAATGTGACAGACCATGTTCAGTCTTCAATCATTCAATCAGTCAGAGTTTTATAAAGCGCAGCTACTCACCTGTTAGTGTCTCAAGGTGCTGGTGGGGGAGCGGGTGTAGCGAGTACCGGAGGTGGATTAAAAAAGCCATGTCTTCCGTTCCTTCGTGAAGATGGGGACGGAGGTAGTTTGTCTGATGTGGATGGGTAGGGCGTTCCAGGTGGCAGCGGTGAGGTAGGAGAAGGAGCGTCCTCCAGTTCTGGTTTTCTGGATGCGGGATACTTCTGCGAGAGAGAGCTGGGCTGAGCGTAGGGTCCTGTGGGGTACGTGGAAGTTGAGATGCTGGTTAAAGAAGGCAGGTCCGGTGTTGTGGAGGGCTTTGTGTGCATAAGTGAGGATTTTGAAAGTGATTCTTTTCTCAATGGGGAACCAGTGCAGTGTGCGTAGGTGTTGTGAGATGTGGCAGTGGCAGGGTAGGTCGAGGATCATTCTGGCGGCAGCGTTCTGGATGTTTTGCAATTTGCGGGTGAGTTTTTTGTTGATCCCGGCTTAGAGTGTGTTGCCGTAGTCCAGTCTGCTGGTGATGAGGGTGTGTGTGACGGTCTTTCTATGCTCGAGGGGCATACATTTGAAGGTCTTGCGTAGGAGGCAGAGAGTGCGGAAGCAGGTGAAGGTGACTGTGTTGATCTGATGGTTCATGCTGAGGTCATGGTCCAGGATGATTCTGAGGTTGTGGGCTTGGCTGGCGGGGGTGGGTAGGTGGATTTCAGAGGGATTGGTGGCCACCAGGAGTCGCTTCATGAGTTGGGTTGAGGGCCCAGGATGAGTACCTCAGTATTGTTTGTGTTTAGTTAAAGGCAGCAATCTCTCATCAAGTTGGTGACTGCTTTCATGCCCTCTTGGAATTTGAGTCTGGCCTTGCCTGGTTCGCTGGAGAGGGAGAGGATGAGTTGGGTGGCATTGGCGTAGGAGATGATGTTTATTACGTAGCTTCTGATTACGGTGGCTAGCAGGGCCATGTAGATGTTGAACAGAGTGGGGATGAGGGAGGATCCTTGGGGCACTCTGCAGGTGGTGGGTGTGGGTTCTGCGAGGAAGGGGGCGAGTCTCACTTGGATCCAGTCGAGAGCCTTGTCTCTAATGCCGGTTTCATGGAGTCTTCTTATCAGGATGTGATGGGAGACTGTGTTAAACGCTGCTGAGAGAACAAGTAGGATGAGTGCCACCGTCTCTCCCTTGTCCAGTAGGGAGCGGATGTCGTCTGTTGCTGACAGGAGGGCCGTTTCGGTGCTGTGGTTTGACCTGAATCTGGATTGGATGAAGTCGGGGACATTGTGGCTTTCTAACAATGTGGTGAGTTGGCTGTTGACTGCTTTTTCTATGACCTTCGCAGGAAATGGAAGTAGGGAGATGGGCCTGACGTTTTTGAGGTCGATGGGGTCAGCCGAGGGTTTCTTGAGGAGGGGTTTGATCTCGGCGTGTTTCCAGTCATCAGGGAAGGTGGCGGCAGCTAGTGAGCAGTTGATGGTGAGGCAGAGCTTGGGGCAATGATGTTGAATCTCTGTTGAAGACATGATGGGGGCATGGGTCCGTTGGGCCCCGGAGTTTATGGACTTTATGGACTTTATGGTTTTCAGTGTATCTATGGTTTGTTGGTGCTGTGGTTGGACGGGGGTTGTGTGCGTGGATTGTCCTTGTTGTCCTTGTTGAAACTGTGGTAGATGGTCTTGATTTTGTGGTGGAAATAGGTCGCATTGGTCCTGTGAGGGTGGGATGTCTGTTGTCTTGTTGTTGGGTTGGGCAAACTCCTTGATAATGTTGAAGTGTTCCTTGCTGTTGTGTTCTTGTGAAGAGATCCTGTCTTCCATAGCCTTCTTTCTGGTGTTTCTGATGAGTTGGTGGTGTGCAGTGGTGGCGGCTTTGAAGTTGCTGTGCGATTCTGGGCACTTAGGGGGTCATTACGACCCCGGCGGGAGGCGATAATGTGGCGGTAGTACCGCCAACAGGCTGGCGGTACTTACCGCCACATTATGACCGTGGCAGAGATGTGACGGTAATATCACCGATACCGCCAGGCTGCTGCCAGCCTGCAGCCTGGCAGTCCCGGCAGTTGTAATCTGCAAGGGCAGCACTGCAAGCAGCGCTGCCCTGGAGATTACGAGTCCCCATCCACCAGCCTTTCCATGGCAGTAACACTGCCATGGAAAAGCTGGCAGTATGGGAGACTCGGGGGCCCCTAGGGGCCCCTGCAGTGCCCATGCAATTGGCATGGGCACTGCAGGGGCCCCCATGCACAGCCCCATCGCGCATTCCACTGCCCGAATTACAGGCAGTGGAATGCGCAACAGGTGCTGCTGCACCCAACGCACCTCAACATTGCCGCCGGCTCCATTACGAGTCGACTTCAATGTTGTGGTGACATTTCCGCTGGGCCAGTGGGCCGAAATGCAGTTTCCGTCCACTGGCCCAGCGGAAATGTCATTATGTGGTGCCAAACATACTGCCAGCACTGGTGGTATGTTGGCGTCCGTGTCATCGGGGGTCTTGAAAAAAGACCGCCGATGTTATATTGAGGGCCTTAGTGTTTCTCCAGATTTTCTGAGGGCGGCGACAGGTGCGTCTTGATTCACGGAGTTCGAGGGTGAACCAGCTGGCTCTCTTTGCATGGGTGTTGTTGTTCTTTTTGAGGGGGGCTATGGTGTTGGTGCAGTCGGTGATCCTCTTGTGGAAGGTGTGTGCTGCAGTGTTTGGGTCATCGTTGCCTGCGATTGTGGGTGCGACGAGGGCGGCAGTGAGCTGATCGTCGGTTATTCTTGTCCGGTCTCTATGTGAGGGCTGGAGGTGGGGTCTGGTGATGGTGGGTGAGTTGAAGGTGAAATGGATGCATCGGTGATCTGTCCATGGTAGTTCCGTGGTGTGGCTGAAAGTGGTGAAGGTTCCTGTAGTGAAGATGGGATCGAGGGTGTGTCCTTCAAAGTGTGGTGGCTCTGTCGTGATCTGTCAAAGTCCTATGTTGTGAATGTTGTATAGGAGGGATGTGGTGTTGGGGTCTTATGGTTTCTCTAGGTGGAAGTTGAGGTCTCCCAGGAGGGTGTAGTTGGTGGCTGCGATGGCTTGTGTGGAGATGAAGTCTATGATGGAGTTGGCGAAAGGTATGCGGGGTCCAGGAGGGCGGTAGATGATGGTTCCCCTAATGATGGATGTTGGGCTGATGTGTAGCTTGAAGTAGAGGTGTTCCATTAGGTTAGTGGCTTCTTTGGAGTTTTCAGAGTGTGTGTTCAGACCGAGGATGAACCTGTGGATAATGGCGATTACCTCCCAGGGCGCCTTGGGCGATCTTTCTGGGCGATGTTGTACCCCTGGGGGATGGTGAGGGCGACGTCTGGGCCAGAGGTGTTGTTGGTCCAGGTCTCAGTGAGGAATGCGATGTCCGGGGTGATGCTTTCACGGAGGTCTCAGACTTCGGTGGCATGTTTATGGAGGGAGTGGATGTTGAGGAGGATGCACTTCAGGGGTTTCAGGTTCGGTTAGTTGTTGCGGGTGGGTGTGTTGGGTCTCGGGTCTTGGTGGTGGTGCACAGCTTCACAAAAGGAACAGAACACGGAAGTTAAAACACACAAAGAGTGAACAGAGGCAGAAGAGGAAAAAAAGAGAAAATAGGCAGAAGGCAGCCCAGTAGAAGAGCAGAGCTCTTCCACTAGATACCTGGACAGAAGCCTGCGAAAGGTCCTCCTCCACCCGCAGGGCAGAAGCCTGCGGGTGGAGGAGGACCTCGAACTCTTGACAGAGGTCAGAGGAACAGAAGGGCTTTCTTGCCGGTGGAGCTATGAGGTGACAGAGCAATTCACTGACTAGGTCCTGACAGTCTTGTGTTGAAGGATGTACTATGTGCTTTATTTAAACACCTGGAGGGCTACATCAGGATCCCCCAACATGGAGATTTGGCCTATGTGAAGGCAGACTTCTATGATATTTGACACATCCTTCATGTGATAGGGGCCATAGATGGCACCCATATAGCCTTGGTCCTTATGAATAGGTGTATAGGAACAGGAAGAACTACCACTCAATCTATGTTCAGGTGGTGTGTCTGGCAGACCAATACTTTACACAGGTGACAGCCAAGGTTCCAGGATCTGTGTGTGATTAACACAATGTCCCACACATGATGGCAGGACTACACACAGAGAGGGCTTGACTCATTGGTATGCAAACATTTGGATGTGTGTTTGTGCCATGGCATCTGTCATCACATTCTTCCGAGTTACTGTACCTGTATTGTAACAGGCCCCACCTTTCTTCACACAGGTGACTCTGGCTAGCCTAACCTTCCCTGGCTGTTGACACCAGTGAGGTACCCTACTACGGAAGCGGAACTCCATTTCAATGAGGTCCACAGCAGTATGGGGTGTGTAATTGAAAGGATATTTGGCCTTTTGAAAGAAAGATTCAGGTGCCTGGGCGTCCTCCTCTACACTCCCCAAAAGGTCAGCCAGATCGTAGTTGCCTGCTGCATGCACCACAATCTTGCCCTGAGATGTGAGATACCATTGCAAGCTGATGATGATGAGTCAGATGGACCAGTCACTGATGATACAGACATGGAGAGTGATGAGGAGGCAGATGAGGATGGTGCAGCTGACTCTATGACTAAGCTCATCAATCAGTACTTTCAGTGACATACAGGTATGCTGTGTATTTGCAAGTGATGTGTATCCACATTGATTGGTGACAATCGTCCCTTCTGATTTGTATCATCAGTGGTGTTGGAATGTGTTCCTAACCGTATGTGTGTGTTGGGCAAGGTGAGTGCTTGAATGTAAGGTACAGAGTTTACATGTATCTTTTCTTACATGTGTACTCACTGCAGGTTGCTAGATTCACATCTCCTATGGACAGACCTGTGTTGAGCTATGTGTCCTGCATTCTCCTGTTCTCATGTTATTCCACCACTGACTGTGTTATGTCAAAAAATGCCTCTTCTACCTATGGCTTGAGGCATTTATGTTCATTAGCCATTGTTATCTCTTTACAGAATAGAGTTTTGCACTTAACAGATGGCAGCTACAGTGAATTGTCATGTATTTCCTCTGAGCTGAGGATGTAGAAATGTCATCTGCTTTACCCTACTTCAGGGGCAATCTATATTGGGCTGGACAACTATGCACTGCATATGAGCATTGTGTGTCACCATGCCTTCTATCCTGATGTTACACTGTTTCATGGTCTCTTTTGCAGGTTGGATTACTGAATTTACTGTAATGTGTGCCTGGAATAGTGAATACCTTACATATGCCCTGAGACATATCTGTTGTACTGTGTCTCCTGCAGAGGATTCCTCCCTCTGTTGTCCATTACCCTGCCTGTTGGCTTAGGGGCATACCCACTTAACATTTTGAAGACAAAACATTCGTACATTTTCGAATAAAGACACATATGCTGTTGCACTGATCAATAGTGTTTATTGGGCATACAAGGGGAAATGTGAACAAACACTGTATAGTGCATTCAGTGACAAACAGGTGATGGGTGGGGTCATGGTAGTTGTAATCATCAAAGTAGGTGACGCAGCTGTAGGTAGCACAGGTCCAGTGTCCAAGGGCCATGGGAAAAAGGAGTCATGTAATTGAACAGTCAACAGGGTGTCTCAGTGGCACCCAAGGGAGAGAAATCAGGAGAGTTTCACTTCCTTCCAGTGGGTTTGGTCTTGGCATCTGCTCTAGCCAGATGTCTGCATGGACATCCACGTTTGTGGGGGGTTCTTCAGCCACAGAGGAAGAGGTGTCAGAGTCCTGTGGTTCCCCTGGCAGGGCCTCCATTCCACTAGCTGCACCAGATTTGCAAGGCTCAGATGTGATGTTGCTAGTGGGTGTTGGAAGCCCACAGGCTGGTGTTGAGGCCCTTGAGCAATCCTGCAATGGATGCTATTGTGGCATTGTGGGCCTGCTACTGCTGCATGACCTCCTGGTGGTATTCCCTCTCCAGCCTTTGGTTTTCCCCCAACATGGTAATAATCTGGCCCATCCTGTTCTGACATTGTTGGTTTGCTCCCAAGACTTGGGAGATGGTTTGCTGGTCGGATGACTCTCTTGGATGTCCTGTCCTCTGTCCAACAAGTTCCCTCCCATGCCCCTGCCCCCATGTGCCTGAGCTCCTGGCACAGTGTACCCACTCCCAGTGTCAGTAGAACCTTCATTTTCTTGGGTGGGAGGGGTTGAATGAGGTCCCTGTACTATTGGACACACTATTAATTGAACTGTCCTTTGGTCACAGGTTTGGAGACGAAGGGTTGGCTGTGCTGTTGATGCCACAGGGTGGGGGGGGGGGTTGATGTGGGCAGGGTGATACAGGGAGTGGTGGACTGAGCAGGTGTTCTAGATGGGCCAGGTAAGTTATCAATGTCCAGACATCCAGAGGCATTGTCCTCACTGGGGCCTTCACCCTGAGAAGGGCTGTCTGTCTCTGGTATCCTCTCGATTGTGGCAGTGGCAGAGGTACCTGTGAATGTAGTGAGAGGGAGTTAAACCGTTGACATGTGATTGGTTGGCTCATTGTCTGATGCATGTAGTGGCTCGACATGATTCCCAGCAATTACAATGACAGATGCAGTACTGCAAACATTGTTTGTGGATAGTGGATTGTGACATATGTACCAGGCTCCATTGAGGATTGGTGTCAATCAGGCTACGTAACGTTTGGTGGATGGGTGAGTTCAGGTCGTGTGTGATGGTTCACATGACGGGTGTGGCATTCTAGTCAGGCCTTCTGGGTGGGGGTCCACCGCCACTCTTCTGCCCAGCAATCTGGTGGCATGATGTCATGGAACACACCTTTTCCCTTAGGTCACCTCTTCCTGATGTCCTCCCATGTGCGTGAATGGTTGCCTACTGCGTTGACCCTGTCGCCAATTCTCTGCCATCACTCCATTTTCCTGGCACTGGATGTTTGCTGGATCTGTGCTCCAAACAGTTGTGAATTTTCCCTGACAATTTCATCGACCATTGCCCTCAACTCATTGCCTGTAAAGCGTGGGTGCTTTTGTCAAGACATGTGGTGGTTGTGTTGTGGGTGGAGGTGGGTGTTGTGTGTTCAAAGGTGCAGTGTAGGGTGCTTGGTGGGGTGGGGGTGTTTAGTTGTATGTGATGGACAGTTGTGGTGTTTTTGTGTCTTTGTTATGTGTGTCTTGTGTTGTTCGTGTAGTTGTATGGTGTGCTGAGTGAGATGGATATGTGTGCCTAAAGTGTAAAGGTGGTGTCTGTCAATTGTTGTCTGCTTTTGGTGTATGCAATTGTCGTTTGAGTTGCAAAGGATTGTGGGTTATGTGGAGGTGTGTTATATAGTGCAGTGAGTAGGTGTGTCTGCTGTGTGTATATGTGTCAAGTGTGGGGTTTTCGAACTGCCCAAAGTGGAGTTGTATTCTGTTTGAAGTGAATTTTTGCACGGGGTGGTTCACACTGCCAATGGTTTTCCGCCATGGTAGGACCACTGTGCTGATTTGTGGGTCGAAATCTGGTGGGTGGTAAGTTGTCGGGCTGGCAGTGCTGGTGGTGGGACCACCTCTTTCCCACCCACCTGTGTCCTGGTGGTGTCAGATTTGTGGCTGTTTAGTGGTGGTTTTCAGTGTGTGACTCTTAGTATGGTGGTCTTTTGGTGGCCACCACCACAGCGGCCTTCCGAAAAGACCACCAAAGTCATAGTGAGGCCCTTAGTGTCTCTTAAGAGTTTCGTGGACGGACAAGCTGATCACCAAATCCACTGCCATACCGGCAGCATCCCCTTCAAATGTATTACAATGTTACCACTGGACTGAGCAGCGGGAACATTGTAATACGTGTTCCCGCCGGGTTGATCAGTGGGAACAGTGCTATGATATTGGCTTCAGCTCCGTTAAGGGAGCTGAGGCGGATACCACAGCAAATCAGCACCACCATAATGTGCACTGTTTGCAGTGCAGACAGTACACATCCTAGTGGTGCTGGACAGGGGGGTCCCTGCACTACCCATCCCATGAACATAGGCAGTGCAGGGCCCCCTGTGGCCTCCGGCACTGGCTTTCTGCCCACCATCCTATGGTAGGGTCCTCTCCTTGGAAAGGCTGGAGGAAAGCTGAGCTGTAATCAGCCAGGCAGCACTGAGTTCAGCACCACCTTGATTGGTTACAATCCAACCGCTGTCTCCCCATCGGGAACCATGTTCCTGGTGGGGACAGCTGTTCCCTGGTGGGTCCACCTGGTGGGTTGTAATGTGGAAGTCAGACCATCACAATTGCAGCAGTCCGACCATCACTGCGAGGCTGGCAGTCCTTCGACCGCCAACCTCATAATGAGGATCATAATCTTCATCTATAAGTGAAGGATTTGGTATGAACAAGTAATATCTACATCGGACCAAACAGGAGGATGGCCCAATATCAAATTAGAGCCAATTTCAGAGTTAATCAATTTTTTAACCATATTTCAACTTAAAAACAAATAACATGTTCTAGTTTGGAAATTATGAATTGGAAGATAGAAGGCGTATTCTATAAGTTCTGATTTCAAACATTCCCATGAATCCATTAGAGTCTTTTGAGGAATGCTATTTTTTAAAGTTTTGTAGGTATTATTAGAAACAAACTTAACAGAAGAATTCCTATCTAAAAAGTGATCCACTAATTGATTACAATCACAACAGGATAAAATTGTCTTCTGACTATAACAATATTTTATTAGATATAGTAAAATAAGTCAACAGTTTGGATCAAGATGATTGAGACCATATATGCTAATAAGCCATAACTTAGTATTATTAACTTGAATTATTATCAATCTCCCATCAGAGTCATCTTCATGAAAAATTAAAGTTATGTGAGAAAGTTTAATACATACAAAAGCAGCTGCATTTTTATTTCCAGAAGAAAATATGTCTAGGCCTTTTAACAGTGCTCTTCAAAACCTTAACATTTATGTTATAATACTAAAATTCATCATATTGAAACTGCACAAAAAAATGCCAGTTGTCTCATAAGCTTATGAAATACTAATGACAGTAAAAAGAAAAGACAAAACTAAATTTATAGAAACAAAGGAAACAAAAGAATAGACAGCAAAAAGTAGAAAGTAACCCCCAAAACACTGAAAAAATGTGTAATAGTTGCCTAAGATCAAAGGTGCCAAAAAGAATAGCAGACAATGTAAGTAAACATTTCTTGAGGTTTAAGAATGGCAGAACACCCAAAAGAAGACATGTAGCCCAACACCCTGACAATATATATGGCCTGGGTGACTATATGAAAGAAATACAATTTCCAAAAATAACTAATGATAAGGAACTTATGCAAAAATAAATAACTTACCTACAAATATGAGAAGATGACTTTGGAAAGAACATGGAATAGACAAAAGGTGGAGTTCCATTGAACAAGTAGAGAAAACTACAAATCTCAATGAGGCAGAAGTATATGGCAACCTGAAGTAAAGGAAAAAGATCACAGAAACTAAAAATATATATATAGCACATAAAGACATACACGGAACCTGTGAGAAACAGGAAAAAGGTTCAATAATAAAATCACTTTACAACCTTACAAGAAGAGAAAAAAATATGAATTAATGGAATAACATTAGTGGTGAAACCCATATCTTCTATTCTATGCTGTTGAATTAATACCCTCAAGGTGTTAGAATATTCAAGCATGGTAGTTTTATGTTTATGAATAACTGAAAAAGAAAAGGATGTACCAGATGATATCTTGCATTCATGGCCTTGAGGTGAGGTTCTAATGCTATTTTTAGTTTTCTTCTGTTAGCACTCACATTGTAATCATCCTGTAAATACAAGAAAGTGCTGCTAGCCCACTGAAGTTTCTTTTTTAACTCAGCAGTTGAGATGACTCCCATCAATTCAGTGAATTGCAAAAAGAGGAAGATGATGCCCCTTGGTTTGGATTTGGGCAACTAGTAGATCTGGGTCACGAAGAATTAGCTCTTTGTATACAGAGAGAAGGCCTGTGGAAATAAATAATTATTAGTATTATCCTTTGGAGAAAAGAAACAATATTGGAGCCCTTTGAACCCTGTGGTTTGCTATATAATCCTAGAGTGTTTCTCACATTTCTATTTTCCAGACCTTCTCTTGACATTTTAAGGGGCTGTATTTCTTTTGCCATGAGGAAGACATCTGGGACAGAATCCTCAATTTTGCAAATATTTTGTTCCACAGTTGATATTCTTTTATCAAGTGTGGACAATTTCTCCTCCTGTCTCTGCAATGTAGCACTTGTATCAACTTCAAAGGGTTCCAGATTCTTAACTTTTCCATAAAGTCCTCTACTGTCAGTTAAAGTGGTTATTTGGGAGAAAAGTAAATGTGTTATTTTTGGCTCTCTTAAGCATGCCTGAAGCTTTCAACTTTTTAGAGATTGCCCCTGAAGCATGTGAGAAAACAGGTCAATTATGAGGTGGTGTTTCATTGCCTTCAAGTTTGTCAAAATCACTACCTCTGGCCATATTAGGCAATTGATTCTTAAGGAAAGGAGCAAGGCTAGTGGTTTTAAATGAAAATGACATTGCTTTGCTAATGTTTTTCTCTCTTTTAGCTCCTATCTATTCAGGCAGAGAGGGGACAAATGGGTATTAATGAGCTTGAAAACAGAAAATACCCTACAGGCAGAAAAGTTATAATTTTATTGAGTGTTGATGCTGTCTTGAGAAAAGACCTACAAAGTGAAGTAAATCTAAAGATGAATAGTCATTAGAAGTAAAAGACAGTTGTGTACATGTATAACTCCAATTGAAGTGCCTTAATAACTAAAGACATTACCAACATGAGATCGATAAAGACTCCAACCAGCAATTCAAAAGGTTTTCCTTTTTTCATACAATCCACTCATGTTTATGTTATTTAGCATTAGGGGAGTGTTCTGATTATAAATTACTTCTTTCAAAGAGTAATTTCAAAAATTAACCAACAGCATAAAAGAATTAAGGAATTAAGTTCATTTCTTAAGAGTATGTTTTGTTATTATCACAGGCACACCATTATTGGTGCTGTAAACCAAAAGGCAGCCACAAGTACTAACATGGAAAGAAAGCCATGAAAAGCTGTCCTTTACCAAAGTAATGCCATGAAAAAGGTCCTCCGTATTGCCTCTCACACTTCTAATTACTTTTCATATTATGTTCCCTGGCAACATTTGATTTTAAGAATGTCTGCAGTGATGTATTGTATTAGGATTGTCCTGGCAGTTTGGGTTTGTGTAGGAATACTGTGTTTATGTACATAACTGTAAATGTATTGTCCCTATGTTGATTTCATCATACTGAATCATGTAAAATGCAAGTTTCTAGATATACAAATTAGGAGTGAGTGGAACTTGTGAAGTTTCACTCTATGGAATTCCTAAGAATGACAACAAAACTCTACGAAATTCAGCTGGGTTCTGCCAACGGACAGAAAATATGCACATTGGGCTGTCCGTGCTGCAAGTTAGCACCAATAGTGCAAGCATCACTGAAAAATCAGCACAAACTGCACCATGTGGTATGCAAGAGTGCCTGGCCATTCCGGTTGATATTACTGCTGCTTTGGTAGAAAATGTAATTTACTCCAGTGGTAGCAAATCTACATGAGAAGAAAACCTCTGACTGCTCACAAGCATCCACATTAGGAAAATGTGCTAGGGATAACAAATCTCGCACGCATTTCTGGAACCTTGCAGGGAAGAAAAATCCACCATGCAGTGACTAGAGAATTTCACCAGAACTCTGTAGTATAAGAATAATACAGAGTTACCAAATTCCACCAATTCCACTGGTAAAATTAAACTGTCTTCCCACTCCTAATGCAAATTAGCTTTACTAAATTACATTTGCCATCAGTTACGTTACGCAAGAATAAAATTTAAATGCTTCATAGACAATGTGATGTGCCAGTTTTGCTCCACAAATTTCTGTATAAATAAGTAACACTATACAAATGCATGATGTCTAGTAAGCGATTTATCAACATGAGTTAAAACACAATTTCCACTACTTCTGCAGTCATTTTGTAAATTTCATTCTGTGTAAACATTTTGTGCCCTTTACATTTTGTGACACTTTTTAGTAGAGGCCAGTGTGCAAACAATATTGGTAGTGACACCAGCAATGGTTAACTTTCCGCTGTCCTTCCCCTTTCCTTGTTGAGAGTGTTGCACCTGTTGGAAGCACTTTTTTTATCTGCATGTTATGCATCAGCTTCCATGTTTTACTTTTATAACCGATTTGAGAAAGCTGGCCATTACGAAATTGTTTCCTAAGTTATTGCAATGACCGTGTAATATCTGATTGGAACGTTCATGCTCTGTATAACGGGTTTTGTTGCTTTCAGTAAATCTGCATTTGTGTGTTTTGTGACATCTTTGGTATAAGGCTGCGTTTGTCTGCATACATCCAACAAAGTTCTGGCTTACATATATACCTCAACTCAAACTAACTGTGACAGTAAGCATAAAAATGCACTTTTCAACATGCATGTACTCTTGTCCATAAGTCCCTCATCCATTAAAGAACATTTTTAGTGATTGTAATTCAGAACATCAACTGTGAAAATATCACACTACGAAAATATAATGGGCATAAGATTCACTATTAAAATATTTTGAAAGTAAATTTATATAGGCACACATAGATATACTGTTCCTAATTCCACATCTACGCATCTTGAAGATATAAATCATCAAGGCAGATGTATGTGAATTAAGTATTTAAAAATGTATAATTACCTATCGATAGTAACCTTCATGATTTTTGGAGTAAATATTTAGACTATGAGAGGACTATATACACAGGCCTTGATATTTCACTTTACTTATTTCGTGACCTTTTGTTCTTCCTCCATCTCACTTACCTCTCTTCTGGCGTACGAGACTCCTAATAAAAACCACCACTCAGACAAAAGAAGTCAATACAATAAAATGTAATGTTAATATTACCTTGAGGATTTAGTACAGTGAAGCAGATTCCACCCTAGTCATTGAAGCTACTAACATCTATGATAGCAAAGAACTTCACTCACTACAGATAGGCTCCTCTTTTACCTTTCATGTAGTCATTGGCATCATAATAGTCTATTCCACGCTGAGCAGCATATTTCTTACCACCAAATTTCGAGCCACTGTTTTTTACATTTACTTGCAAATACAGTCTTCACTTTGGTCAGTTATGCAGCATTTTCAATAAATAGAAATTAAAATGATATGTTCTTTTTGCCAGCCAAAGGAGATTCAGACAAAGGGGCATATTTACACTCTGTTTGCGCTGAATGTGCGTCAAAACGTTTGACGCACATTTGCCGCAAACCGTGCACCATATTTAAACTTTGACGCCCACGGACGTCAAAATTCCTCTGTGTGAGTCATTTTTTGGATGCGGAAAACTGCCTTGCGTTAATGACATGCAAGGTAGGCGTTCCTGCCCAAAAAATTACTTTAAGGCCTGTGCGCCTTATTTATACTCCTGCGTCATTTTGACGCACAGGAGAGAGGGGGCCTTAAAAAACGTCGCACAGCCTGCCGAGCGCCGTTTTTTAACGCCTGGGTCAGGGCAGGCTTTAAGGGACCTGTGGGCTCATTTCCATGGTCTCTGACCATGGAAGGAGTCCAGAAGTGCCCTTCCCTGCCCCTAGGAACACCCCCTGCCACCCTCGCCCACCCCTGGAGGACACCCATGGATGGGGTCCCATCCCAGGTAAGTACAGATAGGTTGAGGGAAGTATTTTTTTTTATTTTTTTAAAGTGGCGTAGGGTGGCCTAATTTGGGCCCCCTACATGCCACTGTGCCCAATGACCATGCCCAGGGGACAAAGGTCCCCTGGGCATGGCCATTGGGCAAGGGGGCATGACTCCTGTCTTTGCTAAGACAGGAGTCATTTCAATGGGGGTTGTGTGCCATAACATTTTTGGCTCAAACCTGACTTGCACCATCTTTTGACACACAACCCCCATTTTCCCCTACGCCGGCAAACGTCATTCCTTAAATAAGGCGCCCGCATGGCACATAGGAATGGTGTTAACCTGCACTGGTTTGTGTCAAAAAGTATAAATATGGCCCAAAATTTTTTCACTGACACAGACAGCATTGCAAGGCAACATTGAGGATGGGTGGACCTCTTTCTAAAGGGGTCAGGGAGATAAACTAAAGCTATGCATACTTTTTCTTGGACTTTTTTCCTTATGCACGGTCAGCCCCAGTCTTTTTGCCTCCTTTCGCCTGGTTTTTCTGACCCCTCGCTGTTGGCTCTAGGACTCTGAGCACTTTATCACTGCTGACCAGTGCTAAAGTGCAGGTGCTCTCCCATCTAAAGTTGGTATGATTGGCTTATACCTAATTGGCATATTTAATTTACCTATAAGTCCCTTATACAGTGGTATCTCTATACCCAGGGCCTTTAAATTAAATACTACTAGTGGGCCTGCAGTTCTGCTTGCACCACCCACTGAAGTAGACTTTCAAACCTGTTTCAGGCCTGCTAGGGCAGGGCCTGTGTGTGCAGTTTTCTGCCACAGGGACCTGGCATCTAAATTTACTTGCCAGGCCCAGAACTCCCCTTTTACTACATGTAAGTCACCCCTAAGGTACGCCCCAGCTAGCCCTATGGGCAGGATGCCATGTATATAGAAAGGCAGGACATGTGCCAGGTTGCGTGGCCTGTCCTGGTAGTGACAAACAGCCTAACTTGGTGTCTCACTGCTGTGAGTGCTGCCTTCTCATACGATTGCATCAGAAAAGCCCTGCCTTATGTGTAAGGGGTATTGTCTGATTTATGAGGGGTAGCGTAGGCATGTTTGGTATGGTTGTGATGGTGATAATAAATGCTGCTTACTGCTGTGGGTGTATATTTTATTACTATCACAGAAATTCCACTTCTAGAAAGTGCACATTTATCTGTGCTTATGACTCTGGTGTTTTGCAGCTTGACTCCAATCCATGTCTGGGCAGAGTGACAGTTTGTGGTGCTCGTGCTCTTGACAGAGCGTGTCCTGGTGCCGGAGATCACCACCGCAACCCGGGGAAGCTGTGTTGTTAAAGCACGAGGGAACGCACTGACCAGTGCCCTCGGGGCACGAGGAAAATCCGAAAGAAGTAACTTGGAGCAAGCGTGCTCCTAGCGGCGCCTCCAGGGCACCAGGAGGCCCTTACTTGGACCCGAACACCGCTGACACTCTCGCAGCAGACTGGGTGTGGGTGAGTGCCTTTCGGCGGCCCTAGGAGGAAGAAAGACCTCATCGCAGGTCTCCCTTTGGATCTCAGGGCCGCTCTCTGAGCAGGACACAGGAGGCGAGGGAGAATCCCTCTCCCCGGCGCCCTGCGTGAGGAGCGTGTTCGCTCCTGAATTCCAAAAAGTATTTTCCTGACTTTGGCCCCCCCATCGTGAGGGCCTGTCCTGAAAACAGAGGGGGTGCGTGGCGCCCCCCTCCTTTACTAAAGGGAATTGCTGATCTTGGCCCCCAGTGAACATGGGTCCCAGGAGGGGCCCATCACTAACACAGAGGAGGTGAGTGCCACCCCCCCTCTGCCTCATAGGATCTCAGAGGCCCCTGTTTAGCGCAGCGGAGCACCGGGGGCACATTGTTTTCCTTTTCCAGGCACTGGAGGTGCCTTTATCATGAACCAGGTATTTCTAAGTGACAATGTATATACCAAAAAGTTCTTATTAGAGACTTTATTGCATTATATGTTGCCTACCTGTTTTATGATGGTTTTATACATGTGTGCAGATGTTCCTTTTATGGACATGCTTGCTAATATGTTTTTCTTACTGCCATATGTTTTCTAATGTTCCTACTATGGGCATTTTATGATATCCTTATGACAAGTGCTTTGGTGTAATAACGTGTTTCCTGACTACTGCTTATGTTGCAGAATACTAAGTAACCTGTGTGTTATGTGTAACTACTGCCAGTTTGCAGAGTAACTAATGAGTAACGTTCTGACAACTCCTAAGGTAGCAGGATAGTACTGATATGTGATGTTTGGTCTGATAATTGCGTTGTGTACAATACAGTATATTTTCATATAACCTGGTGTTGTGTTTCCTTTGTGGTGGGGATATTGCGTCACGTGTGTTGTGTGTGTTGTGCAAACGCTTTACACATTGCTTCTGGGATAGGCCTGACTGCTTGTGCCAAGCTACCAACGGGGTGAGCAGGGGTTATATTGGACGTGTAACTCCCTTGCCCTGACTAGAGTGGGTAGGTTCTGCCTGGCTGAGGTGCATACCCTAGCCAACCAGAAACCCCATTTCTAACACTTTTTCTGAATAAGGTTTTACTACGAAGCCCTAAAGAGCTTACAGGCTTTGTCACAGGTGAAAATTCTAATGTAAGAAAGAAAGAAACAAAGAAAGAGAGGAATAAATGAAATATGGCAAGAAAAGAGAAGAAAAGAAAAGAGCTAAGGGCCGAAACAAGGAAAGAAAGATTAGGAAACAGAGAGAGACCATGAAAGAGAAAGAAAGAAGAAAGAAAGCGAGGAAGAAAGAAAAAGAAGGAGGGAGAAATAAAAACAGAGGAAAGAAAAGACGAAGGAAAGAAATGAAGAAAGGAGAGAAAGAAAAAAGTAAAAACAGGATAAAAATGCAGAACAGTTTCCCAGTATGCTGTGAATATAGCAGCAGTCAGAGAATGCAAAACACTTCAAAAGGAATTTACAACAGCATTGTGCATCAGAAGTGTCCTGCTATCACATCAGCCTCTAAACACAAAAGCAACACTAAAAAAGAGAAGAAAAAAAACACTTGCACAGTCGAGATCTAACTAGCTTGTGTGCAGATGTGCTCCTTGTGAGAGAGCAAAATGCAACCACTCAAAGTGAACGTAACCATTAGATTAAGTAAGCTGACCCACTGCACCATGTTGCAAGCTGTAGTGGGCTGAATCACAATGTGAATGACACAGCAGCAGACCATTGGACTAACAGTTGTGACTAAAAGCATTTATATTTAAGTATATTATCCATATTTTAGTAAACTTAAAAGGTCGTGGCTTACATCAGACCTAAGCAGTATCTTAAGTTCATGTATTGAGATGCACTCTCATTTTACACAACACAATTTGGAAGGTTCAAAATATATATTTCTGCTGCATGAAATTAAGGTTTTATTCGCTCTCACATGAATATATACTAAATTATAGAACACTATTTTCTTTGAATATTTACAAGTGAGAATAAGCCATTGTCTTCCTTGGCAAGGATGACTAATTAGTAGGCACATCATCAGACGCGATGTGCAAAAATAAAAAAAGAAACAACAAGGAATCCATAGAAAGGTTTTTTTTAAAGATTTAAATGATTAATGCAAGCTTGGCATTTAAAATGTCAATGATATACAAAGAAAGTTTGACTCTTTAAACTTAAAACTAAAAAATAGCTGCCAGGAATATGTTGTAACATAAGAGAGGAAGAAAAGAAATTCAGAGATGCAAGTAAAACGTGTTATCTAGTTAATGTTTAGAAATAACATGGGTGGAAAAGAAAGCTTTTGAAGTGCAAGGTATGGAAATGTGTTAATCAGAATGATTGTATTCAAAATACAAAACCAAATCATTAAAAAGTAAAGATCCTCTTCACAAAAGAAATGTAAAAGTATTAGAGATTTACATCTCAACGTAAGAGTACTTTTAATTACTTCTGTATTCAAAAACATCGAATGGTGTGACAGGCACAGCTTTCCTATTCAGTGGCATACTGTTGACAATGTCATGCGCCAATTTTAGCAAGCTCATATTCCTACTCTGCAGAGTTCTCCGTTGTAGAGAACTATGCTTACTAGGAAAAGGGCCTCTTTGTACACATTCCCATTTTCTTTCTCTGTGGAGAAAGCCTTTCCCCTACACCCAAACCAAATCTCAGGGTGACCAATTCTCCTTCCAACCCTAGAATAGGGAGTGCTCGACTTCTTGGCTGGAATAACCTTCTGTCTATTTCTGCACCAGAAAGGGGTTGGAATTAACTTTTGAAATACACACAAACATAGAAATAAATAGGTGTTTCTGAACTTTCAAGACAAACCACAGCTTGGAACAATCACTTCTCATCCTTTCAGTGGGATTTACTACTTTGGATTTCTCAAGTTAAGTTTGCTGTAGTAAATGCATTAGAGTCTGCCAGAAATCCTTTTGTTGATTCATGGCCAGCATAAAAAGTTATTTTCAGCTGTAAACTTAGATTTTCATCTAAATGTACCTTTACATTTATGGCCCCAATATATTAACATATTACCCTGTAGCAGAAGGCATTGTCAGAAAGAGTAGGAACAAAAGAGAGGAGGCCCAAGGCAAGCATCAAGGATGAAGGGTCTATGGTAGGCTATAATGGAGATGAAGATAAGAAAGAGGGCTGAAAACAGGAATCCATCCACCCTTAGGGTGAATAGCATATATGTTTGAGTGATTGAAGAGGGAAAAGATATGAAGCGGAAGCAGCAAGGTGAGAGGCAATTTTGCTGTAATGCCAAAAACCTTCTAAAAACAAAAAATAACAGCAAAGGGATGGAAGAACTACTTGAAGTAATTGCCTGCAACAGGTCAGGGCACATTGCAGTTCTAAAGTGTGTCTGCTATACCTAAACTTTTGTCTTTTGGTCACTGTGCCATCGGATTCAGGTAATGCCTTACTGACAAGGCCTAAATAGGCTGAAAATGGTCTAGTGTTGCTTGTGTTCCCGCCTGGGGGAGACTTGGTATCATAGTTGGCTGAACTGATCTCATTGGTCCAAGACTGATGCACATATGGCTTCTCTCTGTCTAGAGTGGCATAGTGTGTGAAAACATTGTACACTGCGATGAGGTCTTAAGCATTTGCTGAAGGCTGGGGTTTATTCAAGAATTCCTTCTATTACTTCACTGTCACAGAGCATGCCATTTCAAAAAGACTGTGTAATAGGAGACCAAATGTGCTACATAAAAATGGTTAACATATCTTTGGAATTGTTAAGACTGAAACATAAGTAGAACACACCAGGGCATTACAGAATTGTGGTTTTAAATCTTTGTATCTACTAAGTGAAATAAAACAAAGTGTTTAGCGACTTCTGCCTAGTAAAGTGGTGAAAATAAAAGCATATCCCCAAGGAATAAAATTTTAGTAAGGAATTTAGTGTGGATTTATTAATAGGAAATATTACAGGCCCCATAAATAACAAATCTGGCCATTTTTGCAGGGTCATCCCCAAACATTTTGCCTAATTCCTCCTATTTTTTCTGACCTGTTTTTGTTTGATTTAGGACTCAGGGCACTTTACCACTGCTAACCAGTGCTAAAGTGCATATGCTCTCTGTCTAAATTGTATTGGCGATTGGTTTATCCATGATTGGCAAATGTGATTTGCCAGTAAGTCCCTAATAAGTGCACCAGATGTGCCCAGGGTCTGTAAATCAAATGCTGCTAGTGGGCCTGCAGCACTGTTTGTGCCACCCACACCACTAGCCCTGTAAACATGTCTCAGACCTGCCATTGCAGTGTCTGTGTGTGTAGTCTTGCAGTGCCAATTCGGCCTGGCAAGTATACCCTCTTGCCAGGCCCAAAACCTCCCTTTTACTACATGTAAGTCACCCCTAAGGTAGGTCCTGGGTAGTGCCATGCAGTGTATTCTAAAGGTAGGACATTTACTGATGTGTCCCACAGGTCCTGACAGTGAAATACTGCCAACTTTGTTTTTCACTTTTGCAAGGCCTATCTCTCCCATAGGTTAACATAGGGAGAGTCTTTCAATATCTTTTAAGTGCAGTTTCCCATTGGGAAGCAGATAGATGTCTGGAGTTTGGGGTCTCTGAACTCAGAATTTTAAAATACAGCTTTTGGTAAAGTTAGTTTTTAAATTGTCGGTTTGAAAATGCCCCTTTTAGAAACTGGGCATTTTCTTGTTTAACCATTCTGTGCCTCTGCTTGGCTGCTGAATCCACCTCTGGGTCAGACTGACAGCTGGGCTCTTTTTAAATTCCCTCTAGACAGTGACAAAAAGGGAGCTGATGTGTGACCTGCATATCCTGATGAGTCTTCCTGGGCTAGAGTGGGAGGGAGGAGCTGACACCAGCACTTGAAAGGGCTGTGCCTTTCCTCTCACAATAGTCTCCAACCCCCTAGTGTGTGTCTGGGGCAGGGCAAGGAAGAGGCAGGTACTAGTGCACTGCAAAGACTTTCCTTTGTAGTCTGCCCACTACAAAGGCAGAACAAAGTATAATTATTGGACTTCTGACCCTACAACTTTGGAACACTTCTGGATCAAGAGGAATCTCTGCCAAAGAGAAGAACTAAAGAACTGTGAGGAGGAATACTGCCAGTTTGCTGTGTGTGCTTTTCTGGGTTGGCCTGCAGTTGCTGCTTCTGCCTTAAAGAGGACAAAGACTGGACTTTGCTGTGTATCCCACTTGTGAAGTTTCTCCAATGGCTTGGACTGAGCTTGCCTCCTGTTAAGAAGTCTCAAGGACATCAAAGACTTCACCTACCAGCCTCTGGGTTCATTGCCGTGGACCCTAACTCACCAGGTGGTGCCTATTCCAGTTACTTGGCGGCCCTTGTGAGCCAAATCTGCCCTAAAAACAAGAAGGACTAGGTGCACCAACTCCAGACGACTCCAGGGCCGACACCGCTGCCCGACTCCCTGACTCTGCCTGCACTCAAAGCCGTAGTCCCCACTAGAGTGCAACAACAGTGACTGATGCCGCAGGCCTGATGCTGCCACAGCCCTGCTGAAGTCCCATGACATAGTGAGTCTCGAGTGCCGTGTCACCAACGTCCGTCACACCTGACTTTGCCACAGCACCTGTAGCCCCGTGGAGTGACGCGACCCCAAGAGGTCACCTATCCAGTCTGGAATCATTGTCTCCTTCAGATCATAAGGAACTGATGCCTCATCTAGGTGCCGCATCACCTCCCCTGTTCTGCAGTAATCAGACGACGCCCCACTAGATCCAGAGACACCTCACCTCCTGACTCCCTGCACCAGCTTGTTCACTCATTACCAAAGGTACTGTACCTGGGGTCCGTACAACTCTGTGAGCAGCACGGTATTCCTCGCGAGTGGCTTCAGACTGTGGGGGATGACTCCGTCAACGATGCTGTGATAGCCCAGATGGAGCTATTGTGTTTCTGACTCTGCCTGCACTCAAAGCCGTAGTCCCCACTAGAGTGCAACAACAGTGACTGATGCCGCAGGCCTGATGCTGCCACAGCCCTGCTGAAGTCCCATGACATAGTGAGTCTCGAGTGCCGTGTCACCAACGTCCGTCACACCTGACTTTGCCACAGCACCTGTAGCCCCGTGGAGTGACGCGACCCCAAGAGGTCACCTATCCAGTCTGGAATCATTGTCTCCTTCAGATCATAAGGAACTGATGCCTCATCTAGGTGCCGCATCACCTCCCCTGTTCTGCAGTAATCAGACGACGCCCCACCAGATCCAGAGACACCTCACCTCCTGACTCCCTGCACCAGCTTGTTCACTCATTACCAAAGGTACTGTACCTGGGGTCCGTACAACTCTGTGAGCAGCACGGTATTCCTCGCGAGTGGCTTCAGACTGTGGGGGATGACTCCGTCAACGATGCTGTGATAGCCCAGATGGAGCTATTGTGTTTCTAAGCGCTATATTGAAGTTGAATCTTTGACAATTTGTACATTTGCTTGTGTATGTTGGATTTTTGTTGTTCTGGTCTTGTTTACTCAGATAAATGTTGGATATTCTTCTAAATTGGTGTAGAGTGATTTTGTGGTGTTTTCACTGTGTTACGGTATGTGGTTGTGCAAATACCTCTCACATTGCTTCTGAGAGAAGCCTAGCTGCTTGTGCCAAGCTACCAAGAAGTTGAGAAGGGGTTATCTGGGCTGTGTATCTCCCTGAACCTGACTAGAGTGAGGGTCCCTTCTTGGACAGGGTGTAAACTTACTGCCAATTAGAGACCCCATTCCTAAAAATGATTTACATTTAAATAGGTTTTCAAAAAACTAAAATCTTAAATGATTTCATTAATGCAGGAAAAAAAACAATACTGTCTACTGATTTTAATACAGAGTACAAAAGATTAACAAGGGATAATTGAGAGAAAATTGATTACTAGTTGTGGTGGATGCAGCCCACCACAGGAAATAATGTTACTATTCTTGTTTGAGTCAGGTTTCAGTAACTTAAACCTGAGCCAGCTCACACCGTGGAAGCTACCACACAGAACAGACAGGCTTAACTTAAGAAAATGTGGAAAGCATTCACGAGTAACAAGAATGTAAAAACGCAATACAATTAAAATCTGAAGAAGCTGGTAAACCCTGAAATTAATCATTGAATAAGGTTTAGACCAATTATCCCTGCCTGGGTCAAAGACAATTTAGGGTAGAACCTGACGATTCAACACTTTTCTCGAAATTGTAAAAGCCTCGCGTAAACTACGGTAGGGACTTTGTATCTAGTACGCTTGGGTTGCCGGGCAAATTTAAGGAAGGGGGCTAACTGGCATCCATTCTCACCTAGCATTATATTGAAGTAGAAGCTAGAATTAGGGGATGAAGTGGCTTTAGAGACCCAATCCATAAATGCAGAGTCATAATATTTTCTAATGTATGGCAGGGACAGTACTCTATCTTTGACTGCAAGAGATAGAGGCCATCATTATGACCTCGGCGGTCTTCGCTGAAGACCGCCGAGGTCCCGCCAGACCGAAGACCGCCGGTGTTGGCGGTCTTCCACCAACCATATTATGACTGGTGGCGACCCGCCGCCATTTTTTGGTCAGAGAGCTGCCAGCAGCCATACTGGTGGTTGGCGGTGCAGTGGAGGTTGCTCCTCCATCACTGCCACATCATCAGAACACCGCCCACCGAATTACGCTTCAGTATTCGCCGTGGCGGTGTTCTGGTGACGGGGAGCTGGCGGCGACCACCGAGGCAGGTAAGGTGATCGGCCGAAAGGGGAGGGGGCGGGGGGTGTTGTGTGATGTGTGCGTGAATGGGGGTGTGAGTGTTTGGGGGGGGTGTGGATGCGTGTATGTTTGCAGGGAGTGTGATGTGTGCAGTGGGGATGTAACGTGCATGTATGTGTGCATGTATGTTTGCGTGTATGTGCGTGAGTGGTGTGAGCGTTCGTAAGTGGGGGTATGTCTGGGGGGTCCATGGAGGTCCTGTGTGGGGGAGGGGAGGGGGCCCTACCACCTTTGGGGGGTGGTAGGGGGGTTGTGGGTGTTGGGGGTGGACTCTGGGGAGGGGGGCAGGGAAGACCCCTATTAGTGTCAGGGAAGGAATTCCCTGGCACTGATAGTTCCTACCGCCATGGTTTTCGTGGCAGTTCAAAAACCACAAAATCCAGGGCGGTATGCGGGGTCATGATCCCACAGGCAGACTAGTAACGGCCGCCAGACTGGAGACCGTGGTCTCCAGCCTGGCGGTCGTTACTGCCGTGGCGGGCGGTGTGGTACATTGGCAGTTTGGCATTTGCTAAACCGCCAATGTCATAATTTGGTGGTAATTACCACCAGCCTGTTGGCGGTGCTACCGCCGACTTAACACCATCCGCCAGGGTTGTAATGAGTGCCAGAGTCTCCAACTGAGCCCTTGCTTTTTTATTGGCCCATACAAACTTGCGTAGTAACACATCGAGCTCCTTAAAAAAATATGGGTGAATTTTAATAATCAAGCTTGAAAAGATGAACAAAAGAAGAGGAAGAATCATCATTTTAACCAGGGGTACCTGTCCAATAATTGATAATGGAGAGGCTTGCCATTTTTGTAGTAGATGTTGCACTTTCTTGAACATCGGGACATCATTAAGGCCAAAAAGATCCGAAAAGTTGTGGGAGACATAGATACCCAGATATCTTATGGGACGTAGAAGACGATACTGGACCCACATCTCAATGGAAGAGCATTCTTAGTGGTATTAAACAATAGGGCTTCTGATTTAGAATGATTAATCCTATATGCCCCCAGCTCTGTAAAGGCCATTATTTTGGCAAAGGCCCTAGCAGTATTAGAGGATTCTGCTGCAAGATAGAGGATCATGTCGTCAGCGAACAATTTTAATTTCAGAGCCTGGATGATAGGAAGGCCGCCGCTAAAGGTTCAATAAACAGCGCAAAAAGCACAGGAGAGAGGGGGCATCCTTGAAGCGTACCTCGTCTGACTTGAAGAGTTCTTGCTGTACGTGAATTAATAAGTATTTTTATTTCAGCTTTAGAATCGAGATTGCGCACTATCTGAATAAATTGGCTAGGAAACTAAAATTTTGCTAAGATCTGAAAGAGCACCTCCCATTGGACTAGATCAACAGCTTTCTCGGCGTCCAAAATTATAATAGCCACCGGTTTATCGTTATGGGAATAGTAGTCTATCCCCTGAATTAAAAAGTTGGTATTTGTTGCTAACTACCTACCTGGATTAGATCCTGTGCTACTAAAGTCAATCTTTGTGCCAATATCTTCGCTAGAAGCTTATAATAAAAATTTAATAAGCTGATTGTACGATAGGAATCTGGTTTCTGAGCTGGCCTGTCTTTTTTCAAGAAGTTAATCACTATGGCTCTTGTAAAGGATGGAGGTATGTCAGCCCCATGCAGAATACTATTTAAAGAGAACAGCAAGACACCCGACAATCTGATCTACAATGCTTTTATATACTTCTGCCGGAATGCCGTCCTCCCCTGATGCTTTCCCGTTTGCTGAGGCCATTATTGCCTCCTTAACCTCAGCGGGTGAGATAGGAGATAAAAGTATTGCCCTTGAAGATGTATCTAAGCTGGGAAACATAATTGAATCCAGATACTGCTCAATCTGCTGTGTGCTAGTTGGAATAGAGTAGGAATATATTTTTGAATAATGCAATATAAAAACCTTTTCTATATCTTCCAAATGACTTACCAGCGCATCCGACCCTTCGTCGAAGATAGATTTAATGGTGTCTTTTTGGGCTTTTATTTTATTTACTGAAATTTCCCTAAGTGTTCACTTTCTTCGTACCAGCTCTGCAAGCTTGTATGTTGATTGACTAGTTCACGAGATAGGAAATAATCACTTAGCTTAGCCTGTGCCATTCTTAACCTTTGAAACACCTCCATGCTTTGAGAAATCAAAAGGGCTCTTTGCGCTTGATCAAGCTCTAATTGAAGCTCTTTGACCTTCTGCTTATTAGATTTTACCATGAAAGCCTTGAAGCATAAAGTTTCTCCTCTTAAATATGCTTTCAGTGCTTCCCAGATCGAAAATGGAGATGCTGATTGTTTGTTGATTTCAAGAAAGGTGGTAATAGAAGTTTTGAGAATCTGAACCCTCCCTACATCAACCAACAATGATTTGTCAAAGCACCAGCGTGGGTGAGCTGCCAGCTCGCCAGAAACATTAAGATTGACCTGAGGTGCTGAATGGTCCGAAATAGGATTAGTGATTATGTAGGAACTGATTTGTGGGAGAAAGAATGAAGTTAGAATGAAGTCTATTCTAGATGCCGTATTGTATTTTTTTGAAAAATACGTGTAATTGTGGTCGTGAGGATGATCCGTTCTCCAAGTATCAACTAACGACAGGCCAGGTCTGAGATAATTTTAGCCAACCACTGAAAGACTTCAGGTTTATTCTGTTTCTTATTTTTACTAGAAGAATCCATCTGTACATCTGGTGTAACATTAAAATCTCCACTGATAATGAAGATACCGGGGAATAAAATTAACACCTTATAAAGATTCTGGAGAGCGGTAGGATCGTCCTCTAATGGACCCTAAAAGCTTGCAAAGTGGATATGCTTGTTTGAGATAAGTGTACTAATTACCACCCAACGTGCCTGAGGGTCACGATAAACCTGATACACCTTCCCTGGAAATTCTTTAGACACTAAAATACCGACCCCTCGATCAGTGGCATTAGCCGACGCATAATAGGCGTGAGCAATAATATTAGGGAGCTTTGGGGGCTTATTCTGGTGCTTTAAATGTGTTTCTTGCAAGATAAAAATCTGTGATTGTGACTTCTTAAGCCAATTGAGTAACGCAGCAAACTTAACTTGATTATTGGCGCCATTGATTTTACAAGAAATAACTCGTAGGGCCTCAATTTGAACGTGGCAGTAGATACCGGTCCGCCGGCGGTGGTGGTAACTACCGCCAACAGTCAGCCGGTCTGGACCGCCAAATAATGAACCACCTGAAAAACAGGCAGCCTGAAAACCACTCACCGCCAGCAGAGGAGTGCCGACAACGACGGCAGAGGCCGCCCACAGGCTGACGGAAAGGCCCTATCCACCCATCAAATAATGAAGCACTAGACCACCACCACCACGCAAAGCCAGGCGGAAATGAACCAAATAAAAGGAAACACTCACCGTAGGCTCACACAACATGCCAAAGCAGACATGGATAGAGAGTTACAAATCATGCCAGCCCTGCCCCTTGTCATATACCCCCACGACCGAGACCGCCGACGAAGATGACGACAGTAAGTACCGCAACCTAATAAACATAGGAAGAAAGGGCACAGTTACATACCCACCCACTCCACCCACCCTGCAACGCTCCCACAACCCCTCACAACAGCACAAGCCATACACCCCACAACAAGAGGTACTTACCTGACACAAGGCAAATTAAACCAGCCCAAAGTACACACATGTGCACATAACCCTCCCACAAAGAAACAATGAATCACAGATCCTGAGTGTGCCAAAACCAACACTGGCCACACAAACTTTGATTAAGCTCCATGAGCAACAGAACTCCAACAGAAGGCCAATGGCCAGTCCATATTCCGAAGTCCGATGGGCCGTAATGGCCCCAACTTGATTCCCACAAGTGCAAAGGTACTCCACCTCATAAAGGTAACAATGGGGCATCCAGGCACCTCAGGGAACAGGGGCAGGGAGTGGTGGGGATGGGGACGTACGACTGGGAGGGTGGGCTTGGCTTTACATTTGGGAGGTGGAGGGGGCTAAGGTCTGGTCATAGAAGCTGGTGGAGCGGCCTTGGACTGGGGTGCGGCAGATGTTCCTGGGCCAGCACGGGGTCTCTTGCTCATAGGGGAGGTAGCACGGGATTGGGAAGAGCGGACAGGGGCGGGCTGTGATGTGGGAGGAGTGGACAGGGCAAGGAGGTAGGTACGTTTAGGGATGAGACTGGGTGGGCCAGGGGGTTGGAATAGGTCAACACGGGATAGGAAAAGTTTTTTAGGGGCAATTGGGGCGGACCTGGAGGAAGGCGTGGGAGTGGAGGTAGAGGGAGTGGTGGTGACAGGTGTAGGTGTGCGTGACGTGGGTGCAGGTGACTGTACAGTATGCTGAGGTGTGGTGGATGTGTGTTGATGGGTGTATTGTGGTGTTTGAGTGTCTTGGGAGGAAGGGGGTGGACACAGTGGGACAAGACAGGCTGCCAGTCTAAATGTATGTTGTCTGTTTGTCTGCAAGTTTAGTGAATGTGCTGCACGTGTCAACCAAAGTCATTGTGGTGAGTGCAGGTGTAGTGTCTGGGGTGCATGAATGGATGTCTGATTTTGGGGTGACTGCAAGAATGGGGTCAGCAACAGTGAATGAGGGTGCAGTGTCTGTGAGTGTGCATGTAGAGGTGACAGACAGGGAGGCGGCAGAGGTGGACACACTGGGGGAAGTGGATGTTGGGGTGGGTGCCTTTGTATGTTGGCTGTGTGTATGTCTGTGGTGGGAAGAGTGGTGCTTGTGTTTTGCAGTGTGCTTCTGTAGTGAATCCTAGTTCGTTTTAATGGGATAACAGGAGTTAGCTTAGCCTCTGGCTTGCAGACTCATGCCCCCGTCACCTAGTGACTTTAAACCCACTTAGCTTGCTCTGTCTTAGCCCATTTAATTATTTAAAACTTCTAAGATGGCTGCCTTGCTTAGAGTTAGGCCACTTGTTATGCTTTGCATTATCAGTGCCACCGCACTAAGGTGTCAAGAGCAAGCAACAAAGACAAACAAACAGTAGGTGTTCACACTTCGGGATTTTCCCTCTCTATACTTTTGAGGGATTGTTACATTAATTGCCGTCCCAAGCATGTCTGTTATCTATTGTTTGGGAACACACCTATGTCAGGGGTCCTGGTAGATCTGTATAAATATATCGAACTTTAGACAGATAATCAGAAGGATTCCGACCAGAAGGCATTGCCACCATCGCTGATACAGATTCTGCAGTCGTCTTGACGCTGACCCAGTCTTCGTGTCCCTACGGAGTCTGAGATAGAGACCTCATTCCAAGGTAACAAGGGTTGGGGGCTCTTCTCATGGACATGGCATTGGCAGATTAGGTTTAGCAAACCTAGCTCTCCTTTAGGTAGGAGGTTAGGCCTCTCACATTAGGGTATTAGGGCATATTACATCGCTTATGTGTTTTCTATGCATTGCAAGATGGTGGGGTCTTTGTAATAATGACTCCCATCTTCACAATTCTGTTTCTTGCATTATTCATTATCCTGATCATTGCAGCCCATGCAACTTATCGCAAATTGCAGTTATGTTAAATAAAAACTACTGAAACTCTACTGCATCTTTGTCATTGCCTGTGTTTGTATGAGACATGATATATCTGTGAGAAAGGGGTAATCTCTGTTTAACCACAACACTCCCTGAGATGTCTTATTCTCGAGTCCATGCGTACAGGCTGCCACAAATCACCTTTTATTATTGTGTTTCTGGTGAGGTGCTGCCAGTGAGCCGGTAAGGTTGGGACAACAGTGGCGACTTGTTGTAGGATAGGCATAGTCGCATACAAGCAAAGGTACTGCCATCCTTTAACTAGCAGTCTTGCCTAAAGCAAGAGTCCAAACTACGACACTTCTTGTGTGTTGAGGTGTGTGCATGGCTGTCAGAATGTGTGCTTGGGATGGGTGAAGCGAGTGAGGTGTTGGATGGGGTAGAGGTGGTTGGAGGGGGGAGGGAATGACCAGGGACACTGGCTGCTTTCAAAGAGGAGGCCAGAGCATGAAAAGATCTCTGTAGGCCAGACATGTCACTGTGAATGCCATCCAGGTAGGCATTGGTCTGCCGCACCTCTCATGCTAGCCCCTGGATGGCATTGACGATGGTTGTCTGTCCTACACAGATGGTCCTCAGGAGGTTAATGGCCTCCTCCGTGAGGGCAGCAGGGCTGACTGGGGCAGGGGATGAGGTGCCTGGGGTGAAGGAGACACCCACGCTTCTGGAGATACATAACTGGTTCACACATACACCCACCCTGCAAATATTCCACCATGCAGCATCTACTGTTATGCACAGGGCTATGCCCATGACTAGTGGCCACAACCACGTTCTACAGCCATTCCCTACATCGCTGAAGGACCTGATGTACTGCAGACCTGACCCTAACAACCCAACGCCACACGGGGCCATTATGTAAAAGGACATCAGTCAGGGTCCCTGCCACTAGACAGCATATATACCCCAGCACACTCACACATCCATCAAGGAGGCATACAATGGTTTCTGTATTCACCCCCTTGTGTCTGCTGTGCAGCCTTCAAGCACCCATCCAGGTCCGGATACGCCACCGCCAGAATGCGGTGCATTAGGGGGGTCAGTGCCAGATGGGCACCGACGGGCTCCCCTTCCTCATTGGGAGGACGTCCCCAGCTTGGGCCTCGCAGGTCTTCCTCGCCCAGCACCGCAGGTCCTCCCTCCGCTTCCTGCAGTGGGTGCTCTGCCAGTTGTAGACCCCCAGGGTCTGCACCTCCCTCGCAATGGCATGCCAGAGTCCCTTCTTCTGATGGGCGCTGACCTATATGGGACACACAGAAAAAGGAACACAGAGGTCAGACTATGCCCATTACATACAGCTGGCTATACGTCCCCTATGGGATGGACACTCACAAAAGCATAACAGGACCTCATTTACGCAGCATGTCATGAGTCCTACGACTGTACAGTGTCAAACGTGCACACATGTTTAGAGCCATGTTTTCGGCACTATCTTTGCGTAGTTACTGATTGTAGAAAACAAGGGATACATAGTCCTCTCTTTATATTGCAAACTTCCGTTAAGAGCCATATGGGGAGGACTGTCAGGGGCAGCAGAGAGGGATGAAGAGGCTGTTATGGGGGGGTGGGTTGGTATTGCATGTTCTTGCATTGGCCGTACTGGTGTCAGCTCATGTCCTTGTCCTGCATTAATTGCCAATGGCCCGGAAAGAACTGGTGGAGGGGGTGATAGATCCTGTGGAACGTCCTGTGTTCCTGTGGAATCACTCAACACCCCCCCCTAGAGTCCCAAACTAGACCTCTGTCTACTTGAGACCAGGGTTAGAGTTTTTGCCTCAGCGCCCTTTATATTTTTGCCCATTATCCGTGATCTACTGCTTACGTCACAAGTCAAACATTTCATCACTAGTCTTGTGATAGTTGCACTAGAAGAAACAGCAAGCACAGGGCCCAGCAACATCTAAATCAGCTTGGAGATAAGAACTCTTGAAGAAGACCCGAGCGATGATGAGTGAGTCTCCTTCACACATGAGTCTATTTCGCTGCCTTGGCCTTCTCTGTACCGATACATCAGCTAATCAGAATTTAGATTTTGATGCCGATATAATTTAAATGCGCATGTACCATCCCCCCTTACGCTCAGAATCCTCCTATGGAATACTGCGCTCTTTTGTTTTTCCCTCCAACTCTATAAATCTCCTAGAAGTTTTTGTACGTTGGATTGAGCCTTGTAAAACACAGTCATCCCGCCATTTGTTTTGCTCCAGGCCCCACAGCTGCTCTGTATGTTCATATGACCCCTCCTTCTTCACTAGCTTTTGAAGAAGGAGAGTGCCAGTTCTTAGAGTTATGAATAATATTTTCTTAAAGGTGGGACAGGGTTGGTGTGAAAGCTGTAGCCCTCCCCCCGGCCATACTGTCTCATAATTGCTTAAATTACTTATCTTTTTGTTCTTCCGGCTGTCTCTGTGTCGCAGGCATTGTATCTTAGGGTCTCCACAGGAGGAAGGGGTGCCGTAGTTTCTCCGCTGTCCTTCATTGGATGAGGGCAGCTCCATCCGAGTGCTACCTCTCCAAACGCGTTTCAGCGCTGACCCTGCCGCTCTGACTACAGCCAAAGGTCATGTCACCTCATCTCCGCCGTGTTCTGCTGCATAACAGTGAACTCTGTATCCTGCCGACAAAACTATCTAGGTGGGGGGGTGGGACCCGGTCAGTTTTCACGGGGCTTGTCGCGGGGCTGAAGCTTTGCACCATAGCTTTCTCCCCAGCTCCAGATACCGGCGCAAATCATGCCACCCTAGCCCCACCATACTCCTTTGTGCTTCGCTGCTCATGACTGCCCATCCTAGACTGCCGGCGATAGGGTCGAGGGGGGATGCAGAAGCTTCGCGCTGGGCTTGTCGTGGGGGGGGGGGAATTAAAGCCCAGGACTACAGTCTCAAATGGAGTGCCAATGACAGGTAAAGGGGTCTGGGGAGCCTGGAGCTTTTTTCCTGACTTCACACTGGCCTGGCAAGTGGGACTGGACCTACAGAATGCATCTGAGGCAGTCTTCAACCAGAGCCAATAGAAGTGGGCAACAAGCCTGGCAATTGTCTTGCCTTGCCCTAGATGTCCAGCCAGGGGTTTATTATGAACCACACCTAGTAAGAAGGCCCTGTAAGCCTGGAGAACTACTAGCACATGGGCTGCCCCAGAGCCAGGTACCTTAGGCTCACTATATAGGAGAATATTCTCCCAGTAGATCAGGTGATCCCCAGAAGCATCACTTGCTGCTTGTGCCTCTGCTTACCTCCTCAAGCCCTATGTGCCTTTCCCTGGTAGGTCCACCCTCAACTTGTCAGCGAGCAAGCTCAGGCAGGTCAGCCAGAGCACTTGTGTCCTCCGTGGTTGGCTCGGTGGCAACCTCCTCAGGACCCCTTCAACCTTGACCGTGGGTACTTCAGGGTGTGGTTTCTCATGGCCCTTTCCCCTTGCCATTGTTCCAGGCTCTAGACGCCCTTGATTCTTTTCCCAGGCAGCCATGGACCATGTAGTCATACAGATCACTTCAGGCAATGCCAACATCTCCAAGTGTGACCTTAGATCAACCTTCCTTCAGATAGTGTCCTCCAGGTCATTGCCCAATAGAGAATCTAAAGGCATGGCAGGGCTCACAGCTACTTTTAAAGAACCTGAGACTCCCCCACACTTAAAAGAAACCAGAGCCACCGTTAGATGGCTCTCACGATTGTCGACGACTATGACTTGGTAAAATGTGTTAGGGAGGACCTACTTTGAATACACCAGCTGACACTTCACAGTAGTCATTCTGACTGCAATACCTCTCACAGCCTCCACCCATTGGCCATTGATGGTGACCTACTGCCTGTACTTGGAAATATTGGTAGGCATATGGGCATTTGTCACCATTTCCTTATCCCCCAGGGAAACTAGGGTCATCTCAATCTGCTCCCCAATGTTACCTGGGACAACCTTCTCCCTAAATGCTATACTCGCCAACCCAGGTGTCTGTTCATCTGTGGGGGAGCTATGCCTTCAAGGGAGATTTAGAGTTGCCCTTGGAGTGCCCATGCTTGTAGAACTCAGTGTATTGGGGTACCAACTGCCCTGTCTGCTTATCAAAGAACCCCTTCTTTTTAGATTCAGACTGGGACTGGGTGCCACTACTTCCTTAAGAATTATCTGGGGGGCCTTCAGAGAACTCCTTATTTTTGTTTTTTCCCCGATATTCTCCTGGTGGGAACCTTGACCACCCTTGCAAGAGTCCTCCTCCAGGTACCTTTTTGGATTCTCTGGTGCTAACATAGTGGTCTGCCTCCACAGCAAGCTTCAAGGGGTCAGTCAACTTGCTGTCAACTAGGTGCTAGCTCACCTCTGCAAAGTAAACACTGAACATGTGCTCTCTCATGAATAAATTGTACAACCCTGTGTAATCAGTAACTTTGCTGCCCCACACCCAACCATTCAGTGCTTTGATAGAGCAATCCACAAAATCTTCCCAGGACTGGTTGTTGAGCTTCTGGCTGTCCCTAAAACTTTGGCTGTACTTTCCAGGGTTCAACCCAAATTTAACAATTAAAATGGCCTTCACTGGAGAGTACCTGGTTTGTTCCCCAACCTCTAAAGTGAGAGGTTTGTCCCACCCCACGGTCAGCACATACTTCCACAAACCATCCTTCAGTGCTCTTCTGGGATCTTGCAAACTTTCATGGCTACCTCATATGCAGAAAACCATTTATCAATGTTGTCTCCCACCACATTAAAAAGCATCAGATCCTTGGGATTGCTAACTTTTTTGTCCCCTTTAGATGCTGTTGGTACACTGCCGCCATCACTGCTGGAATCTGCCTGCCTGGCCTTGATATCCAGCTCTTTCAGATTCAGTTTATGAACCAGCAAGATTTACTTTTCTTTTAAGGCTCTTTCTCTCCTCTACCTTCATCTTTAATTTAGCCATTTGCAACTTGAATTCCCTATCCTCCCTTCTTTTTGCCAGTTTCTCAGAGGAAAGGCAGCTGGAAGAGACACTGCTCCTTGCCCTGGGAGGAAGCTCCGATTCAGGGGAACATCCTCTCCTTCCACTGCAGGTGGCACCTCTGAAGATTCCTCCTCAAGCCCATCTATCCCATCCTCCTCTCCTATGGCCTCAACCAGTGTGGAGTGAGCTCTTTGCCAGGCAATCATCGTGCAGCGTGAAAGATTTGTTGCACAGCCGAGGCGATGCATCATTTCTGAGATGCGGAGAGGCTGAGGTGCAAGGTCCTGTTGCATCGATGGTCCCGTAATGGGGCTTGCAAAACAAAGGCCGGCATGAGGGATACGTTGCTCAGTGATGGCAATGCCTTGGTTCTAATGAGCAGTGAAGCTGTGATGTGAAGCTCTCTGTATCGTCATCGAGGCTGTTGACACTGAGAGATGTAAGTGGTTGCTCCAGGGAACCGTTGCGCACTGTTGATTCTGAAGGTGAGGAGTCAAACCCGTGATGAGGGGTGCACCAGCAATGCAAGTCATTTGTGGTGGGTCCAATCCACGAAGCAGTGACGATGTGTCAGTTCTGCTGGATGTTGCACCACTTAGCAGAGGAGATGCATTGGTTCGGCTCAGGATGTATCGCTCAGCAGGGAGGATGCATTTGTTCTGCTGGCAAACACCTTAGGCCCACTTCCAAGGGTCAAGGACTGGGGTGGCACCACTTGGCAGGGTAGACTCCCAAATGGCAGAGTCCAGTTGCAGAAGCAGGGTGTTTGGAAACATTTTACACCCTGAGACTTCAGATCATGATGCCAGCCAACTAGCCCATGGAGTCACTCTGACGTCTGAGGTAAAGAGAGATGCAGGTCCAGTCCTTCTCACCCAGGCATGGTAGCCTTTGCTGCGGAATCAAAGTGGCCACTTCCTTAGAAGGACCATCGTAGTCAGCACCCATTAGAAAAAAATAGCACTTGGGGCAAGTGCCAGAATCAAAACATGCCCACTTAAGTAAAGGACATCTAGAGGATGAAGATCTAGTGGATGAGACCTGGTATAAACTAAACACAGATTCAATTCTCAATTCTAAATTAAAACTGTCATGGTTTCTGGGTCAAGGTGCAATTTGGGCATGGACAGGCACAGGTGGACTAGCCTTTAGTGAGCCACTGGCACACCAGTGGCACACCTGTTGTGTGGAGTCACTGCCATGTGAATAAATTAGACCAACCTCATAAGGAGGCATGGCTGGCTTTGATGTGAATAGTAAGGCAAGAAAACAAGGGAGGGATACATTGAAAATGACCTACAGCCTGTTTTTTAAGAACTCAAAGTAAACCCCCTAAAATGTGTTACGAAGATTACACTAATAACAAATGGGGACAGGCACCTCCATAAACTGGTGTTAAAATGCCATACAATTTAGGATAAGAGGTCAGCTAAAAACAAGCATTGAAGTCCTCAGAGAATGCTTCTCCCACCTCGCCAGGATGTTCGCAAGCTGCATTGATGGGTTGCTATGTGCTTATAATAGACCAGCCTCAGAAGCAGGCAGGGCTGGCTAGGACATAAAGCATCAGGCAAGGAAACAAAGAGAACAAAGAAGAACAAAGAAGGGCTGCCCTGTGGCATGAAGATCCTCGAGGAAGGCTGGATCTCAAGGAAGATTAGACCTGCTTGCCTTCAACTGAGGACCCTAAAAGTGACTACAATAAATTCCAGAGGCCTCTCTCTCTACAACTACCCAGGCACCCATTTCTAACTGGACCTGCCCTGTTGGAGTGCATACTAACCCCCAAGTAGTAAGCCTCGGGTCTCGGACTTTGACTGGTGTCAGAGTGCACTCCTACTTTCCCCAAACAGCATGAAGTGGGACTTAAAAACGTTTTCCAACTTTCTGTCAATATCAAACTGCATGTTTGCATAAACTTCCTGTTTGCCCCACTGAAGGAGATTCTCCTTCCAGAAAGGTTTCTAAGTCCAAATATAGCGGGCTAAATCGCTACTGAGGATGAGCAGCAGATGACCAACATTTAGCCCTTCCTCGGAATGCACTTCTGACTGTGCCCACTCAACGCTTTATAGCCTTCATCAACAACTGAAGTGGGACCTTGCTTATAAACAGCCCACTGTTATCAAGCCTTGCTTCAGATACAACCTGTAGCTTGCCTCGCCAATGACTTGTTGACAACCACTTTTCTCCATAAAAGTTTCTTAGTAAGAAGGTAAACCTTCCACTGGGATGGATGAGCTTCCTGTAACTGGGGAGCAATCCACTATGATTAGCCTTAACTTTTGACTTTGTTCTGGGCTGACACAACCCGATACCTGTGGCTGGCAATTTTTGCCTCTATTTTTAATTTAAATTTTTAAAATTCATATCTCTGGTTCTACTTATTGGATTGTGTTGTTTTGGGGTTATTGAATTTTATTAAATTAATCAATATTCTTCTAAGTTGGTTTGGGGTTTCTCTTGTGTTGTGTTTCCACTTTATGTCTCTTTGAGTACAGAATAAATGCTTTACTCAGTGCCTCTAAATTCAGGCTGTCTGCAATATGCCATGGCTACTGGGGGTGAGCTCTGGTTAATTTAGTGACTTTAGGGGTTCATTCTGACAGGAAATGTGATTGTTACATGACGATGATTCTAATTCCGTTGAACTAATAATTCAAGTTCTTAATGTGTCTTGTGCCATAAATTATAAGGAGACTGCAATTCAATAAGGAGTTTCATGTCCCTATAAAGTAATGATCTTGAAGGCCAATTTAATTTATAAAGTGATGAAATTCCAAGGTGACTTGCAAAATTCTTATAATGTAAGGCAGGGGGTACATTATTTCTTATAGTATACAGTCACACCATCACCCTTCCCACAAACTGCTTAAATCCTGTATGTTGTTTCATGAGGAGGAGGTAGGATGTTTGCAAACAAGTACAATAAAAGAAAAGCAGGTTGCCATGTGAATCACCTTTTTTCTGATAACTGTTCATCTAGAAATAAAACAGAGCCGAAGAAGGAAATGCCAGGTTCCATTTTCAATGGTTAATCTGCAGCTTTACTTATGCTCTGTGTTTGGCCTTTTCCCTTAGCTGCTGACTCTGACAGCAGGCCTTATGATGCCAGAACTCACCTGTACTAATTTATCACCGTTGGGCAGCTATGTCATATCTTTACTACAGGCAATTTATGATATCACAAGCCAATGTAAGAAGTACATTTTGAGATGGCAGACCCCTATCTATTATAAGCGTCTTAAGAACCATAGATTCCAAGGTACTAGCAAACCAAAATACCATGGAACTTGCCTGACAGTGAGAGTCAGATCTCACTGCAGACTAGGTTTGTTTTGTCTTGCAAATATTTCATTGTTTGCTCCAACGTTAATCCATCAATCCAACTATTCCATTCAGATATAGGTCACTCACAAAACTTTATATACTATGCTTTTTGGCTGCATTTTATGTTGGCCCTCATGTAGGAATATGGAACAGTTCACATATGCCTCCTTCGTATTAAGAGCCTTTTGGTACACTATGTGGAATAGTACATCTGACATGCTTCCGCAAAGATTTCCATCATATTATTATAATTTACTTTCTTTCTAGTGATACACTGATGGTATAGTAATTTAAAAGGCACACAATACAAATAACAGTTGCATATAGGTAGGTGATAGAGGTAATTTGTGCTCAGTAATATTCTGTATTGTACCTGTCCCTACTTTATGTACTCTGGCAGGTCAACGAATCAACAGTTAGAAACTAAGGGACTGGTTTATACCGTGGTGGATCGGATACTCCACATGACAGATATCCTGTCTGCCTTATTATTACAAGTACATTATGGGGGTTATTCTAACTTTGGAGGAGGTGTTAATCCGTCCCAAAAGTGACGGAAAAGTGACGGATTTACCACCAGCCGTATTACGAGTCCATTATATCCTATGGAACTCGTAATACGGCTGGTGGTATATCCGTCACTTTACCGTCACTTTTGGGACGGATTAACACTCCTCCAAAGTTAGAATAACCCCCTATATCCTATTGCATATGGGATCTCCGTCAGGTTTGTAATGGAGTATTCCATCGCCCAAGATCTAAATAAGGTCATAGGGGCTCAATTTAAATCTTGTTTGTAAGGATACTCGGTCTCAACCATGCAAGAGTATCCTCACCACCAAGAATGCGGTCCACTCACTACATTTAGATGTGGATGGGCCTTCGGGATAATCATGACAGAGACTTTTCTGGGCTAGATTTAATTATTAATGAGCGGAGTAGTCACCTTTGGCCTGGCAGAGTACTTTACATTCGCCAAATTTATAAATGACCACCTAGCAGGCAGTCATTTATAAAGGCATTGACAGGAACCACCATCACGGAGGTTGCCGTAAATGCATTTTACTGTTTGTTACAGGGCTACACTGGAAAGACGTAGCCCTGTAACAAACAGTAATCTTTTTGTTGTTTAAAAAAAAGAATCCAGAAATGAGAGTTTTGTTTTTGTAAAAAAATGAAATAAATAATGCTCCCCTCACCATAGGAGGCTTTTCCCATGGGGGGGCATTAAAATATTGTTATTGTTCCTTACTGCCAAGTTTTACCTGGTGGTGAACAACCGTAAAATGCACTGCATGTGCCCCCATCCAAACTGAGTGAGCAGACATGTAGTCAACTCTACAACATCCCTTGCTCCCCAAGGGCACCAGACATGGCTAATTATGGTGGGGACAGAATGGTCTCTACCGTGGTTAACCCGAAGGTCCATCTGCATTTAAATGCAGCAGGTGGAGCTCATACTTGTCGGCAAAGATACTCTGTCGCCTTTGCAATGGAGTATTCCTACCTCAAAGAAATACATTTTGCCAGAGACCTGCTAGGGGGTCATTTATAAATGTGGTGGACCAAGTAGTCATGGCCTGCCAGACGTAAAGTCCTCAGCCAGGCCAATGGTGACTAATCTGTCTGCCAAGAATTAAATCGGGCCCTTAGTGATATTTGGTCATTGCTGGATCTTGCTGAGACACAGCACTGAGCAGCAAACAGATACTTAGTGAACTGTTGGAGTGCCCTTTATGCTTGCATGTCAGTGATAAGACACAACTAACATGTTTTTGAATGTTTTTCTCTGCAGTTCCCCCTGGTGTTCATCAATCAACTGTTGAGACAGTATCACCTGGGTTCTCGTGCCAACCACAGTCTAATCTTCTCACTCCAGACTCTTAATAGTATGCCCAGTTCAATGTCCTTAACCAATTGTTTCATACAAGTTCTGGTACAAGTTTCATTCTTCTATCACTGCATACCTCACTACTTAATATCATGTGTTATTGGGAAGAATGTTGGTGATGGGATGACGAGGTAATAAATAGGGGGTCATTATGACCCTGGCAGTCAGTGCTATAGTGGAGGTATTACCGCCAACAGGCTGGCGGTATCTACTGCCACTATTATGACTATGGCGGTTTTGCCAAAGCCAAACCGCCATCCAAACCGCCAAGTCAACACACCGACCGCCATGGAGGTAACAACCGCCGGGCTGGAGACTTCAGTATCCAGCCCGTCGGCTGTCACTAGGCCGCCCATGGCATTTTGATCCCGCCCACCACCATGGTTTCTGTGGTTTCTGTACCACCACGGAAGCAATGGCGGTAGGCACTATCAATGCCAGGGAATTCGGTCCCTGGAACTGATAGGGGTCTCCCCCGCCTCCCTCCCCAGAGTCCTCCCCATCCTCCCCTTCCCGACCCCCCTCCTCACATATACACACATACATGCACATACATACACACTCATACACACATGCATACACATATTCACCCACACATATATACATACACACTCACTGCAAAACTCACAAACATACATTCAGACACACACGCAGGCACACGACACACAACATGCATGAACACACACTCATGCACACACGCGTTATACACGCATGCACGCATTCAAACACAGTCACACACACCCTCACACACGCGCACCACATCCCCCACCCCCCTCTCCTGTTGAAGAACCCGACTTACCAGCTTGCTGGGGGTGCTCCAGCAGGAGACGGGATGCAGCGCAGATAGCACGTCCAGTCCTTGTAGATTACTTATACTTGGACACGCCGGAGGTCGGTGAACCTTTTGACCGGGTTGAGTTCTCCTCATCCAAAGAAATCGTCAGATCCCTCAAATCAGTAATCAATAATCATTTATAACCAATAATCAATACTCAATTAATAATCAAACAACACATTAGATCAAATAGAAACAGTAATTTGACACACCATGACCTTTCAGTCATGAATAACCACACCTGTTTATTGAGAGTTAACAAGTTTATTTCCCTATATTAACAAAGCTAATACGATGTAAGTAAGTCTCAAAATCAAATGATACACATATACGAACATTACTGGTTGTCCACAACGGCGGAAGAAACGTAATCTATGCAAAACCTGGATAATAATGCACTCAGATATAGCAGTGCAAATCACTAATAAAAGCAACTGAGATTGACTAATTGCATACATTGATCAGCATAACAAGATTTCAATTCAGCACGGTGCATTGAATGAATACCTCAACTAACCTCTGATTAGCATTGGCATGTGGGGCTTCATGCAAAACGAATTTAGTCAACATAAATTTAGAAAACTTCTAGCTTGGGCTCTGTCAAAATAAGCAGTTGGTACCTAAGAAGGAAAATACAATGAATAATACATTTATTCTTTCATAATTACCAAATACAATCAGCATTCAAGGTAAGTCTTCGTCCTTCAGGTACCAGTTCGATCAGCATGGGGCTTCTCCAAAGGAGGGGCAAAGTTAAAGTCAAGTTTTCCTTGCAGCAGCAAGGAATACAGGGGCAAAAGTTATCATATGGGCAAGATGGGGTAAAGTTAAAGTTAAAGTCTCTAGAGTGAGAATTCTTTAGAGTCTCTCTCTCTGGGATAGAGAAAAAGCATCAAAGTGTCATCAAATTAAAAGTGGCAATGGCATCAAAATGGCGTCAAAATGGTGTGTCTTCAAAAATGGCTTCAAAATGGCTGTCTTCTCTACGTCCGGTGGGATTAAGTAAGAAAAGTTCAAAATTCTTCAGGTTCTTCCATTGGAGGGTCCATGGGGTGATTTCTCTTTGACCAATGAATAGTGTCTTTTCTCTTATACTCATCTACGTGTAAGGTGTCCTTGGAGTTTTGGAACATAACTAGCAATAAAGTTGCCAATTAATTCTGCATCAGTGTCTTCATTGTCTGCACCTGCAGAAACTGACCTTGAGCTTCAAAGGGGATGAAAGTTGCCTAACACGCAACTTTGAGATAAGTGTATTAGTCATTCTACTGGAAAAATACAGCTTTTAAAGATTCAAACACGTCTTTGTTAATACAAGTGAAAACTACGCAGTTTAAATTGAGACCAGGCAACTAGGCCAAAGCCTCTACTAAATTTAAGCTAAGCATGTAACTGTTTCAATGAGAAAATCATAAAGTATAACTTCAAATATGATATATTAGTACTTTTTGTCGGTTTTCATGATTAATTAAGCTTGTTTAAACTAATGGTGACCTACTTCGTGGGCACATTCTCTACAAATTTTATTTTTCTTTGCTAAAACACATTGCATATACGGTTTTGTTGCATAACAAATAAATGTTTGTTAGTCTTTCTTTTTCTGCTTCATCAATCCCTCCTCTGATGACTAATCATGTCATCATACTAAATCTTCCTTCACAAATTGTATTTTATTCAAAATTCTGTTTCAATATTATTTCATTTCAATCAATTCTCTTTTTCTCCCTTTGAATTTATAATTTTACCATTTCTTTTTGTTCTTTCTTTTCAGTTCTTCTCTTGTTTCTTAATCTCAATATTTTAATAATTTTCCATATTCCCAAAATACCTATTAAACAAATTAATATTATTAATATTCCTTTTACTATTTTCATTAATATTCCGTTCCAAATGTTGCTGAGCCAATTTCCCACGGAAGCAAAACCTTTTCCAACTTTTTCCCATACTCCTGGTTCTTTCAATTCTTTCAGATCTGTACTATCGTTAGTTAAATTTGTAAGCATATTTCTAATTTGTTTACTGTTGTCAGGTATATATGAGCAACAGTGACGTGCACTAAGCATTTTGCAAACGCCGCCATTCTTTGCTAAAAGAATGTCTAAAGCAAGCCGATTTTAAAGAGTCATAGCTCTTTCTGCAGCAAGTTCAGTATCCATCAGGATCATTGCTCCTGAGAAATTTGTCAGCATGTTATCCACAATAGTAGACAACTTTCGTGTTTTAATTGAATTTAGTATAACTCCTACTGAAGGAATTATTGCTCCAAATATGTCTCCTACCACACCAGAAGCTGTCTCCCTTTTCTGAATACGATGTAATTCAGACAGCTTCGGAAATTTCTTTAAGTCATCTAGTTGATAAATCTTTGGAAATACTATTCCCAAATAACATCTCCCATGCCATCCTTTAGGAAGACGATAATAGGCGTTAAGTCCACAAATATAATAGACCCCTGGAATAGCTGGGTCTTGTCCATTCAACATGAACGTCCATTTACTCTGGAATAAAAACACGTGTTTCCATTCACTCGTTCCCACAAAGATTTTGTCATAATATGATTTAGGTCTATATATACAATGTTTTCCTATATGTAATGAATCTAAAGCTAATTTCCCTTGTGTTTTTATTGCAGCAAAAGCATAGTTATCTACAGATGTCCTTTTTTGCAATTCTTTTTCTAATTTTTCTTTCAGCTGTTTTCTTCTATCCTCAGTGTGATCTAAAAAGCTTTTCTCTACAGGTGAAAGTAAGCATGTAAGGTTGTTTCTATGATCGTAAACTGTAGCAAAAGGCGAGATTGGCTCAAAGAAACCTCTAACTAATTTTACATAATAGTCTCTTGCTATTTTACTCAAATACTCAATTATGGGGACAAAGAAAAATACAACGTCCTGATTGGAATAGAAGTATTGAATATACTCCTGGTTATAAAATATGGTTAGTAACAAACTACATGTTATTCCATACGTAAGGGGCATGCTGTGATATGTAACTCCTTCTAATACTGATGTAGGGATTTGGGTATCACATAACAATCCTTCACGTCCATTGTCTCAACATACTCATTCAGCAAGCCATAGAAAACATTAGATAAAAGTTATTTCTTCGTGTTAGTATCGTCATGTAAATATTTTTCATCTTGTTCGAGTCTTTTTAAAGGAGTTAATTCAGTAGTAGTTTTAAAAGTGGAAGCATCATTCACGTCTCTTTCATTCCTTCCATGCATTCCAAGAATTATTGCCATAATTATTAGTACACATGCTATTATCAAACCTATACACATGTATTTACAACATTTCATCCTACGTCCTTGTGTAGTATTGTCAGTCATGATCTATACAGAATCAGAAAGTTGAAGATAGTTTATCAAATCAAATTTGCAGATATATATATATATATATATATATATATATATATATATATATAGGGTCAACGAGGTCAATGTTCACACGGTTTTCTTTAGCAGCTTAGTCTCTTATTGGTTTAGCAGCTTTGTCTCAAAATCGGTTTCAAAGTCAATCAGGTTATCAATGTCTTATCCGGTAATGTTCATGAAATTCAATTTTCAAGTGCCAAAGTGTCGTTCCGCTTCTTCATTTTCAAGACTAAGAGATAGAAATTAGTCTGACCAATCGTTAGTGGCTGTGTATGCCCATTGTGGACCGGAATATCTTCTGTTTGCTACTCTTTTTCTTTTCAATTTTGCATCTCCTTTCGATTCTCCTTCGCTTATGTCTTGTTCTTTGGCTGTGTCTTTTTCTTCATTCAATGTGGTTATGATAGATACTTCTTTTCTTTTCTCTTTCGATTCTGGTCTTTTGTCTTCATTTAATGTTTCTCTAGTCTTTGATTTCGCTGGTGATACGATTTGTCTTTGTTTCGCGTTGTTCTCACTTGACGGACCTGCAACCGGTTCCGGAAGAGTTGGAACAATTTGACTTTGCTCTGTCTCGTCTGCTTCACCTGGGAGATCGGTCAATTTTTCTCCTTGTTCTCCTGTATCGTCTGCTTCTGGGAAAGCCCTCCTCTGACTAGGCTCTCCTGCTTTTTCACCTAATTTAGGATCTTCGTCACCTCCTGGAGCTTCTTCTCTGTTGTCCTCGAAAGGAGTGACTGTGTCTTCCTCAGTGAATATTTCTTCTGCTTCAGTTTCTCCTTGTTCTCTTTCAGGCTCTTTTCGTTCTGTCTCAGTGCCTGGTACTTTCCTGTTAGTTGTAGGTAATTTCAGTGCTTCAATTTCCTCTTCTGTGGGACACGTCACTTTTTTCGTGTGACTAGCGTGAATCCAGTTGGGAACTCCCGCACACTTCACAGCAGTGGTAGTCATCAGAATCACTTGAAAAGGTCCTTTCCAACGGGGTTCCAAGCACGACTTCCTCACGTGCTTCTTTACCACAACCCAGTCACCTGCTTTCAGGGCGTGTACTGGACCTTGGATCTGTGGCAAAGTGGTTGCCTCCACCTGGTGAGAAAAAGAGTGGACTTCATCAGCCAGACCTTTGCAGTAGTCTAATACCATATCATCTGTAATATTTACAAGGGCATTAACAGGAACTGCTGGAAGTCTCATGGCTCTGCCCATGAGAATTTTGTGCGGTGATAGTCCTGTCTTTCTATCAGGTGTGTTTCTTATTGACATTAACACCAAAGGCAACGCGTCAGGCCATTTCAAGTTTGTGGATGCACATATTTTCGCCATTATTGAATTCAGTGTGCCATTCATTTGCTCCACTAGTCCTGATGCTTCAGGGCGGTAGCTACAATGCAATTTCTGTTCAATGTTCAATGCTGCACATAATAATTTGATTACTTCGTTATTGAAGTGACTTCCCCTATCTGATTCTAAAGAGATCGGAAATCCAAAAGTGGAATTAGGTCTCTCAACAGTAGTTTTGCAACTGTGAGACTGTCATTTCTATGTGTAGGGTAAGCATCAATCCAGTGGCTAAAAATACACACAATCACCATCACATACTTCAAGCATGCATGCATAGGCATCTCAATGAAATCCAGTCGCATTCTGCTGAACGGACCACCTGCTCTTCCAATGTGGCTCATATTTACCATGGTTCCCTTCCCTGCGTTCATTTGTTGGCAAATGACGCAACGATGGCATACTGCTTCAGCAACTTGGCGAAATTTAGGATTAAACCAGTCAATTTTGAATAATCTAATCATGGCATCTCTTCCAATGTGTGCTTGTCCGTGATATAGCCTAGCTATTTGCGTCAAAAAACTGTCTGGCAAAACTAATCTCTCTTCATTTGAAACCCACAAATCATCAGATTTTTTTACGCATTGTAATTTATTCCATGAGAGTTTTTCGTCTCTACTAACATTATTTTGTAGAAATTTCAATTCTTCTAGTGTGTCTACAATTTTTAAATCAAAGACTTCATTTTGTTCAAGTTCTGGTTCATTTATCAAATTCCATTCGTCTCTGAGCAATATACAGTTCAATGCGCAAAACCTTGAGACTTGATCTGCATATCCATTTCCCAAAGAAACGAAGTCTTGTGATTTCAAATGTGCACTGCATTTTACCACTGCTACTTCTCCTGGTAACTGGATAGCATGTAACAAATCTTTGATTCTTTCACCATTTTTCACTGGTGATCCAGAAGAGGTCATAAAGCCTCTTTGTGACCACAATTGTCCAAAGTCATGCACTATTCCGAATCCGTACTGACTGTCAGTGTAAATGGTGACTTTCATTAATGCAGAAAGTTGGCAAGCTCTAGTAAGAGCTACTAGTTCTGCTACTTGTGCAGAATAGATTCCCTGCAGCCAAGATGCATCTAGAACACCAGTTATTGTACATACAGCATATCCTGCTTTCAATATTCCTGCTGCATCTCTTAAACATGAACCATCAACAAAGATAATCTGATCATTTTCTTCCAATCGAGTATCCTTGATATCAGGTCTTGGTTTAGTACAAAATTCAGTCACCTGAAGACAGTCATGTTCGATGTCTTCTACATTTTAAATTTCAACATTTTCACTGAGAAACAAAGTTGCCGGATTTAATGTAGTGCATCTTTTTAATTACACGTTAGGTGATCCCACAATTACTGTCTCATATCTCGTAAGCCTAGCACCAGTCATGTGCTGTGTTCGGGAACGTGTCAGAAGGATTTCAACTGAGTGAGGGACCATAACTGTTACAGGATGTCCCATCACTATTCCTTCACTTTGATTAAGGCTTATACCAACTGCTGCTACAGTACGCAAGCATCCTGCTAAGGCTGCTGCACCTGGATCCAAAGTAGCTGAAAAATATACTACTGGTCTGTTTACGCCACCATGGTCTTGAGTCAAGACAGACAAGGAACATGCATCACGTTCATGACAAAACAATTTAAAAGGCTTTGAGTAATCAGGCATACCTAAAGCTGGAGCTCTGCACATGCATTCCTTTAATTCAATAAAGGCATCCATTTCATCTCTCTTCAACATTATTTCATCTTGCACATCTTTCTGGGTCAGTTTCAGTAAAGGTTTAGCTAGAGTTGAGAAATTGGGAATCCATTGGCGACAGTAGCTCACCATTCCCCAAAACTTTCTCACCTCTTTTCTTGCTTTGGGTGGACTCATTTGAAGTACAGACGTTATTCTTTCTTTCATTATTCTTCTCGACCCTTTTTCTATTTGGTGACCCAAATATTTCACTTTCTTTTGGCTGTATTGCAATTTCGAAGGAGACACTTTGTGTCCATTCCTTCCCAAATGATTCAGTAGGGCAATAGTGTCAACTGTACAGTAAATTTTCTGTTTTGGATGCAATCAGTAAATCGTCAATATACTGTACTAAGGTTGATTCGAAAGGTAATTCCAATGTTTCCAAATTTTTCTTCAGAATCTGATTGAAAATAGATGGTGACTCCGAAAACCCTTGAGGAATTCGACACTAACTGTAGACTCTGTCCAAAAATCTGAAACAAAAAAGAAATTGGCTGTCCTCATGAAGAGGCACAGAAAAGAATGCTTGTGACAAATCAATGACTGTGAACCACTCTGCATCACATGGGATTTGAAACATTATTACAGCTGGATTTGGTACTACGGGACAACATTTGACTATTGTGTCATTTATTTTTCTCAAATCTTGAACAATTCGGACCTTTTCACTTGGCTTTATCAGTCCCATGATTGGTGAATTACATGGACTACTCAGTACTTCTTTCAGTACTCCTTGTTTCACAAATTCGTCAATGAGTTGGGCGACTTTCATAAGGGTATCTTGTGGCATATGGTTTTGTGGAGTCTGAGGAAAGTCTACATTAGGTTTTACAGTCACTTTCACTAATTCTTTCCCTGTCATATCCCACACTTCTTTTCCAACAGTTTCTTGTAAATCAGCTGGAATATCTGCTTCAGTGAGCATAGGATAAAGAGTAATCAGGGGATACTCTTCATCAACAGTATCCATTTCTTCTTCTTCTTCTATACTGTCCTCTTCTTCCTCATCACTATTTGTCTGAATTTTAATTCCATTATGTGAGCACATAATCGAGCATCCTAGTTTGCATAATAGATCTCTTCCTAATAAGGATATTGGACTTGAGTCACACACCACAAATTTATGTAACCCTTGAAAGTTACCAATTTCGACTTGTACTGGATTTGTAATTGGGTTTGCCAGATACTGATTTGCTACTCCCACTTCTTGAACTGTTCTCCCTGAAAGTGGCAAATTTGGTACTTCGATACTTCTGTCGAGCGTGTAGCTCCTGTGTCAACCAAAAATGAAACTCTGTGACCCATAACTCTTCCTTCCACATAGGAACCCTTTTGATCAACTTCCAAAGATGCTGCAAGCATACAATTTCCCTCCTCATCTGAAGTTTCACTCTCCCATTCATTGTTTATTCCATTCTCACTGTGTAACGGGAATTGGTGTACTGTGTTACTTTGATTCATTCCTTGACCTGTGACCTGTTGAGGAAGCATTACCTGTTGCTGATTCATTGGTGCTAAAGGTACTTGCATTTGCTGATTAGGTACCATAGGAAACTGCTGTTGCATCAGCTGTGATTGTACCATTTGTACACGGGGCATTTGCACCCTGCTGTTGTTGCATGGGTTGTAGACCCTGCATCTGATTTACATTATTTTGGAAATTTGGGTTTGGACCTCTCAATTTTGGTCCTCTCACATTCTGAAATGTATTGACATCATTGTTCTGCTGACCTACGCCTTCCTGCACCAACATTGGGCACTCCTGTTTCCAATGTCCGACGATTCCGCACGTGTGACATGGCATCACTTTCTTCATTGCCTGTATACCATTTGGAATCACGACAGTATTTAAATCAGGACCATTATTTACAAAACCTCCTCGGCCTCTGCCTCTCATCTGCGGCTGAAACATAGCATTTCCCTGCTGTTGCTGCTGTGGCAATTGTTGTTGAAAACCTTGGAAACCTGTCTGAGCTGCTCTGATCTGCATCACCATCACTTTTTCCTTCAACTTTTTCTGCTTTGTCTCAATCTCATCACTGCAGTATTTTGCACAGTTCAACACTTCATCAATCGATTTTGACTGCCAACAAATCAAATGCATTTTAATCATCTGGCTAATTTCGGGTCTCAATCCTTCCACAAATCTGAATTCAAAATGGAGCATGTCTTTTGCTTCAGTCGTTTCTGTGCCACTATAATTTTTAAATGCTTTCAACAATCTCTCATAGTATGCATGTATCGACTCTTTAACTTCCTGTGCTGTTCTGTCAATTTCTGCCAATCTACATTTTTCGACGCAACTTTTGCTTTCAAATACTCAATCACCTTATGGTATATTTTCATTACACCAGACGATGGTGCACCTGTGTCCTTATCTCTTTCCGGTTCTTTTGTCGGCCAATCTATAGCTCTTTTACATTCTTCCCACAAATCTGCTGGAACTACAATGTCAAATAAAGTATTCAAGTCTTCCCAAAGACACTTTACGAGTTTCACAAATCTATCTGTGGATACCATTCGTAAAAGATTGAATATCACACCTGTGCCATGGTACGTGAATAAATTTTCCTCCTGCTGTTTCTCTCATTGGTAACATGGTTATAAGGTCATCATTCTGTTGTGTTCTAACATTTCGATCTGGGGTACTTTCTTTCTTCTTCTCCTTTTTAACCCATCTGCTTTCTGTTGGAAAATGGGTTGCTGGTAAGGGCAGGTAGGTACCTACACCTAGCAACAAGCCACCAACCTCCACTTAGGTCCAGTTAGGTCTCAGTAAATTAACCCCAGCTCAACCCTTGGTAGCTTGGCAACGAGCGTCAAGGCTTAACTTAGGAGACAGTGTGTAAAGCATTCAAATATCACAAAACAGTAATTAAATAAAACACAGGAAACAGTTTAAAAATCCAAAACCAATTTATGAAAATAGTTTCTATTTTTATCTTTAAAATGACACAAAAACGAATAAAATCGGATAGGGGGAACCGGAGATATGAATTTTTAAAGAATTATTATTTTTCTAGCGCTTAGAAACAAAAAGCGCCAATCGGGTCATCTGGTTGCACCTCGACCGGGGCAAAGTCAAAGTTTCAGGCCGACCGCGATGGAGCCCTGCTCGGCTACAGGTCGCGGGAGGCCTTGGTTAAAAAGTTACCTTCTGACTTAGTCTTTATTTTGAAGATTTTCTTCAGCGGGACGAACCTGCCAACCCAATCCGACCTCCTGGAGCCCTTCTCCGGATACGCGATGCTGGATTCCTCGGTGGAGATTTTTACCTTTGGACTTAGTCGTTTTTTTGAGGTGAAAATCCTTCGACCGGGGTAAACCTGGATCTTGATCCGACGTCCATGGAGCCCTTCTCGGATACGATGGCTGGAAGGTCCCGGTCAACTTTTTACCTTCGGACTTAGGCCCATATTTATACTTTTTGACGCTAAACTGCGCTAACGCAGTTTAGCGTCAAAAAGTTTTGCGCCGGCTAACGCCATTCTGAAGCGCCATGCGGGCGCCGTATTTATTGAATGGCGTTAGCCGGCGCAAGCAGACCGGCGCTGCCTGGTGTGCGCGAGAAAAACCACGTACACCAGGCAGCGCCGGCGTAGGGGGAAAATGGCGCATGGGCGTCTTAAAATGGGGCAAGTCAGGTTACGTCGAAAAAATCGTCGTAACCCGACTTGCGCCATTTATTTTCGACGCCCATCCCCCATCAACATGACTCCTATCATTGTAAAGATAGGAGTCATGCCCCCTTGCCCAATGGCCATGCCCAGGGGACTTCTGTCCCCTGGGCATGGTCATTGGGCATAGTGGCATGTAGGGGGGCACAAATCAGGCCCCCCTATGCCACAAAAAATTATTTAAAAAAAATAAAAAAAATACTTACCTGAATGTCCCTGGGGTGGGTCCCTCCAGCCTTGGGTGTCCTCCTGGGGTGGGCAAGGGTGGCAGGGGGGGTCCCTGGGGGCAGGGGAGGGCACTCTGGGCTCATTTTGAGCCCACTTGTCCCTTAACGCCATGCCTGACCCAGGCGTTAAAAAGCGGCGCAAATGCGCCGTTTTTAGCCACACCCACTCCCGGGCGTCTCTTTTGCCCGGGAGTATAAATACTACGTAAAGGCCTGGGAGTCATTTTTTAGACGGGAACGCCTCCCTTGCATATCATTAACGCAAGGAAGGGGTTCACGCTAAAAAATGACGCACATTCCGGGAACTTTGGCGCTATTCGCCTCTAACGCCATAGTATAAATATGGCGTTAGTTGGCGTTAGTTTTGCGTCGAAATTGCGTCAAAAAAAACGACGCAATTTCGGCGCAAACGGAGTATAAATATGCCCCTTAGTCTCTTTTTCTGAGATTTTTCTTTACCGGCACGAACCACCAAATCAGGCCGGGTCGCGGTTGAGGCAAGCCGGCTAGAATTGCTGCGGCGGGTCGGTCCCTCTATGGAGCTTTTTTACAAAAATTCTCAAATCTTCTCCAAACTTCTGGGGCTTCACCCAGATGTCCTTTTAAGGTTCTTTTGGGGTCTACAGCTCACCCCAAGGGTCCAGAAGTTCTGTGATGGTCTTTGGGGAGTGTGGACTACAACTCCCAGAATGCACCTGGCGCAAACTCCTTTTTGGCCACTGGGCAGTGGTCAGCTGGTCGCTTTCTTCAGGAGTTGGTGCAGGGGACTCTGGTTAGCAATTTTTCACCTGTAGCAAACAGGGAGTCCCTCCTTGAACCAGTTGAAGCCAGGCAAAGTCCTTCTTGTGGTGAAGCCCAAGTGTGCAGCTGGTGCAGTCCTTCTGAGTGCAGGTTCCAGGTGCAGGCCAGGGGTCCAGCAGGGCAGTCCTTCTTCTCCTTTAGTTCTTTCTTGTTGAAATCTGGTGGGGATCTGAGGTGTGGGTGCAGGTCTGCCAGTTTTATCCTTGCTCCTGGGTGAAAAGCAGGGGGGTCCTGGTTCTCCAATCAGGTACAGGGTCGTCCCCCTGTGATGACCACTTCCTGGGAAGTGTGGCAAAAATCCATCCCAGAAGGCAACATTCTCTAAAAATCCATCATGGCTGAATCTGATTTTTGGAGGTTACATCTGGCTGAGCCCACCCACTGGTATGGCTAAAAATCGTAAACACACCCCTCTCCTGCCCTCTCCTAATCTAATCAAGGGGGCACCTAGTTGTCTGGGGTTGCAGGATGTGGGGGTGTTGCTGGGTGCTCCAAATGTCCTTCTCTGCCTTTGAAGACCAGTTTGGCAGCCCTCCCCCTTCCTGCCTCACCATCTGCTGAGGGGAGATTCTCTCCCACAGGCACATTCCTTTGTGTGAAGCAAGGCCACTTCACACCTCATCAAGGCAGCTTGGCTAAGCTGCTGCAGGCTGGCCAATCAGAGCACAGCAGCAAAAACAATGCAGGGCTGAAATTGGCAACTTTTTAGGTAAAGTCTAAAACTTTTTACCTGAACAAGTTATATTAAATCCAACAATTGGAAGTTGTGGGATTTATTACAATAATTAATTTGATACCAAATTCTTGGTATGCATCTTTTAAGGAGACTTTAAAATTTAAAACAAAGTCTCCCCATTCTAGCCTATGAAGGCCGTTTACTACAATGAGGGAAAAACGAATTTGGCTGTTTTTACCTCACCAGGGCTTATAAAACTATTTTTATAAAGTCCCTGCTTATAGTTAAATGGCACCCAGCCCTAGGGGCACATAGGGCACACCTTAGGGGTGACTTATATGTAAAAATAAGGTAGTTTAAGACTTTGGAACTACTTTTAATTCCAAAGTCGAATTTGCATATAACTTTAATTTAAAAGCAGCCAGCAAGGCAGGCCTGCCTTTAAAATGACCCTGGGCACCTCAGCAGTGCACCTATGTGTGCACCACCTATGCTGTGGTCCCTAAACCTACATGCCCTACCATATACTAGGGACTTATAGGTAGGTTAACTTAGCCAATTATAATTAGCCTAATTTGCATATCCATTTTATACAGAGCACAGGCCCTGGGACTGGTTAGCAGTACCCAGGGCACCATCAGAGTCAGAAAAACACCAGCAAAAAGTGGAAAATGGGGGCAAAAAGTTAGGGGGCCTCTGCAATCAGCCCTGTTTTCTCACACAAGCCCCCCCCCAGCCCACACGCCCAGGAGACTCAGCCCAACCCTGGGAGAGTCTTCCTGGCTTGTAAGGCGAGGAAGACAGTGAAGAAAACTGGCTGTCCCTTTGCAGGGCCTACTCTGCCTTACATCCTCCTGCCATGGCCACTCCCTCTGGGTAGTGAAGCCATCCCAACAGTGAAAGGACCCATCTCAAACTGAAACTTCCCTCTAGGGGGGTCTTCCTCCTCTCTCTCTGCCAACTTGGGTAGTGAGGTGCCCACCTCCCCTACTCCTAACTTTGCTAGGGCAACACCTAGCTTACCCAAAGAGGTCACCCAACACTTGAGCAACCCCACCATGACCAACAGGGTCAGGGGGCCTACTTTGCTATTGGCCTTGGGGTCTGCCTCCCAGGCCAAGTACAGTGCTGCCAGGAAGGCTAGCACCCAGCAGAGGCTACCGACAGCTGTCAGTACCCAGAACCACACCCTAAGCTCTCCACTGACAGGTGGCTGAGCTGCTTTAGGGGCAACTTTGGGGTCCTGGCACCCCTCTTGCTGTCTAGAGTGGGGGGTTACCACCTCCTGTGGTAGACACCCTCCTTCCACTCTCCCTTCTGACAGTACAGGGGCAACACCCTGCATCTGGACAGCTGCCTGACTACTCAGGACTTCCTTAGGGTCAGGGGAGGCCTCACCAGTGCCAACTCTGGGCTCCCCCCCTACTGGGGCAGAAGGCCTTTGGCTCCCTGGAACTCTCTTTAAGAGTGGCCTACCCTTCCTTTTCTTCTTTACTTTTCTTGGGGACCCCTGTCTCCTAACTGTAGGGACTGACTCCCCAGGACTTTGGTTTGGGGGGGCGCCCTGGGCGACCGCCCCATCTGGGACCAGACTCACCTCTGGGAGGTCATTGCCCAGGATACAATCTAGGGGGAGGTCAGCACTGACTACCACCCTAAACCAGTCAAGGATACCCTCCCTCTCTAAGGGCACTATGGCTACAGGTTTGGAGGTGACCTCCCCTGTGGCTATCCTGACTTTCCTTGTCTCTCCTGGGACATACATGTCTGGGGTCACTAACCGGTCACTCACTATAGTGTGACTGGCACAGGTGTCTCTCAGGCCAGTGATAGGGATCCCATTCACTTGAATGTGGTGGAAGTGCCTACTCCCACCCTCAGGGATCACCAGCTTACCATCTGGTCCTGTCTCCCAGCTCAATGCTAGGAGGACTTCATCATCTGAGGAGTCCTCCTCTATGGCTAGACTGGACAACCCAGTGCTAACCACCTTCTTTGGACAGGCTGCATCTCCTCTGAAGTGACCTGTCTGCTTACAGTCAAAGCACGCCTTACGGTCCAAGAGCTTTTTTAACCCTGGGTCTCCCTGTCTCTGCTTGTCAGAGTGGGAGTGGGATTTACTCTCCTCCTTCTTAGGGTTCTGGGGTACAGAGGGAGTCTCTGTGGTTGGCTTACCACCTCCCGCCTTAGGTTTTTGGGGACCTGACCCCCCCTTCTTGGAGTCTCCCCCCTGGGACTTGACAACCACCCTGGTTCTCAACCACTCATTAGCTGCCTCCCCTAGCTCTCTAGGGTTGGTCTGCTTAGAGTCCACTAGATGCTGGCGTAACCTTTCCTGGGTACAATTGGTCAAGATGTGCTCTCTCATGATCAGATTGTATAACCCCTCATAAGTATTTACTTTGTTACCAATAATCCAGCCCTCTAGTGCCTTAAGTGAGGTGTCTACAAAGTCAACCCAAGACTGGGTACTGACCTTCTGGGTGTCCCTGAACTTCATTCTATACGGCTCCGGGGTCAGACCAAACTTCTTGGTTAAGCACCTCTTCATACTAGGGTACAAATCTGCCTCCTCACCCTTTAAGGTCAGAAGCCTATCCCTCCCTGAGTTGGGGACCAACTCAAACAAAAGGGAACCCCAGTATTGAGGCCTAACCCTTCTCATTTGGAGTGCCCTCTCAAAGGCCTCCAACCACTTGTCTATATCATCCCCCTCTACATAAGCAGGAACCACCCCCTTGGGTAATCTGGGGCAAACTCCCCCACCCATGGACACCTCAACTTCTCTGTCGCTGCCACCATCTCTTTTCTCTTTCTTTGCCCACTTTTTCTTTTCTAGGGCCAGCTTGTCTGCTTCCAAAGCTATGTATGCTAGCTGGGCCTCCAGCTCTCTTTTTCTGATGGATGGGTTCTCTCCTCCTGAAGGGACCCCCTTGCCACCACTAGCTTTGGGTCTGCCCCTAGTGACTGTATGAACTGAGGACCGATCTTCCTCATCCTCACTTAGGCTCAGATGCCCTCCCTCCCCTGAGTGGTTAGAGCTAGCATCCTCCCCTACTTCTTCCTCCTCTGGAGCTTCCTCTGGGCCTACCTCTTGGGCCTCAGCCCATGCTGTCAGGGATTTGATCAGGACTTGCTTCCTGAGGTCAGTGGTTGCAGGCAACCCTCTTTCAGTACACAACCCCCTAAGCTGGACTACTGTCAGTGTGGGTAGGCTAGCCAGATCAAGCTCCATGGTTCCCTAGTTTTGTGTCAACAAAAACTTTTTGCAAAAATTGGAAACAAGAATTTAGAAAAATTACAAAAATTCAATAATTGAAATTAATCCAAATTAATAAAAAAAAAATATTAAAAAAAAAAAAAAAAAAAAAAAGAAATTGCACTAGGACAATTTAAAGGATTTTTAATTCGTTTTACTTAAAACTGTAACGTGATACTGAACACAAGTACAGGATCCCACTGCTGCCACCAAAAATTTTGGAAAATGGGTTGCTGGTAAGGGCAGGTAGGTACCTACACCTAGCAACAAGCCACCAACCTCCACTTAGGTCCAGTTAGGTCTCAGTAAATTAACCCAAGCTCAACCCTTGGTAGCTTGCCAACGAGCGTCAAGGCTCAACTTAGGAGACAGTGTGTAAAGCATTCAAATATCACAAAACAGTAATTAAATAAAACACAGGAAACAGTTTAAAAATCCAAAACCAATTTATAAAAATAGTTTATATTTTTATCTTTAAAATGACACAAAAACGAATAAAATCTGATAAGGGGAACCGGAGATATGAATTTTTAAAGAATTATTATTTTTCTAGCGCTTAGAAACAAAAAGCGCCAATCGGGTCATCTGGTTGCACCTCGACCGGGGCAAAGTCAAAGTTTCAGGCCGACCGCGATGGAGCCCTGCTCGGCTACAGGTCGCGGGAGGCCTTGGTTAAAAAGTTACCTTCTGACTTAGTCTTTATTTTGAAGATTTTCTTCAGCGGGACGAACCTGCCAGTCCAATCCGACCTCCTGGAGCCCTTCTCCGGATACGCGATGCTGGATTCCTCGGTGGAGATTTTTACCTTCGGACTTAGTCGTTTTTTCGAGGTGAAAATCCTTCGACCGGGGTAAACCTGGATCTTGATCCGACGTCCATGGAGCCCTTCACGGATACGATGGCTGGAAGGTCCCGGTCAACTTTTTACCTTCGGACTTAGTCTCTTTTTCTGAGATTTTTCTTTACCGGGACGAACCACCAAATTAGGCCGGGTCGCGGTTGAGGCAAGCCGGCTAGAATTGCCGCGGCGGGTCGGTCCCTCTATGGAGCTTTTTTACAAAAATTCTCAAATCTTCTCCAAACTTCTGGGGCTTCACCCAGATGTCCTTTTAAGGTTCTTTTGGGGTCCACAGCTCACCCCAAGGGTCCAGAAGTTCTGTGATGGTCCTTGGGGAGTGCGGACTACAACTCCCAGAATGCACCTGGCGCAAACTCCTTTTTGGCCACTGGGCAGTGGTCAGCTGGTCGCTTTCTTCAGGAGTTGGTGCAGGGTACTCTGGTTAGCAATTTTTCACCTGTAGCAAACAGGGAGTCCCTCCTTGAACCAGTTGAAGCCAGGCAAAGTCCTTCTTGTGGTGAAGCCCAAGTGTGCAGCTGGTGCAGTCCTTCTGAGTGCAGGTTCCAGGTGCAGGCCAGGGGTCCAGCAGGGCAGTCCTTCTTCTCCTTTAGTTCTTTCTTGTTGAAATCTGGTGGGATCTGAGGTGTGGGTGCAGGTCTGCCAGTTTTATCCTTGCTCCTGGGTGAAAAGCAGGGGGGTCCTGGTTCTCCAATCAGGTACAGGGTCGTCCCCCTGTGATGACCACTTCCTGGGAAGTGTGGCAAAAATCCATCCCAGAAGGCAACATTCTCTAAAAATCCATCATGGCTGAATCTGATTTTTGGAGGTTACATCTGGCTGAGCCCACCCACTGGTGTGGCTAAAAATCATAAACACACCCCTCTCCTGCCCTCTCCTAATCTAATCAAGGGGGCACCTAGTTGTCTGGGGTTGCAGGATTTGGGGGTGTTGCTGGGTGCTCCAAATGTCCTTCTCTGCCTTTGAAGACCAGTTTGGCAGCCCTCCCCCTTCCTGCCTCACCATCTGCTGAGGGGAGATTCTCTCCCACAGGCACATTCCTTTGTGTGAAGCCAGGCCACTTCACACCTCATCAAGGCAGCTTGGCTAAGCTGCTGCAGGCTGGCCAATCAGAGCACAGCAGCAAAAACAATGCAGGGCTGAAATTGGCAACTTTTTAGGTAAAGTCTAAAACTTTTTACCTGAACAAGTTATATTAAATCCAACAACTGGAAGTTGTGGGATTTATTACAACAATTAATTTGATACCAAATTCTTGGTATGCATCTTTTAAGGAGACTTTAAAATTTAAAACAAAGGGGGAGCCGCCAAAATACCGTACCGCGGTCGGAAGACCGCGGCGGGTATTTTGAGTTTTCCCCTGGGCTGGCGGGCGGCCTTCAAAAGGCCGCCTGCCAGCCCAGGGGAAAACGACCTTCCCACCATGAAGCCGGCTCGTAATCGAGCCGGCGGAGTGGGAAGGTGCGACGGGTGCTACTGCACCCGTCGCGTATTTCACTGTCTGCTATGCAGACAGTGAAATACAAGCGGGCCCTCTTACGGGGGCCCCTGCAGTGCCCATGCCATTGGCATGGGCTCTGCAGGGGCCCCCAGGGGCCCCGCGACACCCCCTACCGCCATCCTGTTCCTGGCGGGCGAACCGCCAGGAACAGGATGGCGGTAGGGGGTGTCAGAATCCCCAAGGCGGCGCAGCATGCTGCGCCGCCTTGGAGGATTCTGACGGGCAGCGGAAAACCGGCGGGAGACCGCCGGTTTTCCTGCACTGACCGCGGCCAAAGCGCCGCGGTCAGAATGCCCTAAGGGGCACCGCCAGGCTGTTGGCGGTGCTCCCGCCAACCGCGAGCCTGGCGGTCACAGACCGCCAGGCTCGTAATGAGGGCCAAAGTCTCCCCATTCTAGCCTATGAAGGCCGTTTACTACAATGAGGGAAAAACGAATTTGGCTGTTTTTACCTCACCAGGGCTTATAAAACTATTTTTATAAAGTCCCTGCTTATAGTTACATGGCACCCAGCCCTAGGGGCACATAGGGCACACCTTAGGGGTGACTTATATGTAAAAATAAGGTAGTTTAAGACTTTGGAACTACTTTTAATTCCAAAGTCGAATTTGCATATAACTTTAATTTAAAAGCAGCCAGCAAGGCAGGCCTGCCTTTAAAATGACCCTGGGCACCTCAGCAGTGCACCTATGTGTGCACCACCTATGCTGTGGTCCCTAAACCTACATGCCCTACCATATACTAGGGACTTATAGGTAGGTTAACTTAGCCAATTATAATTAGCCTAATTTGCATATCCATTTTATACAGAGCACAGGCCCTGAGACTGGTTAGCAGTACCCAGGGCACCATCAGAGTCAGAAAAACACCAGCAAAAAGTGGAAAATGGGGGCAAAAAGTTAGGGGGCCTCTGCAATCAGCCCTGTTTTCTCACACTTTCCCACTTGTCTAAGCATCTCCAAACCTGCGTGCTTTGCAGTATTTCTTTAAGGTGTGTTTTCATTCCTGCAGATCTCATGTGTTCAAAGTCTTTTGTTTCAAAGTCTAGCCTGTAACTTCTGCTCAAGTGCTTGGTTTTATTTATGTCTATTTTATATCTGTCTGCAATTTCTTGTAACCTCTTATGTACGCCGCTTACTTCTCTTGTAATTCTAGGGCAAATGTATCTCAGCTCTTCTTCTGTGTATGATTCTAACCTGTTCAGACCCATTGTTTTATCTACGAGTTCACCTGCTTCCATGCCCAATCTTATTTGGTTCAAATATTCTTCTCCTTTTCCCTTGGGTGTACTCTGTGGGGTATTCAGACTGTTCAACCATTGTGTTAACTGTTGTGCATTTAGTCCCAATAATGTAGCATCTACATCCACTGCTACTGATGGTTTCTGTAATGTTTCTGTTTTTGAAATTTGCGGTATTATCAGTGGTGGATTTGACCTTACCACAGTTGACGGAACACAAATTGGAATCGGACTAAATTCCAACAAAGACCCAGATCTGTTTGAGAGTGTTCCCACTGGAGTCATTTCTTGGGTATTTTCTACATATCCTCTTCCTGTCTCATTCTGTGTCATTACACCTTGATCGCATACACTTGGCTTTGCTTGTACATATAATGGTACTGGCGGACCTACATTGATAGGCAAAGATATTGCATCCAGATTCTGTCTTTTACCCAAATTCTGTGGCATGTTAATTCCCATATTATGGTTCATCATTGCTGACATGTCTAATTGTGTTTCTGCTGTTTGAATGTACTTTGGCATTTCTTGTGTCTGCCTTTGAGGCATCACCAAATTAGAATTTATTTCCAAATTATGCTCATCATAATAGCGTCTTTGGACCTGTGGCTGATAATTATTAACAGGTTCCAGTTTAGTCATGTCAGGATATATTCTCTGAACTGGTGGCATTTCCTGTGTAAAAGGCATATTAGGACTACTCTGCATCTGTATTTTTCTCAATTTCGGTGTTACAATACCCTGTATTGGTTCTGGAGGGGCAGTACTAGTGCTTGGGCCAATTTCGTTTTCACATATGGTGGTGGACGGTCATTTAGTAATTGCAGAATGAATTCCTCATCATCTGATTCGTCTGACCTTTTCGAGGTTCTCTTGTTCTCTCTATCTTTGAACTGACTCCTGTTTGTTTTATGGGTAGCTTTCTTTCCTTCCGTCTCTACTTCTTCAGTAATTGCTGGAAACAATTTAATTCCCTGCAATATATCTGATCTCCAAACCTTTTGAGCACTATCCCATCTAGCATCCGCTAGTGTCTTTTCTACTCTTCTCACTCTTGTCTCAAATTTCTTTTGTAGTTGCTTTCTAGCTATTTGTTCCCAAATTGCTAATGCTTCAAATTGTGCTGGTCTTGGAGGTATTTTCATGTCATATAGCGCAAATCTTAAATTCTCCAAAACTCTCAAATTAAACGTCCCATGGATAGGAAACGCTACGCTTCCATGCTTCTCTGTTAATTTACACCATTGTTTTAACCAAAGACATGGTGCAACACCTTTTTCTTCAATTACGATGTAAGCTGGTGTACCCTCAGGCGGTGTTTTTTCTCCTACATTTGCTTTAATATATACATCTCGCCTCAAGGCACTCTCAAATGCTTTGAAAAATGTCATCTTTCCGTCTTTTATTTTCTCAAAAATGTAATCAATAAGTGACTTTCATTCCCAGAATACTCTTCGCTTGCCTTTCCCCACCAATTGCGCTTCACAGACTGCATCCAATCCGTGTGCGACCCTTCTCACCAACCAACCTATCTCAGCGCGGCTCCAGTGACGTCACACTCACACACTGCGGCTGACAAAGTCTTGCGGCTTGTCCTCCTTCATTCAGCTTCACTCAAAACTATTTTCTGCAATATATCGCGAGCAATAATTAAAAAGAACAAAACAAATCTGTCGGTTTACTACAGGAAAAAGGTAATACAATCGCTTCAGAAACCTTAGAGATTTTTCACTAGCCTCGGCAGTTATTCCATCTTTCTCGGTTTCCCACTTTCGCAAGCAAAATTTGACCTGCAAACTTTACTCTCAACTGATCAATGAACTATTCTAGTGCACCTTAGAATTCGTCAAATCTCAAAGTCAAAAATTGTCTTTTATTCCTCAATATTCGTACTGACTCGTTGACCACGCCCGATCAACCTATTAAACCGAACAAATTACAACATCAATCAAGTGTCTCATACACTTTTCAACATACTCCGGAGTCTCTTGACCTCGCAGGGCCCGTTTCAACATCAACAACCACATGGACAATTTTTCTGCACAAAGCGCTACATACATATGAAGTTCGACGACTTCCCTACTTTCACACTTTGGAGTACCACTCCTCTGAAAATTTTATTGGAGTTCGTAACCCCCTAAAAATCCTCACAAACTTCACATTTGTCTGCGACATAAGCTTTGCAAGCGCGAAACCCTAACCTCATTCATACTGTCACTAGAAGCGCCAAAAACATCCTCACACCTCCATTTCCTCCATTCGCAAGCTCCGAGATTCCAGGAAAGTCATTGGGGACTTAGGGCATCATCATCTCTCCAACTTGTTTTATTAAAAAAATTCTAACTTGGATCCGTCTATTTTTCGGATGGGGTCCCAAAGGGCCAAACCATCAAGCTCTGCTACCATCTACTGATAGCGCGTCCCTCACACACGCGCACCACATCCCCCACCCCCCTCTCCTGTTGAAGAACCCGACTTACCAGCTTGCTGGGGGTGCTCCAGCAGGAGACGGGATGCGGCGCAGATAGCGCGTCCAGTCCTTGTAGATTACTTATACTTAGACACGCCGGAGGTCGGTGAACCTTTTGACCGGGTTGAGTTCTCCTCATCCAAAGAAATCGTCAGATCCCTCAAATCAGTAATCAATAATCATTTATAACCAATAATCAATACTCAATTAATAATCAAACAACAAATTAGATCAAATAGGAACAGTAATTTGACACACCATGACCTTTCAGTCATGAATAACCACACCTGTTTATTAAGAGTTAACAAGTTTATTTCCCTATATTAACAAAGCTAATACGATGTAAGTAAGTCTCAAAATCAAATGATACACATATACGAACATTACTGGCTGTCCATAACGGCGGAAGAAACGCAATCTATGCAAAACTTGGATAATAATGCACTCAGATATAGCAGTGCAAATCACTAATAAAAGCAACTGAGATTGACTAATTGCATACATTGATCAGCATAACAAGATTTCAATTCAGCACGGTGCATTAAATGAATACCTCAACTAACCTCTGATTAGCATTGGCATGTGGGGCTTCATGCAAAACGAATTTAGTCAACATAAATTTAGAAAACTTCTAGCTTGGGCTCTGTCAAAATAAGCAGTTGGTAACTAAGAAGGAAAATACAATGAATAATACATTTATCCTTTCATAATTACCAAATACAATCAGCATTCAAGGTAAGTCTTTGTCCTTCAGGTACCAGTTCGATCAGCATGGGGCTTCTCCAAAGGAGGGGCAAAGTTAAAGTCAAGTTTTCCTTGCAGCAGCAAGGAATACAGGGGCAAAAGTTATTGTATGGGCAAGACGGGGTAAAGTTAAAGTTAAAGTCTCTAGGGTGAGAATTCTTTAGAGTCTCTCTCTCTGGGATAGAGAAAAAGCATCAAAGTGTCATCAAAATAAAAGTGGCAATGGCATCAAAATGGCGTCAAAATGGTGTGTCTTCAAAAATGGCTTCAAAATGGCTGTCTTCTCTTCGTCCGGTGGGATTAAGTAAGAAAAGTTCCAAATTCTTCAGGTTCTTCCATTGGAGGGTCCATGGGGTGATTTCTCTTTGACCAATGAATAGTGTCTTTTCTCTTAATACTCATCTACGTGTAAGGTGTCCTTGGAGTTTTGGAACATAACTAGTAACAAAGTTGCCAATTAATTCTGCATCAGTGTCTTCATTGTCTGCACCTGCAGAAACTGACCTTGATCTTCAAAGGGGATGAAAGTTGCCTAACACGCAACTTTGAGATAAGTGTTTCAGTCATTCTACTGGAAAAATACAGCGTTTAAAGATTCAAACACGTCTTTGTTAATACAAGTGAAAACTACGCAGTTAAAATTGAGACCAGGCAACTAGGCCAAAGCCTCCACTAAATTTAAGCTAAGCATGTAACAGTTTAAATGAGAAAATCATAAAGTATAACTTCAAATATGATATATTAGTACTTTTTGTCGGTTTTCTTGATTAATTAAGCTTGTTTAAACTAATGGTGACCTACTTCGTGGGCACATTTCTCTACACATTTTATTTTTCTTTGCTAAAACACATTGCATATACGGTTTTGTTGCATAATATATAAATCTTTGTTAGTCTTTATTTTTCCGCTTCATCAGCGCTGTCCGCCAGCAAAACACCGCCAGGCCATATCATGTTCCATGATACGGTAGGCGGTGTTTTGCTGTCGTGACACTGCTGCTGGCAGCAACTCCACCTTACTGCCGTCCGCCGCCATGACTGTCACCGGAATTCTGCCAGCCTTCTGGCAGAATTCCGGCTACGGTCATAATGGCACGGACGGTCGGTAGCCATGGCACCTGTAGAGAGCATTATTATGCTAACTCGTCAATGCCCTCCACAGTCATAAAAACTGTTGGAAAGAGGCCTCTAATGTTTGATGAGCACTTCTTCACCCATTATGTAGCTCCCACAAAAACTCCTGAGTCATATGAAAATCTTTACCATGCAAAGTAATAAATGCTGTACTTTCATCATGCAAAAACAAATGTGACACGGTACCTTTGTACTGATTTTGAAACCACTAGCACAAAACACGAATTAGCAAGCGGCAACGCACAATACGGTGCACGTCTGAAAAGAGCTCAAGGACCCGATTTATTTTTCACTCTGTATCCAAAGTACAAAGACGTAAGTTAAGAAGTAACTGGTGTGTTTTCTACAGAAATGTATTGTGGTGATGTTTAAGAGAGAAATAATAAATAACCGATAATTCAGAATTACAGCTAAATCACACGAAATGAAGACACAGCCTCCCCTTTCATGGTTTGTTTTATAGCTGTTGAAACTAGGGTATCGGTATTTCCACCCCCTGAAGGCTTGTCACTGAGCTATTGCATAAACCATGGACTGTCAGATGAAGGGGCAACACACTTGGTGTTCTCGACGTGATACTTTTATAAAAATAAAATGCAAAGCCAAGGCACAGCAAAAAGATCTTCAGTTGAGACTGCATGAATCAAGACGTCAGGAGGAAACGTGGTTAAGGCTTTAAAGCAACTAAAATGTCACCAAAAGGATTCGATATCCTCTCGTTTCGTTATGCGGGTACGCAGAGTAGACAAGAGTTCCGCCTACGAATGCGCGTTTTTTGCTGATTACACAGTTTCTAAAACCGAACCAGCTGGGGCTGTACAATTAAGGGCTCATATTCTGAAGTCGAGAGAAACCGAGAAGCAGATTCACGTCACAAATCCATTAGCATAACAAAATATGTGGCAAAACGTGACAGGGGCACATCAAGCACGCCTTCTTTATATGGTTTAGTGCAGTGGAGCAGTCACTTCTGGTCAAATGTGTGTATTTAACCCCTTCGCTGCCAGGCCTTTTCCCCCTCCTGTGCCGAGCCTTTTTTTGGCTATTTGGAGTAGTTCGCGCTTAGGCCCTCATAACTTTTTGTTCACGTAAGCTACCCACGCCAAATTTGCGTCCTTTTTTTCCAACATCCTAGGGATTCTAGAGGTACCCAGACTTTGTGGGTTCCCCAGAAGGAGGCCAAGAAATTAGCCAAAAAACAGTGAAAATGTCGTTTTTTAAAAAAAAATTGGAAAAATGGGCTGTAGAAGAAGGCTTGTGGTTTTTTCCCTGAAAAGGGCATCAACAAAGGGTTTGCGGTGATAAAATCACCAGCTTCCCAGCTTGCAGGAACAGGCAGACTTGAATCAGAAAACCCAATTTTTCAACACAATTTTGGCATTTTACTGGGACATACCCCATTTTTACGATTTTTCGTGCTTTCAGCCTCCTTCCAGTCAGTGACAGAAATGGGCATGAAACCAACGTTGGATCCCAGAAACCGCAACATTTCTGAAAAGTAGACAAAATTCTGAATTCAGCAAGGGGTAATTGGTGTAGATCCTACAAGGGTTTCCTACAGAAAATAACAACTGAAAAAGAAAAATATTGAAATTGAGGTGAAAAAAACATCAATTTTTCTCTACGTTTTACTCTGTAACTTTTTCCTGCAATGTCAGATTTTCGAAAGCAATATACCGTTACGTCTGCTGGACTCTTCTGGTTGCGGGGATATATAGGGCGTGTAGGTTCATCAAGAACTCTAGGTACCCAGAGCCAATAAATGACCTGCACCCTGCAGTGGGTCTTCATTCTATGCCGGGTATACAGCAATTCGTTTGCTGAAATATAAAGAGTAAAAAATAGCTATCAAGAAAACCTTTGTATTTCCAAAATGGGCACAAGATAAGGTGTTGAGAAGCAGTGGTTATTTGCACATCTCTGAATTCCGGGGTGCCCATACTAGCATGTGAATTACAGGGCATTTCTCAAATAGACGTCTTTTTTACACACTATCTTACATTTGGAAGGGAAATTGTAGAGAAAGACATGGGGCAATAACACTTGTTTTGCTATTCTATGTTCCCCCAAGTCTCCCGATAAAAATGATACCTCACTTGTGTGGGTAGGCCTAGCGCCCGCGACAGGATATGCCCAAAAACACAACGTAGACACATCACAGAAAACAGACCTGTTTTTAGCAAAGTGACTACCTGTAGATTTTGGCCTCTAGCTCAGCCGCCACCTAGGGAAACCTACCAAACCTGTGCATTTCTGAAAACTAGAGACCTAGGGGAATCCAAGATGGGGTGACTTGTGTGGCTCAGACCAGGTTCTGTTACCCAGAATCCTTTGCAAACCTCAAAATTTGGCTAAAAAAACACATGTTCCTCACATTTCGGTGGCAGAAAATTCTGGAATCTGAGAGGAGCCACAAAATTCCTTCCACCCAGCGTTCCCCCACGTCTCCCGATAAAAATGATACCTCACTTGTGTGGATAGGCCTAGCGCCCGTGACAGGAAACGCCCCGAAGCGCAACGTGGACACAGCTAAATTTTTGAAGGAAAACAGAGGTGTTTTTTGCAAAGTGCCTACCTGTAGATTTTGGCCTGTAGCTCAGCCGCCACCTAGGGAAACCTACCAAACCTGTGCATGTCTGAAAACTAGAGACCTAGGGGAATCCAAGATGGGGTGACTTGTGTGGCTCGGACCAGGTTCTGTTACCCAGAATCCTTTGCAAATCTCAAAATTTGGCTAAAAAAACACATGTTCCTCACATTTCTGTGGCAGAAAGTTCTGGAATCTGAGAGGAGCTACAAATTTCCTTCCGCCCATCGTTCCCCCACATCTCCCGATAAAAATGATACCTCACTTGTGTGGGTAGGCCTAGCGCCCGCGACAGGAAACGCCCCAAAGCGCAACGTGGACACAGCCAAATTTTTGAAGGAAAACAGAGGTGTTTTTTGCAAAGTGCCTACCTGTAGATTTTGGCCTGTAGCTCAGCCGCCACCTAGGGAAACCTACCAAACCTGTGCATTTCTGAAAACTAGAGACCTAGGGGAATCCAAGATGGGGTGACTTGTGTGGCTCGGACCAGGTTCTGTTACCCAGAATCGTTTGCAAACCTCAAAATTTGGCTAAAAAAACACATGTTCCTCACATTTCTGTGGCAGAAAGTTCTGGAATCTGAGAGGAGCCACAAATTTCCTTCCACCCAGCGTTCCCCCACGTCTCCCGATAAAAATGATACCTCACTTGTGTGGGTAGGCCTAGCGCCCGCGACAGGAAACGCCCCAAAGCGCAACGTGGACACAGCCAAATTTTTGAAGGAAAACAGAGGTGTTTTTTGCAAAGTGCCTACCTGTAGATTTTGGCCTGTAGCTCAGCCGCCACCTAGGAAAACCTACCAAACCTGTGCATTTCTGAAAACTAGAGACCTAGGGGAATCCAAGATGGGGTGACTTGTGTGGCTCGGACCAGGTTCTGTTACCCAGAATCCTTTGCAAACCTCAAAATTTGACTAAAAAAACACATGTTCCTCACATTTCTGTGGCAGAAAGTTCTGGAATCTGAGAGGAGCCACAAATTTCCTTCCACCCAGGGTTCCCCCACGTCTCCCGATAAAAATGATACCTCACTTGTGTGGGTAGGCCTAGCGCCTGCGACAGGATATGCCCCAAAACACAACGTGGACACATCACAGAAAACAGACCTGTTTTTAGCAAAGTGCCTACCTGTAGATTTTGGCCTGTAGCTCAGCCGCCACCTAGGGAAACCTACCAAACCTGTGCACTTCTGAAAACTAGAGACCTAGGGGAATCCAAGATGGGGTGACTTGTGTGGCTCGGACCAGGTTCTGTTACCCAGAATCCTTTGCAAACCTCAAAATTTGGCTTAAAAAACACATGTTCCTCACATTTCTGTGGCAGAAAGTTCTGGAATCTGAGAGGAGCCACAAATTTCTTTCCACCCAGCGTTCCCCCACGTCTCCCGAAAAAAATGATACCTCACTTGTGTGGGTAGGCCTAGCGCTCGCGACAGGAAATGGCCCAAAACACAATGTGGACACATCACATTTTTTCATAGAAAACAGTGCCTACCTGTGGATTTTGGCCTCTAGCTCAGCCGGCACCTGGGGAAACCTAGCAAACCAGCGCATTTTTGAAAACTAGAGACCTAGGGGAATCCAAGATGGGGTGATTTGCGGGGCTCTGACCAGGTTCTGTTACCCAGAATCCTTTGCAAACATCAAAATTTGGCCAAAAAACACTTTTTCCTCTCATTTCGGTGACAGAACGTTCTGGAATCTGAGAGGAGCCACATATTTCCTTCCACCCAGCGTTCCCCTAAGTCTCTCCATAAAAATGGTACCTCACTTGTGTGGGTAGGCCTAGCGCCCACGAAAGGAAATGGCCCAAAACACAACGTGGACACAACATATTTTTTCACAGAAAACAGAGGTGTTTTTTGCAAAGTGCCTCCCTGTGGATTTTGGCCTCTAGCTCAGCCGGCCCCAGGAGGGGGGGAAATGCCCTAAAATAAATTTGACCTCCCCACCCCCTCAAACACTCCCTGCCCAGGAGCGACCCTTGCCTACGGGGTCGCTCCCCCTGCGTGACATTGGCGGCAAAAAACAAATCCCCGGTGCCTAGTGGTTTCTGCCCCCTTGGGGCAGATTGACCTAAAATCGACCAATCTGCCCCCAAGGGGGGCAGAAATGGTCTAAATACAGTTTGCCCCCCAGGGGAGCGACCCTTGCCTGATGGGTCGCTCCCCATCTCTAAAAAAACAAACATACAACAAAAAAAACACACAAAAAAAATTTGCCCTGGCGCCTAGAGGTTTCTGCTCCCCCCAACTGGTGGCAGATCGGCCTAATAATAGGCCGATCTGCCCCCAGGGGGGGCAGAAATAGCCTAAAATAAATTTGCATCCCCAACCCCCACCCCCCCACCAGGAGCGACCCTCACCTACGGGGTCGCTCCCCTGCGTGACATTGGAGCCAAAAAACAAATCCCCGGTGCCTAGTGGTTTCTGCCCCCTTGGGGGCAGATTGACCTCAAATCGACCAATCTGCCCCCAAGGGGGGGAGAAATGGTCTAAATACAGTTTGCCCCCCAGGGGAGAGACCCTTGCCTGATGGGTCGCTCCCCATCTCTAAAAAAACAAACATGCAAACAAAAAAAACACACAATTTTTTTTTGCCCTGGCGCCTAGAGGTTTCTGCTCCCCCCCCCTGGTGGCAGATCGGCCTAATAATAGGCCGATCTGCCCCCAGGGGGGGCAGAAATAGCCTAAAATAAATTTGCATCCCCAACCCCCACCCCCCCACCAGGAGCGACCCTCACCTACGGGGTCGCTCCCCCTGCATGACATTGGCGCCAAAAAAACAAATCCCCGGTGCCTAGTGGTTTCTGCCCCCTTGGGGCAGATTGACCTAAAATCGACCAATCTGCCCCCAAGGGGGGCAGAAATGGTCTAAACACAGTTTGCCCCCCAGGGGAGCGACCCTTGTCTGATGGGTCGCTCCCCGTCTCTAAAAAAACAAACAAAAAAATATATATTTTGCCCTGGCGCCTAGAGGTTTCTGCCCCCCCTGGGGGTAGATCGGCCTAATACCAATAGGCCGATCTGCCCCCAGGGGGGGGCAGAGATGGCCTAAAATAATTTTGCCCCCCCTACCTCCCCCCCCCCAGGGAGCGACCCTTGCCTACAAGGTCGCTCCCCTTGCGTGACGGCGCAAAAAAAAGATCCCTGGTGCCTAGTGGTTTCTGCCCACCTTGGGGGCAGATTGACCTAAAATAGGCCGATCGGCCGATCTGCCCCCAAAGCGGGCAGAAATGGCCTAAATACATTTTGCCCCACCAGGGGAGCGACCCTTGTCCAAGGGGTCGCTCCCCATCTGTAAAACAAAAAAACAAAAAAATCCCTGGTGCCTAGTGGTTTCTGCCCCCCTTGGGGGCAGATCAGCCGAATCAAAATAGGCTGATCTATCCCCCAGGGGGGCAGAAATGGCCTAAAATAATCCTCCCCCCACCCCCAGGGAGCGACCCTTGCCTAAGGGGTCGCTCCCCTTGCGTGAAATTCAAGCAAAAAAAAAAACTCCCTGGCGTCTAATGGTTTCTGCCCCCCTTGGGGGAAGATTGGCCTCATCAAAATAGGCCAATCTGCCCCCAAGGGGGGCAGAAATGGCCTAAATATAATTTGCCCCCTAGGGGAGCGACCCTTGCCTAAGGGGTCGCTCCCCACCTAAAAAAAAAAGAAAACATAACAAAAAGAAAAAAAAAAAGAAATGATCCCTGGTGCCTAGAGGTTTCTGCCCCCCCTGGGGGCAGATCGGCCTAATAATAGACCGATCTGCCCCCAGGGGGGGCAGAAAAGGCCTTCCCAAAAAAATGCCCCCCCCGGGAGCGACCCTTGCCCAAGGGGTCGCTCCCGTTGCGTAAAATTTGCGGAAAAAAAAAACTCCCTGGTGTCTAATTGGTTTCTGCCCCCCTTGGGGGCAGATTGGCCTCATCAAAATAGGCCAATCTGCCCCCAAGGGGGGCAGAAATGGCCTAAATATATATTGCCCCCTAGGGGAGCGACCCTTGCCTAAGTGGTCGCTCCCCACCTAAAAAAAAAAGAAAACATCACAAAAAAAAAAGAAAAAAAAAAAAAGCTCCCTGGTGCCTAGAGGTTTCTGCCCCCCCTGGGGGCAGATCGGCCTAATAATAGGCCAATCTGCCCCCGGGGGGGGCAGAAAAGGCCTTCCTAAAAAAATGCCCCCCCTGGGAGCGACCCTTGCCCAAGGGGTCACTCCCTTTTGACAGTTTCATCCAAAAAAAAAAAATCCCTGGTGTCTAGTGGGGTTTCAAAAGCCGGATTGCAAGCAATCCGGCTTTTGAAATCCTGTGAGAGACTTCAAAGGGAAGGAAATACATTTCCTTCCCTTTGAAGCCTCTTGGGGCCTCCCCCATGGGATTGAAAGAGAAATGCAAAAGAATTTCTCTTTCAATCGCGCTGGAAGCTCTGCTTCCAGCGCGATGGGGGAGACCCTGTGACTAATCAGTGCGCGCTCGCGTGCTGACGTCACAGGGGGGGTTGGGGGGGTCGGGGGTGGGAGGGGAAGGGCTTCCCCTTCCATCCCTGACTTTGGGGGGGTGGGGGGAAGCACACAGAGGGAGCGAGAGCGCTCCCTCTGGGCTGTGTGCCGAGGACGTAGTGGTTACGTCCTCGGCACAGCAGCACTGTGCCGCAGGACGTAACCACTACGTCCGCGGCACAGAAGGGGTTAAACAAAAGCCTAAGTACGTCTTGCAGAATACGGAAAAAGTAAAAATCTCAGCATATCGGATGCCAACAAGGACAGCAAAATGCCACTACAACCAGAAAATTAATGTCACAGAGTTTTAAGTGTCATCATAATTAAAACACCTGCAATTTATGAATGAGGCAATTTGTACAAATCTACAGATTTTACATGATCCAGAGTTCCACACCTCTTAAATACCCGTGTTTGTGGTTTCTACTTCCGTAGTTTAATGCATGCATGTTTACCATCCGTGGAGCCTTGATACATCTTCAGCACTGCACCCTCCAAAGAGCCCACTCACACACCAGCACAACTGAACCCTGGATCACTAATCCGAGAAAACGGGACGGGGCACTTGAAGAAAATATAGTTTTCTTTTTCATAATTTGTAAAAAAGCTGAGTATGTTGATGTTAACTCATTATTTAGATTTTGCTTTAGAATACTATGTTTTATTTTGTTTTTGTATATGACAGTTTGGTTATGTGGGTCAGTTTTTTTCTGCATGTTGGTTTTCGGAGTGAGGAGCAGTATACTGTTCTGAGGTTTAGTTCCCTTCTACTCTTCCTCAGTTTCAATAGCGTTCTGAAGTGGGTACGTGGTCTTGTCACACTTTTGTCTGGCACAAGCCCGTGGGTGGTCGTGACCCCTGATGATGCCCTAACCAATGGGATAAAGGTTCCCGTTGTTACTCTACCAAATTTGAGCATTTTCACAATGGCCAAAGTCTTCTGGCGCACTAGACTTGGGTCTCGAGGGCTAGGGATGGTTGAGGGTGCAAAATGGTAATCACAACTTTAAAATCCAGTTTTTGGCAATCCTTGTACCTCCAAAAGACCCAGAGACACATGAAGTGCACCCCAAAGGTATAGGTAATGTCTGTACACCAGGCAAACACTCCAACAGGATCTGATGCTGTGATGTCAATAAGAGGCCCATTGTGATGGAAGCCAGAGCTGTACAGATCACTTCCTTTATATCTTTGAACTCCAATTTACAGTCCTCAGACCATGTCAATTTACCTGAGATTTCAATAACTGCCTGATGCGGAACACCCTCATAGAAAAGTTTTTTTTTACAAATTTTGAAAATAATTTAACCAAACCTAGAAAAAGGCTTTAGCTTGTCTTTGTTTCTTGGACAAAGAACCTCTCTAGTAGCCCCTAATAATGTATCCTTAGGTTGCATTTCCATTGCACTAATTTTATGACCTAGATATGTCACATGCCTCTTAGAAGATTTGTATTTCAAATACTCAACTGTTAAAGCAGATTTGTCCAACAAACCTGAAATGGATGCAGTGTATTTCTTACAGTCTCCACACAAAGGAATCTGATGGTATGCAGCCAGTAAGTCCACTGTTGAGAAGATATCCATACCCCTGGTCTAAGTCAACATCTCATTGATCCTTAGTAAAGGAAAGTGATCAATTAAAATATTGTCATTATGAAGACGTAGGTCTACACATAATCTGATCTTTCCATTAGCTTCCCTTGCCACCACCAATGAAACTAACCACTCAGATGATTCAATAGTTTCTACAATTCCATCTTTAACTAATCGTACCAGTTCTGCTTCCACTTCATCTCCCACTGACATGGGCACATTCCTCTCCTTATGTACCTTGGATATAGCATTCTCCCTTAGAACAAGTGTATGTTCAAATCCATCCAATGTCTCAATATTGCTCTCCAAACACCTTGGAAAATTCTTCACACATTCTTTTCCCAACAATTTCTCTATTATTAAGTATCAGAACATGTTCCACACTGTTAGTATCTAATACAATGTTCAATCTCCTTTAATACTTTCATTGTAACACAGAAGAACCCTTCTTATCGATATATAATTTGCCAAGAGCCTTTCTATTCTTAAATCTGTTTAAGAGGTTCCTATGCCCAAGCATAATAATTGTTTTAGCTGTATACATTTCGGGAGCAATGTCTGTGTCAATTATATTGAAACCCAATTTTTCTCAAATGTATCCTTCCACACACTTTCATTGACAATGATGCACAGTGATCTAGAATCATCTGCAATGAGAATTCCCACTCCACCAATCTTCATGAAACAAATCAGCTTATTTTTGTCATTCATATAGTCAATGTTTAACACTACCTTTTCTTTAATAGGCAATGTTTCGGAATAATCAGTTTTCTCCTCTTCACTCAAAGCATCTGTTTCTCCTTCCATGAAAATTTTTAGTTTTCAGTTTTACTCAAAGTCTTTTTCCATATATGCTCTACCACATGAACTACACTTTTGTTTCACTACTGGGCAATTCTTGCTATTAGCTAGATGGTTCTTACTATCACATGTAAAACATCTGACATCCTTTCTTTGGGACTTTTTACATGACTTAGGGCCTGGTTTTAATTTTGGCAGGTGGGTTACTCCCTTGCAACGGTGACGTATGGCATGTCCTTCAGAATATAAATCCCATTATATCCTGTGGGATTTATATTTCGGCAGAAGAGCTATCTGTCACCATTGTGACAGAGTAACCCGTCTGTTGAAATTTAGGCTCTTTGGGCAGTTAATGCACAGGGATAGAAAACTGCTGTACACAGCTCACTTACTGTAGAAAGCATAGGCCAAAAGAACAACCTTTGAAGAATGCAGGCAGGCAATCAAAGCACAGAGGTCAAGCCAAGTATGAGGCGTAATTACTCACCCTTGAAGAATCCTGTTATATAATGAAGTGTACATTGCCTTAGTGCAGGTAAATCTGTAATCTTCACCCACATCAGAAGTAAAATGTCTGCGGGACACTGCTCACAGCCAGTGATTTCCTGAGCATAGCACAGAGCAAAAACAGTACTCCAGATACATGCATACGTGAGCATGTGAGGATGTACAAGACACTGCTCACAACCTGCATCCTTTGTGATTCAGAACATAGTGGGGGAACACAAATGCTAGTCATGCGCAGAACAGCCAAAGAACATGTGCATGTGCACACCCATTAAACCTCATGCAGTGAAGATTCTAAACAATACCAGTGACTTTTAAAGGTTTGCGGACTCACGCGTATGGATACCCTCAACAAGATCTTGGCTCAAGCTGTGCTCACACTACAGCACCTGATGATCCAAATTCCACTGAAATGTAAATTTGAGGAGTGGCCTGAAGCAAAGTTTCAACAAGTGGACACCATGCAGCAGCACTCCAAGAGCAGCTGTCAACTTGCACATGAGGGCCCCCACTGCCAAAATCACAAAAATCCCCAATATTGTGTAGTGAAGATTCTAAACATTTGGTATATTTATTGTGACTAGGCAGAGCACAGCACCACTCTGATACACTCTACCTCCAACCACAGATCTGCGCACGTTCCAGTTCCCATTTCGATCACAACTTTCCCCCAGAAAACATATGATTAAGACAGGTACACACTGATTTAGCATAGAAAGATAACCATACAGTACACACCAGAAGGGTCCAGTCCGATTCAGGTTTCTATGGGTCAGCTGAGCACTTCAGGAAAATAACTGTTTGAAGTTTGATGTGTTCCTATATCCAAGCAGGAGGTCAGGGGTTTGTGGAGTACAATTCTTAGTTGTGGGTACAAGTCGGAGCAGGCCCAGCCCTTCATTTCTCTACACAGGTCTTAATCAGCCAGTTCGGTTGTCTACAGTTCTTCAACAGGTCCAGCTGATGAGCTGTGGGTGAGGTTTCACTAACCAATGAGTGGGGATGACTCCTGGACACTCCTCAACCAATGAGAAAAACGAGATTTGATTTATATAAGTACCAACTCTTAGCAATGAACCAGAAGAGATTAATTCCAAGAGGAACCTAAATTGCTCCCATAATGAATTTAAAAGTGATTGACAACTGTACAATGTTCAGTGGAAAAGGTATGATCTCATGGTTAAGTTACTGCATTTTGTTTCTCAGGCTTGATTTCCCATCCCACTGTCTATACTTGACTGGAAATCATGCTTTTCTTGGCAACTCACTTGCTCTCCTGTGCTTAAACATGTGAAATGCAGTTGTACAGTGCAATACAAAAATGTGAATCCACCTTAATCTACATAATCATATATCTCCTCCCAGCACCTCCTTGCTCTTCTGCTAGGGCTGTGCTAGGTAGAGTAGACAACAAAGCATACCTATACTAGCATCATGGAAAGTGAAAATGTGTTACCTGATGAAAGAGACAAAGTTGTCATAAAGACGTTGATAAGTAAGTCTTGTTTTGGGCTTGGCACTAGGTCAGAGAAATACAAGTTTGGCCAGACAGAAATTAATTATTTAGGCCACAGTATATCAGTATGTGGTGTGAATCTTAAGAGAGATCAAGTGAGCAAGGAGGAAGTCAATTGGAATGGCAGAATTCTACAATAAGTTTAAGGTAATTTAGCAGCCAGCTCCAAGATGACAAGGAGTTCACTTAAGAAGAGTGTTATTTTGGTTTGGTGTGATAAATGACAGAGGGAATTTAAGATGATGGAAAGAAATGTATTGGAAGTGGCAAGTTTACAGGTTCTCTGTTCGGGACACTGATACTAACTGACACTAGGTGCAAAGGTATAGGTGCAGTTGATGATGTTGAGAGTACCACTGCATTTGCATCTATGGGTTTTAAATGCAGCTAAAATCTATAGCCTTGTAATTGAGTAAGAGGCCCTTGCTGCAGAAAAGAAATTTGGGAGTTTTGGCTGGTGTAAGGTTTTTACAGTCAGATCCTTCTACAAAACCTTAAGAACGATCTCTACGAAAAAGGGTCTGGATTTGTTGTCATTAAGAATAAAGAAATGGGTTGTTGTTCTACAGAAGTATACCTTGAATGTGAAAATAATTCAGGTAAATTCAATTTTTTGCTGATTGCATGTTGAGGCTTGTACAAGGCTTTAAGTTTTAGCCATGCAAGTTTCACCCATTGCTTCCCGATGGGTACCGGGAGGAAATAGTGCTAGACGTTTTAGGACCTTTGGGTGGTGAAGGCACATCTTACTTTTTTGTGATGGTAATTTTATTTTCAAGGTGGCCCAAGGTGGAATGTATGAGTGATATATATTCAGGAAGGATGCTGAGGTTTTTAGAGATTGTGTCCCACCATGAGGGTTTGGACAAGACACTTATTAACAGGTAATGGAACTCAGGCTTCTTCTAAGATGGTTGACTTCGTAGAAAAATAGCAGAAAACACACAAGGTTTCTATTAAACCACCTTCAAACCAAAGGTATGGTTGAGGGTTTTAACTAGACTATTATAGACAGCACACATTTGGCAAGATCTAATGTTCCCAACCTGAAAATAGGATTGCAAGATCTGTTATCTCCACATACCTCTACAGGTAGGACCTTTTTAAGCTATTTAAGGGAAGGAACCTGAACATAACACTTTAACCCAATTGCATGGGTTGCAGTAAAGGTTGGTTGGATGTGTCCAGGAAGAATGAATGAAGACTACAGGAAACAAAGTAGCAGGAAGGACTATTAAAAGATGAGGTAAGCCCCAATGAGTATTTATTGAGAGTTGATTGGATGTGGGTCAGGCTTCAGTTGACATGCTTCCTGGTCTATATTTGCTAAACCACTCAAGGTTGTAAAATTATTTTTTAAAAGGAAGTAAAGATATGATGAGAGAATTTGGAACATGAGATGCATTTGTTGTGTAAAAGAGGGGCGAACTGTTCGTAGGAATACAGTTTGCCAAATGACGAGGGGATTGAGGTGTTAGAATAGGAGGAGGTAGGTTATGGAGACATCCTGGGCATCTAAAGGAACTTTATTCCTTTCTAGCTTCTTTCATGCATTCCATTCCCACTATGGTTTCTTCAGTTTATATTGCATTTTAGCTTTACCCTATCAAACTATTCATTTTTTAAGAATTACTTCAAGTTAATTTTACTGTTGATCTTCTTTGCCTTGTTTGAATTTCCCTTTGTGCAAGGTTAACCATCTCCTGGCACATAGTACAATTTGCCAATATACTCTTTAGTGTTGTTCTTCAATGTTTTGATGTTTGTTTAGTTTCGTATAAGGGAAGAAGTGTGATGTCTTTGTTATGTACTTTGATTCTGATTTTAACATTTGGCACCAAGATGTTATCTCTTGTCAGTTTAATAGAAGCACTCTGTAAGAAGGGTGTTTGTAAGACATTGGGTTGTTGGTTAAGTGGGTTGGGAGCCCTGGTCAAGAAACAGCCACATTCCCTTCTTGGATAAACCACAACAAGTCACTAAATCAATCTGTGTTTAGCCCTAGGTAACTTGGGGCAGAAAGCTTTCAGACTTGACTTAGAGGAAATATGCAAAGTATTTATGCAGCACACAAACAGCAATGACGTCAAAACACAATACAAGAACAATTCCACACCAATGTAGAATACAAATTAAATGTCAATAAATTATTTGACACCAAACTGACAAAAATCCAGTTAGTAATACCAGGATGTATACATAATTAAATTTTTAGTAAACAAAAAGCACCTAAAAGATCAAAGCACCATCCGCGCACATCTAGTCTCACGAGGCTGAATCATAGTAGAAAACTACATCCTACCACATTTGTACATAGTTTGGATACAAGAAGTGAATTGGTCCCAGTCAGTGCTCACCTTCGGACTTAGAAGAAATTCTGAGAAAAAGTGCCTGAGAAAGGAAAGATCAGCGGGGCAAGACTGTAAGAGTTGTCCAAGGACCAACGTCATCAGATAGCCTCAGGTCGAAGCCAAAATGAACATTCTGACTAAGTCTCTAAAATGAAAATCAAATATCACCAGCAGGAAGAGGAAGAGACATAGGGGGTCATTCTGACCCCGGCGGTCATGGACCGCCGGGGCCAGGGTTGGAGGGAGCACCGCCAACAGGCTGGCGGTGCTCCACAGGGTATTCTGACCGCGGCGGTTCAGCCGCGGCCAGAAAGGGAAAACCGGCGGTCTCCCGCCGGTTTTCCGCTGCCCTGGGAATCCCCCATAGTGGCGCAGCTTGCTGCGCCGCCATGGGGGATTCTGACACCCCATACCGCCATCCTGTTCCTGGCGGTTCGCCCGCCAGGAACAGGATGGCGGTATGGGGTGTCGTGGGGCCCCTGGGGGCCCCACTTTGTATTTCAGTGTCTGCCTTGCAGACAACTGAAATACGCGACGGGTGCCACTGCACCCATCGCACCTTCCCACTCCGCCGGCTCAATTCTGAGCCGGCGTCCACGTGGGAAGGATGATTTGCACTGGGCTGGCGGGCGGCCTTTTGGCGGTCGCCCGCCAGCCCAGTGCAAATCCCAAAATACCCTCAGCGGTCTTTCGACCGCGGAGCGGTATTTTGGAGGGGGGAACTCTGGCGGGCGGCCTCCGCAGCCCGCCAGGGTGAGAATCACCCCCATAATGTTGAAGACAGTTCCACAAGGCTGGATGTCCCTTTGGCGAAAGTCTGCTGAAAAGGATTTGGTGCTGTGGAGAAGAAAATAGCGGTACAAGCCACACAGTCAGTCTGACAAGTGTTGCACTTCGGTTGGACAAGCAGGTTGGTCCTCCTGCTTCTCAGATCAGTTTTTGGCCAAAATGTTTCTAAGTCCTCAGTTTTAGGATTAGACCATCCGGGTACTTTTAGCACCACAATCAAGGGTCCAGGACTGGTGGGACATCTCTTAGGCATTCAGGGCTCACCCAGGCAGGGTACAGGCATGTGTTCAAGATGGTGGGAGACTTTGGTGTCCCTGTGGCAGTAAATAGGAAGCCAGCAAAGTAGCCCTTGAAGTTATTCTGGTAGTCCTGGGGTTAAGTGAAGATGCAGGGCTCAACAGCAGGGCTGGCCTCTGAGGGTTCAAGGCAGGCTCCTCACAGACAAGCAGCCCTTCCAAGTACAGCTAAGTAGTCTTGCAGAGTGCATGGCAGGTTACAGCAGCCAGCAGTCCCCACAGAGTCCTTCTGAAGGTCCAGGAGTGAACTTAAGAGTGGGTGTGAATGTCCTATATTTACACCTTGGTTCCATTAATCTGGAGGATAGGAGAAATATTCCTTAAAAAGCAAGGGGTTTTCTGATTCCCCTGCCCTGGCTCCAAGCTGGCGGCACTGACAATGTGAGGTGAGGTGAGGTGGTGTGGTTATGTCCTTTATGTGAGGGCAGAGCACTTACTATTCTGTTACAAGTGGCGCTATGCTCAGCTCTGTCCCCTCATAGTGCCAGCAGATGCACCATCCAGGCACACCTGACCCCTCTAATGTATGACTGTCTGGGAGGAATTCACAAAGTTTAACTGTCAGTTATACCCACTTCTGTGACTCAAGGCGGGTTGGAGGCACAAAAGGGCTAATGACAGAAAAATGACTATTTCTAAAAATATAATTTTTAAAATTGTAATAAAAAAACCAACTTTACCATTAAAAATGTTATTTCACTGGATTTTAAAAGACATCAAACAAGATAACTACCTGATCCAATCATAAATTATAATTTATGAAATGTAATAAGAAATCCCCAATATTATCCGATGGTAGGAGTAGGCCTCCCAGTAGTGAAAAACAAATGTAGGAGTTTTTCACTACCACAACATTTAAAACTTAAAAATCCATGTCCAACCAAGAGGAGTTTAAGGCTTGGCAAGGAGTCATATATTGCCAAGTCGAATTGACTGTTTAAAACTGCATTTAGGCTGTAATGGAAAGCCCGGGCATGTTTTAAGGTGTTACTCAAGTGGGTGGCGCAATGAGTGCTGCAGGCCCATTAGCAGTATTGATATAATTTACAGCCCTTAGGTATATGGGATATCACTCTACGAGGGACTCATAAGTACATTGAATATGCCAACCAGGTGTAAGCCAATCAAACCAGGTTTAGGAGAGTGAGCACAAAGACTTTAACAGCAGTAGTTAGCAGTGGTAAAGTGCACAGAGTCCTAAGGCCAACAAAAAATAAATTTTGGCACAACAATGGAGGTAAGTAAGGAAAAGGTTTGTGGGAAGACCACCGTAGGCCTGGCCGGTCTAACAGTGTTTAATAACGCTATGTGTGACATTTAAACCCTTGCTGCTGTAGCACTTTTTCACACAGTGTCTAACACATTGGATTTTATAAACACAATCCATCAACTGTCTCTTTAGGTTAAAGATCTTTTCTATGTAAACTATCAAGTTAATACATTCAATGTGGACTCAAAATTGCTATAATCCTTCCATTTGTTTTCTTGATTGAATAGTGACATTTTCAAACATCTTACTAGAACCTATTTTAGCTGCTGAATGCCTAAATAGATGATCAAATAACTGGTTCAAGATCCCTTCCGTTACTCCTCTAACAGATGTAAGCGTGATGTTGCTCTCCTTTTTAAAATTAAGATTGTTTACATGGTTCCAATTTAACAATTACAAACAGGAGGTGGGCTACAACAACTGCTTCTGAATCTGGCATACTTTCTAAAAATCATCTCTGCTAATGAAGAGACATCATTAACGGAGGGTGTCAATATTGTTGTCAAGGTTTACATGTTCACACTGGTGAAACACCAGGAAGCTGTCCAATGACTTGACCAACCAATATGCTGACTTTCCTCATATCTTCCAAAAAGCGTTTGTGCACACGCACACACAAACACACACACAAACATGCAATTCTAGCTTTAGTTGGCTTTTTCACAAAATGAAATATAATGTTAATTGGGACAGTTCACACTTAGGGGAGACTCAGTCAGTCTTTAAAGAAAAACTTAAGGTACTAAAATTAAAATAGAATAATGAACATTAGTGCTGGCACTGGTTAACGATTGTCTTCAATTAATGCATTAGGTAATTGTATAGTCAGGTGTACTGTTGTTGATTGTACATCTTTTGTAGACAAATATTCCAATATCATTTTAGGATTCTCATAAGAATGTTATCAGGTATCTTTAGGCTCTCATCAAATTCAGTCCAAAGTCTCATGAAACATAAGTGCTAATTTCAATAAATTTAGTAACATAGTGAGCTCTGGGATGGTCAAGTGTTAGATACCAAATAAGTGTTCTGTGCATTTTGCACAGCTCCTTAATTTTTATGTAAGTCAAGTGAAGCTTTTTAAGATATTATGGGGTTTCAGAAACAACCCACTGTAACTGAGGCATGTTGTACCCTAAGCACAGTGTCCCAAAAGCAACATGAAAAGGCCAACCAGGAAACACGTGTTTGCAGTCCTTAATTGGAGCAGGTTGTTGCTGGTGGAGATCACCAGGGCTTATGTTTGGGGATCGGCACCTATTTCCCTGTGTCAGATGTTTGCCAAGAGCAAGAGAGGGGAAAAACAAAGATGTTGGAAAGAAAGAGGATGAGAAAGACGACAAAACAGTCACAAAGAAAGAAACCAGGAAACTGCAGAGCACGAAGTATTTAGTAGTGGATTAAAGACTACCATTCCTGGTATTCAGTGCGCTGATTTTTATTTGCACCGGTTGCCAGCTTCTGAACAGAGTTTCAGGCACTGGCACTCTTTGTTTCACAAATTAAGCACTGACTGTGCAGGAGTGGTAAGCTGTAGAACCTTATGTATGCCAAATGAATAAATGACAGGACAATTAGAAATGACAAAGGAAAGGTCTTTTCAATTTTGTTCTAGAGGGAGGTAGATAGTGGGGATGTGCACATAAATATGTATTTATACTTATCAATGGCATTTGAAGTAGCTTCTCTATGAGGGTATACCCCATCAAAAAAAACACACATAAGATACTGGCAGGAGTCTGGTTCAAGGGGATATCTTTCTTTCTAGGGGAAGTATGTTTTAGTGAGGCATTTTCTAAGTAAACCTCATTTGCAGGAAAAAAACAATCAAAATCTAATGTTAGGCCAAATTTCATCAATTTAAGTGTATGCCAAATGATGCCAGAGTAAACAAATGCACAAATCTTTAAGATATAAGAGCGAGAGCAGAGAGGGACAAAGAGACATAAAGGAAATATGCAGAATAGAAAGCATGGCGTGGTTACTTCAGACCTCAAATCAGCTCAAATGAGTATCGAATTTTAGGTACACTGGTATAAATCCCATTTCCCAAAAATGTTCACAATAGATTATCGAGAAATAAAACTTTACATAAGGATAGCTAGGCACAGGGCTCTCTATTCTGCAAAGGGAATCATCCTCACTGTGGGTATCCCTACAGCACTGCAGGGTGCAGAGCAAGCATTATCTTTGATGCACCCACTTTTCAAACTTTTTTGGTTAGAGAAAAAAACTCCCAAAGTAGTTTTTTTCTCCAAAAAAAAAAACCCTGATGCGGAGGGACGTCTTCCTGTGAGTGGTGGCCATTCTATGTTTTACCTGCCTGTGTCCACTATTCCTCAAATAGCAGACATGGTCAAGAAAACTAAGTGACAGATGGAGCAAATGCAACTGTGACTGAGCCGTATGTCAGAAGCTTTCCCAAGTCAGAGTATTATACTATCAGGGTCAGAGGTTTACATGGGCAGAACCAGAGGAGACTCTGCTACTGTAAATACTGGACTTTCCCTGACTCAAAATAAAGTGATGAAACTACTACTTTATCAGGTTGGGAATACCACTCATTTACAGTGGAATATTCTTGCTACTAAATTCTAAAGGAGGCCTGGAGAGTTGAGCTTACTCTCAGTATTATTCCGGAAACAATCCCACTCTGTTTTGTATGCATACTGTTGGAGAGAGATGTAAAAGCAGACCTAAAAGAAAGAGTGCGATTCACCAAATAGAAGTGTTATTCAAATTATTTAGCCTAGATGATGTCCTGAAGGTCTATTTGGAAGTATAAGTGTTTTTCTGTAACCACTTTCTTTTTTGTTAATTCTGTTATTGAATCCTTAATTTAGCAAATATCACATAGTGAGTAGTCTCTTAATTTATTTTCCAGGAATCCAAAACCAAAATATGCTCACATGCCGCAAAATAAGAAGTTCTCAGTACAAGAAAATCTATTCTTTGAAATAGAGATGCACTGGAATGGTCCTAATCTAATAATGCACTGCTCTTATTCATGCCATGAAGAGGTCAATAATCAATAATGTGGTAATACAGAGCATCCTGCCCATTCATATAGCTCAAAATTAGATAAAATTATTGTCTCTCATTAAGGCAAAAGAAATGTTAAGAAAGCTAAATTTATGGGATCTCCAAGACGCTGTCAGTGTCAAATTTCACTTCAAAGCTCATATCAGTTAAGTGAACAATGTATTTCCACAAAATCCACATCACACCTACATCACATTACCTTTTAAAGGTACTGCCTTATTATAAGGTGGAGTTAGCAGAGAGGAGAAGGGGATGACCTCAATAGAGTTGAGGGTTACTGTAGGAAAATGCCACTGTTGGCATGGTTACCCCCCCAACACTTTTTGCCTAGTGTTGATGCCAACTTTGATTGAAAGTGTGCTGGGACCCTCCTAACCAGGCCCTAGCACCAGTGTTCTTTCCCTAAAACTGTACCTTTGTTTCCACAATTGGCACAGCCCTGGCACACAGTTAAGTCCCTTGTAAAATGTACCCATGATACCAAGGGCCCTGTGGCCAGGGAAGGTCCCGAAGGGCTGCAGCATGTATTATGCCACCCTGGGTACCCCTCACTCAGCACATGCACTCTGCCTTGTAGCTTATGTGTGCTGGTGGGAAGAAAAAGGCAAAGTCGACATGGCACTCCTCTCAGGGTGCCATGCCCACAAACCACTACCTGTGGTATAGGCAAGTCACCCCTCTAGCAGGCCTTACAGCTCTCAGGCAGGGTGCACTATACCAAAGGTGCAGAGTAGCAATATTAAATATATGGTCTGGGGTTTTCTCATTACGAACTCCACAGCACCATAATGGCTTCACTGAGTACTGGGAAGTTTGGTATCAAACGTCTCAGAACAATAAATCCACACTGATGCCAGTGTGGGATTTATTGGAAAATGCACACAGAGGCCATCTTAGAGATGCCCCCTGTAAGTTAGCGAAACTGCTAGTGTAGGACTGACCGCTCTGTGCTAACCTGTCACTTTCTGATCACATTGGGTTAGTACCTTTGTGCATTCTATGGTCAGAAACAAAGCCTGTCCTGGGTGGAGGTGCTTCACACCTCCCACTGCAGGAACTGTAACACCTGGCAGTGAGTCTCAAAGGCTCAGACCTCATGTTACAGTGCCCACAGGGCACTCCAGCTATTGGACATGCCCGCCCTCTGGACAAGCCCCCACTTTTGGCAGCAAGTCCAGAGAGATAATGAGGAAAAATAAGAAGGAGTCACCCCCTCAGCCAGGACCACGCCTGAGGTGTCCAGAGCTGAACTGACCCCCCTCATTGAGAAATTCTCAATGTTGCTTTGGAGGATTAGGACCAATAGAGATAGGTATGTGCCCCCCTCCCCAAAGTGAGTGGGCACAAGGAGGGTGTAGCCACCCTTAGGGACAGTAGCCATTGGTTACTGCCCTCTAACCCTAAAAACATCCCTAAATCTTGTATTTAAGGGCTCCCTGAACCAAGAGATTTAGATTCCTGATGACCTCAAGAAAAGAAGAAGGACTGCTGAGCTGAAAACCCTGCAGAGAAGAAAAGGAGAAAATAGCTGACTCGGCCCCAGTTCTACCTGCCCGTCTCCTGCTTCAAAGACCCTGCACAAGAAAAGAGATGTGTTCTACAGGACCAGCAACCCCTGAAAAGCCTCCAGGGGACTGCCTGCATCACTGAGGACCAAGAAACTCCAGTGGACAGCGGACCTGTTCAACAAGAAGATAAGGAAACTCCTTCCAACGCACTCCACCTCACTCCAGAAACGTGAGTCCAAAACCACTCTGCACCAGATGCCCACATCCCGTATCCAGGTGGCCCAACTATCCAGAGAGGACCCCCAGGTGACTCTGACCTAGTGTCCACCCCTTCATTATGACGCCTACAGAGGGAATCCCGAAACCCCCCCTGACCGCAACTGCCCGGGACAAAGATATCCGATGCTTGGAGAAGTACTGCACCCGCAGCCCCCAGGCCCAAGAGAAACTGACCACCGGTGCAGCAGTGACCAGCAGGCAGCCCTTCTCCCTGTCCAGCTGGTGGTTGCTCGAGAAGCCCCCCTGTGCTTTGCCTGTAGTTCCTAAGTGACCCCCGGGGTCCACCCATTGAGCTCCATTGGGAACCCGACGTCCTGTTTGCACCCTGCACCCGGCCGCCCCGTGCCGCTGAGTTTGCATGTTTGGTGCCTACTTGGGCCCCCCGGTGCTCCTCTAAGTCCCCCTGGTCTGCCATTTGACCACCCAGTTACTTACCTGCAAGCAGACCGGAACCAGAGTACCCCCGTCTCCATAGGGGCCCACGTCATTTTGGCTCCTGTTTGACCTCTGCACTTAACCGGCCCTGTGTTGCTGGTGCTCTGTGTTTGGGGTTATCTGAACCCCCAACGGTGGGCTACCTATGCCCTGGAGACTGAACCCGTAAGTCGATTACTTACCTCCCAAACTGTACTATACTTTCTTCCCCTACGAACTGTTGAAAATTGCACTGTATCCACTTTTAAAATTGATTTTTGCCATTTTAACCCCTCGGGTTCCCATGACGAGCTGGTCTTGCCCTAGACCACAGTAGCCCAGTGCCAAGGACGAGACCAGCACATCCTGCTATGGGCATTTGGGGAGCGCTAGCGTTCCCCCCAAGGGCCAAGCACCCTCCTCCCCTGGGCAAAAATGAAGGGGAATCACTTCCCCTTCCACTTCCACCCATCCAACACCCCTGTGGTGTCTGATGATGTGTAGCGCTCAATCCGTCATCAGAGGCTTCCCCCTCAGCTTCCAGCGCGGATCGGAGGAGAAATGCTTTTGCATTTCTCCTCCGATCACGTGGAGGGGGCGAGAGAGGCATGAAAGGAGAGGAAAGGCTTTTCCTCTCCTTTCATATCTCTCTCTGCATTTACAAATGCCCACTATACAACAGGGTTTTTTTTTTTTATGTTGTTGAATAAGGGGAGCGCCCCTTTGGGCAAGAGCTTCTCCCCAGGGGGGTAAAGTATTTTTAGGCCTTTTCTGCCCCCCAGGGGCAAAGCAAGCCTATTATAATTAGGCTGATCTGCCCCCAAGAGGGGCAGAAATCACTAGACACCAGGGATATTTTATTTATGGCAGTTTCACGTGAGGGGAGCGACCCCTTAGCAAGGGTTGCTCCCCTGGGAAGGAGGATTTGTTTTAGGCCATTACTTTGTCCCTTGGGAGCAGATCGGCCTATTGTAATTAGGCCGATCTGCCCCCGGGGGGCAGAAACCCCTGACACCAGGAATCTGTTTTTTTGTTTATTTTATTTTTTTATGTGTGGGGAGCGACCCCTTAGGCAAGGGTCACTCATCTGGGGGGGGGGGGAAATTGTCCTTAGGCCATTTCTGCCCCTCTTGGGGGCAGAGCGGCCTATTTTTGTTAGGCTGATCTGCCCACAAGGGGGGCCGAAACCATTAGACACTTTTTTGTGTCAATTTTACGAAAGGAGAGTTACCCCTTATGCAAGGGTTGTTCCCTTGGGGGGCACATTTATTTTATGGCATTTCTGCCCCCCCCCCCCCCCGGGGGCAGAACGGCCTATTTTTATTAGGCCGATCTTCCCCTAAGGGGGTCAGAAACCAATAGGCCCCTGGGATGATTTTTTTGCGCCAATTTCACGTAAGGGGAGCGATCCCTTAGGCAAGGGTCGCTCCCATGGGGGGTACATTTATTTTAAGGCATTTCTGCTCCCTTTGGGGGCAGATCAGCCTATTTCTATCAGACCGCTCTTCCCCCAGGGGGCAGAAACCACTTAGGCACCTGGGATTGGTGTGTGTGTATGTGTGTGTTTTAGCGCTCCCCCCAAGGGCCAAGCACCCCCCTCCCATGGGCAGGGATGGAAGGGGAATCGCTTCCCCTTCCATTTCCCCTTATCCAACACTCACGTGGTGTCTGATGATGTGTAGCGCTCAATCCGTCATCAGAGGCTTCCCCCTCAGCTTGCAGCGTGGATCGGAGGAGAAATGCAAAAGCATTACTCCTCCGATCACGTGGAGGGGGCGAGAGAGGCATGAAAGGAGAGGAAAGGCCTTTCCTGTCCTTTCATGTCTCTCTCTGCATTTGGATTTTTTTTTATGTTGTTGAATAAGGAGAGCGGCCCCTTGGGCAAGAGCCACTCCCCAGGGGGGCAAAGTATTTTTAGGCCTTTTCTGCCCCCCCAGGGGCAGAACAGGCCTATTATAATTAGGCCGATCTGCCCTCTAGGGGGGCAGAAACCACTAAACACCAGGGATTTTTTTTTAGGGCAGTTTCGCATGAGGGGAGTGACCCATTAGGCAAGGGTCGCTCCCCTGGGGGGGGGAGGATTTGTTTTAGGCCATTTCTTCCCCCCTTGGGGGCAGAAACCCTAGACACCAGGAATCTTTTTTTTTTGTTTATTTTATTTTTTTATATGTGGGGAGCGACTCCTTAGGCAAGGGTCACTCACCTGGGGGCAAATTGTCTTTAGGCCATTTCTGCCCCTCTTGGGGGCAGATCGGCCTATTTCTATCAGGCCGATCTGCCCCCGGGGGGCAGAAACCACTTAGGCACCAGGGATTGGTGTGTGTGTATGTGTGTGTTTTGTTCGGGGGCAGCCCCTTGGGCAAGGGTCACTCTCCATGGGGGCACATTACTGTTGGCCATATCTGACCCCCTTGGGGGCAGATTGGCCTATTTTTGGAAGGCCCATCTGCCCTAATGTGGGCAGAAAGCCCACCAGAGACCATGGGAATTTTTTTTTTTTCAAAAAAAGAGGGTGAGGGTATGGTCATACCTCCACCCCAAATAAATGAGGACAAAGTTGTTCTGCCCATCTGTAGGCAGATGGGGCAGTTACCCCTGATTCACTCGGGGGGCAAAAAACCTACTAGATGTCAGGGAATTGGAAAAAAAATAAAATAGTGGGGTGGTGGCTGCCAACCAGTATGGGCATGGTTATGCCCCACCCCAACTGAAGGGGGTAACAGTCTTGTAGCTCTCCCCCTGCATCCCATGGCAAGAAAGAGGACTTTTGATTATTTTGGGTTTTGGTTTTACATCTGGGCCGTGAGAGCTTGGCTAACTTGAGGGCTGCACTTTTTGGACTTTGGGACACTGCCATGTAGAAAAAAAACACAAGACCTAGACACATCTGAAAACTAAACATCTGGGTGAGTCCAGGGTGGTGTGCTTCACATGCACCCGCAATATTTTCTTACCCACAATGCCCTGCAAACCTGCAACTTTGCTGGAAATCACACATTTTTTCCGACATTTTGTGATGGAACCTTCCGGAATCTGCAGGGATCCACACAATTCCTATCACTCAGCATTGTCTCATCTATACCAATAACAATTCTGCCACACTTGTCAGCCTAAAAATGTTTTTTTCAAACTGCCCTTTTGGACCCGCTTTGGTTCTCCCTCAATTTTGACATGTTTTTGGCTCATCCCTGTCACAGGCGCTTGGCCCACTGACACAAGTGAGGTATAATTTTTACCGGGAGACTGAGGGAACAGTGGGATGGTAGAAAATTTGTCTTGGTGCGGTGATCCCACACAGAAATGTGGGGAAAATGTGATTTTTTGGCTAAATTTGAGGTTTGCTGAGGATTCTGGGTAAGAAAACACTGGTGGATCTACGCAAGTCACACCTCCCTGGACTCCCTTGGGTGTCTATTTTTCAGAAATGTCTGGGTTTGGTAAGTTTCCCTATATGGCTGCTGATCCCAGGACCAAAAACGCAGGTACCTCCCAGCAAAAACTCTTTTTAACATCTTCAAGGCACCACTCGCCAACATTGTCCGATCCCACAACCTCAACATTGTCTCCTACGCCGACGATACCCAGCTGATCCTCTCACTCACCAAGGACCCCGCCACCGCCAAAACCAACTTCCACGACAGACTGCATGCCATTGACAACTGGATGGAGAAGAGCCACCTCAAACTTAACTCGGACAAGACAGAGATCCTCATCCTCGGCTCCAACCGCACCGCATTTGACGACTCCTGGTGGCCACCCACGCATGCAACCTAAGCTTCGTCCTAGACTCATCACTCACCAGGACCCACCAAGCTAACACTGTCTCATCTACCTGCTTCAACAATATCCGCATGCTTTGCAAGATCTTCAGATGGATCCCCAATGAAACAAGAAGGATGGTCACCCACGCCCTTGTCAGCAGTAGACTGGACTACAGCAACGCGCTCTACGCAGGAACCACAGCCAAGCTCCAGAAGAAACTACAACGTGTACAGAATGCCTCTGCATGCCTCATCATTAACATCCCTCAACGCGACCACATCTCAGCCCACCTCAGATACCTTCACTGGCTTCCTGTCACCAAGAGGATCACCTTCAAACTCCTCATCCACGCTCACAAAGCTCTTCACAACACAGGCCCGGCCTACCTCAACAAGCGATTCACCTTCCACACTCCTACCCGCCAACTCCGCTCCACCAACCTTGCCTTCGCCACCGTCCCTCGCAGCCATCGAACTACAGCTGGCGGCAGATCCCTCTCCCACCTCACTGCCAAGACCTGGAACACCCTCCCCGCCCACATATGACAGACCCAGATCCTCCTGACCTTCAGGAAACACCTCAAGACCTGGTTATTCGAGCACTAGCAGTCCTTCCCCCCCCCCCACTCAGTGCCTTGAGACCCTAGTGGGTGAGTAGCGCGCTTTACAAATGTTTGATTGATTGATTGAAAAATAGGTAGTTTTGTTGATGTGTCCAGGTTGTGTTTTGGGACATTTCCTTTCACAGGCCCTAATCCTCCCCAGACAAGTGAGGTACCATTTTTATCGGGAGACTTGGGGGAATGCAGGGTGGAAGGAAATTTGTGGCTCTTCTCAGATTCCAGAACGTTCAGTCACCGAAATGTGAGGAAAAAGTGTTTTTTTGGCCACATTTTGAGGTTTGCAAAGGATTCTGGGTAACAGAACCTGGTGAGAGCCCCACAAGTCACCCCATCCTGTATTCCCCTAGGAGTCTAGTTTTCAAAAATGCACAGGTTTGGTAGGTTTTCCCAGGTGCTGGCTAAGCTAGAGGCCAAAATCCACAGCTAGGCACTTTCCAAAAAACACGTCAGTTTTCAATGTAAACATGTGATGTGTCCATGTTGCGTTTCCTGATGCGGGGATTAGGCCTACCCATGCAAGTGAGGTGCCATTTTTATCGGGAGACATGAGGGAATACTGAATAGCAAAACAGGTGTCATGTCCCTTGTCTTTCTCTACATTTCTTCCTTTCAAATATACGACAGTGTGTAAAAAATACCTCTATTGGAGAAATGCCCTGTAATTCACATGCCAGTATGGGCACCCCGGAATTCAGAATGTGCAAATAACCACTGCTTCTCAATACCTTATCTAGTGCCCATTTTGGAAATACGAAGGTTTTCTTTATACCTATTTTTCACTCTTTATATTTCGGCAAATTAATTGCTGTATACCCGGTATAGAGTAAAAACCCATTAAAAGGTGCAGCTCCTTTATTGGCTCTGGGTACCTAGGGTTCTTGATGAACCTAGAAGCCCTATATATCCCCGCAACCAGAAGAGTCCAGTAGACTTAACGGTATATTGCTTTAAAAAATCTGACATCGCAGGAATAGGTTACAGACTAAAATGTGAAGAAAAAAGGCTGTTAAAACCTTGTAGGATCTACACAAATGACCCCTTGCTGAATTCAGAATTTTATCTTTTTTTCAGAAATATTTACCTATCCGGGATCCAGCATTGGTTTCACACTCTTTTCTGTCACTAACTGGAAGGAGGCTGAAAGCTCAAAAAATAGTAAAAATTGGGTATGTCCCAGTAAAATGTCAAAATTGTGTTGAAAAATGTAGTTTTCTGATTCAAGTCTGCCTGTTCCTGAAGGCTGGGAAGATGGTGATTTTAGCACAGCAAACTGTTTGTTGATGCCATTTTTTAGGGGAAAAAACACAAGCCTTCTTCTGCAGCCCTTTTTTCCCATTTCTGAAAAAAAAAAAAAACTGTTGTATTTTGCCTAATTTCTTGGTCTCCTTTAGGGGAACCCACAAACTTTGGGTACCTGTAGAATCCCTAGGATGTTGGAAAAAAAGGATACACATTTGGCGTAGGTATCTTATGCGGACAAAAAGGTATGAGTGCCTAAGTGCAAACTGCCCCAAATAGCCAAAAAAAGGTCTGGCACCTCAGGTGGAAAAGGCCTGGCAGCGAAGGGGTTAAAAAAAACAGTGTACATTGTTGATTCCATTCCAAGTCCTGATTATTACAATGCAAAGTACCTTTCATTTAATGTACTTACCTGCTAAATGAATCATGTGGTTCTAGAAATAAATAAATAAATAAAGAATATTCTTCTATATAAAAATCCTATTGGTCTGGAGTTAAGTCATTGAGTGTGTGTTTCTCTTATTGTCTGTGGGTGTACAACAAATGCTTAACACTACCCTCTGATAAACCTAACTGCTCAACCACACTACCAAAAATAGAGCATTAGTATTATCTATTATTGCCTCTGTCAAGCCTCTTGGGGAACCCCTGGACTCTATGCACACTATGGCCCTCATTATGATCCTGGCAGCCGGTGTTAAAGTGGCGGTAATACCATCAACAGGCTGGTGGTAACTACCGCAAAATTATGACCATGGCGGAAAGATCTCCGAAAGACAGCCAATGTACCACACCGACCGCCACGGCGGAAACAACAATCCCCACAGCGGTAGCCGCCTCCAGCCAGGCCGAAGTCAAAGTTCCACCCACCATATTATGACTACACAATCCGTCACCTTTTCTGGGGCGGTACCAACGACATCAAAAGCCTGGAGGAAACACTGCACAGAAGTGAAAGGACTCACCATTGGAGACACAGGGAAGAACCACGCTGCCATGGAACCAGAACGGCAAGTGTTCTTGATGATATTCTATGTTCTGCTCCACCACAAATACCAATGCTGGTGAAGACGATGACGGTGAGTACAGCCGCCTAGCACACAAGGGAGAGGGGAGGAAAATAAGAGTGACACACACACACGCACAACACACACCCCACACACACACACACACCATACACACAACCAGATGCATCACAAAAACAATTTGACCCCAAAAATCTGCAGAATAATGCAGGGACATCAAGAATTTACTAAAGTGATTGAAATTAGATCAACACAGTACAAATAATAATTTCACCAATACAACAGAGATGTACAAATGTACAAAAAAGGGACACTGCCTCAGTTCATGTTGGCTATATGTCCACAGAGCAAAGCCCACGGCCCCACTTGTTACCTGCATCAATACGGAGAGAACACTGCAAGGGCATCAGTTGGCAAATAGGCAGGCACCTCAGGGGGGCACCTCTGCCAGATGCGGAAACAAAACCACTGGTTCTGGAGGGGGCAACATGCCCTGTGCTTGGTCCTGGGGAGTGATAGGCCACAGTCTCTTGAGTGAATGTCTTCCCCACTGGTTCTGGAGGGGGCAACATGCCCATTGCTCTTTGTCCTGGGGAGTGATAGGCCACAGTCTCTCAAGTGGATGTCTTCCCCACTGGTTCTGGAGGGGGCAACATGCCCTGTGCTTAGTCCTGGGGAGCGATAGGCGACAGTCTCTCAGGTGGGTGTCTTCCCCACTGGTTCTGGAGGGGGCAACATGCCCATTGCTCTTTGTCCTGGGGAGTGATAGGCCACAGTCTCTCAGGTGGGTGTCTTCCCCACTGGTTCTGGAGGGGCAGGCCGCACAGCAGCACATGGAGTCAGGATCATGCTGTGTCCGCCGGCGGTGACAGCTGCACTGTCTGGTGGTAGTGGGAGGCCCCTGCACAGCCCCTGCACCCTCTGATGGCTGCACTGTGGTGGTGGTAGTGGGAGGCTCCTGCATAGTCTCCGCACCCTCGGATGGTTGCACAATCACGGTTGGTGGTGGGGGCTCTTTGACAGCTGCTGGTGCAGGCTCCTTCCCGCTCTTGCCGGCTGATGCAGGCCCCTTCCCCTTTCTGCTGGCTGGTGCAGGCTTCTTCCCCTTTCGGCTGGCTGGTGCAGGCTCCGTCCCCTTCTTGCCTGCTGGAGCAGTCACCTTCCAGTTTCAGCTGGCAGGTGCAGGCGCCTTCCGCTTTTGGATGGCTGGTGCAGGCTCCTTCCCCTTCAGTATTTGTGGCCTGGAATCCTTTCCACCACGGGTAGGTGAGGATGGAACTGGGCCTGTGGACTGTGTGGCTTAGGTGCCTGGCTGGGTTCTTGGTACCCTGGCCATACGTGCAGGATGGGGAGAGGGGTACGGTAGAGGTCAATGATAGAAAGGAAAAGCTTTTTAGGGTCATTGGGGTGGGAAGAGGGAGAAGTAATGGGAGTGGAGGATTAGGGAGTGGTTGTTGGAGGTGTCTGAGTGCTTGCGTTTGTGTACTTCAGGAGGGGGGACAGACACAGTGGGAGAGGACACAGGGGACATGTGCATGGATGTTGTGGAGTTGTCTGCCAGTGAGGTGTGCGTTCTGCTTGGTGTGATAATGATGCAGGTAGTGGATGATGATGTGGTGCATGCAGGTGTGAGTGTGGACATAACTAGGTGGGAGGTGGAGGAGGAGGAAGAGGGGGAGACTGTTGTGTCTGCCACTGGATGGTGCTTGTGTGAGTGCCTGTGGGATGAAGTGGTACGCGGGGTGGCAGCTGTACCTCTAGCTGGGGTAGTCACAGAAGTGTCCACCACCACCAGGGAGCTTCCATCAGAGGAGGTATCAGTGTCTGTATTGTCCCCTCTAGTCTCTGCCGTGGTGCTCCCCTTGCCCTCCGTCCCACTGGTGCCTCAGCGTGGTGGACTCTGCCTCCTGGGTCCTGTGGGATGCAGCTCCCTCCGTCGCCGGTGCCTCTGCTCCTCCACCAGATGATGCTAATTCACATAAGGACAGGATGACAAAACAAGAAAGGGGGGGAGAGAGAGAGAGACAAAAGATACACTGGGTCAATGACTGCACCAACATCACCGTTGGCGTATAATGAACAAGAAGTGACCCCAGCACTCAACAACGTAAAACTTTGAAAAGTATAAGTAAAAGCTTGTGTGTAGCAGTTTTGCTAGTAAATCATTCAGTATTCCTCTTGGTGTTCCAGTAGGTCTTTTATTCGGATTAATATTCGTAAATCCCAGAATACAGTGAAACAGGCACACCCAACACGTGTTTTGTCACAACTGTGACTTCATCAAGGCTGTAGGAAATATACAGTACCAAGTTTTAGATATGTGCATGTAGACTGGAACAATAGGTAAAACAATTCTGAGAGAGCAAATCTATGCGTATAGACACGGCAAACAGAACCAGTGTAAAAACGTGAGGTAACAGTGTGTAACAAATGATCGTGCGATTCACTTCAATAGTGACAAACAAAGGATGGAGCCCAACCGGCAGATAGAAGGATGCGGGTATATCATATCTACACATATGTGTATTGTGACTAAGAACGACGTGCTGTTCATCCGTGGTCCCAATGTTACGTTGCTACCCAGTGTGTAATACAGTAATTGAGATAAAACATTTGAAAAAAGTGCAATTTAGAAGGTAGAGACACCTACCTATATTGGCAGTAGATGGAAGGAGTACCTTAATAGGTTGGCGTATACAGCACCCTCACACACAGGGGACAGGCCTACGCACTATGCATTGCACCACCACTGATATTGCTAGCCACCAAGGAATGAGGAGGGGCACACACCGCCAACTGCAGTACACCTGAGACCCACGCAGCCCTGGCCAGTATTGGATGCTAACAAGCAAGGTAGGCAGTACTATCTCTTCAGACCCCTAGCCACCTGGGGACCTACGTTGCTATGTCTGGCCTGGCCTAGGGGCACAGAAGGACACAAAACATCCACCTGGACACCACCCCAACAGGCGTAAGTTGTAATGATAGCCACTGTACTCACCCCCTTGTGGCTGCTGTGATGCCCTCAAGTGCCCATCCAGCTCTGGATAGGCCACCGCGAGTATGTGGGCCATAAGGGGGGCCAGGGTTCGACGGGCACCCCTTCCTCATTGGGAGGCCATCCCCAGCCCGTCTTCCGTGCCCAGAGTCTCAGGCCCTCCCACCGTTTGCAACAGTGGGTGCTCCGCCTGCCATAGACCCCCAGGGTCCGCACCTCATTGGTGATGGCACATCATGTACCCTTCTTTTGATAGGTGCTGACCTGCAGAGGCAATACACACAGGAAAACACCATTAGACCAACAGTCCAGCAAGTTACACATGTGGCCCACCATATCAGTTTATAGCACTATTGGAACACACATAGCCCAGCACCCAATGTGTAGCCAGCTAGGAGGACATCCCTCTCCCTTTACACGGAGCCATCACACACATCTCCATACATGCATGCCACATGCATCGTGCCCACAGTGTACTCACCTGTTGGTCTGGAGGCCCATACAGCAGTCCGTACTGGGGTAGGACCCCCATCCACCAGCCTCTCTAACTCCCCCGAAGTGAAGGCTGGGGCTCTTTCCCTGGCGTAGCTCACCATTAGTCACTGTACCCCATAGGGCCCAATATTAACCAATAAGTAATTGCATGGCGGTTCCCGACTACCTCCCGCCACGGCGCACAACATCAGTGGAATTACCTCACTTCCACCTGTCCCTCCACACAGGAGAGACGGACGCCATTTCAGGGAAGGGGCAGCCCTCTGGAATAATGCTGCTGTCACAGGATAACTAGACAAATCACACTGACCCATAACATGTTTACAGAATTCAAACTACTGTTGTGGCACCATTGTTAAGTTTGTGACAGGCTCCTGACTCTTTTGTCCCATAGATTCCTACTGCTGAGGATGAATAGGAGATGGAGACATACCCCCGTGTACAGACCCCTGATGGACTTGGCTACATTGGAAGACAGGCACATTATCCTCACCTATAGACTGGACAGGGCCACAATCACAGAGCTGTGTGCTCAATTGGAACCTGAGCTGATATCTGCTATCCGTCATCCCACTGGGACCCCACCTCTTGTGCAAATGCTATCTGTACTCCATTTCCTGGCAACTGGTTCTTTCCAAGTGACTGTGGGCTTGGCAGCAGGAATGTCACAGCCAATGTTCTCAGTAGTGCTGACAAGAGTTTTGTCTTCCCTGATAAAACACATGTGCAGCTGCATAGGTTTCCCCCAGGTTGAGGATTTGGCCACAGTGAAGGCTGAGTTTTATGCAATGGGACACATCCCAAATATAATTGGGGTGATTGATGGAACACATATTGCATTTTTCCCCCCTGCCAGAATGAACAGGTGTTCAGGAATAGTAAGTATTTCCACTCCATGAATGTGCAGATGGTGTGCCTGGTGGACCAGTACATCTCCCACGTCAATGCTAAGTATCCTGGGTCGGTGCATGATGCCTTTGTCCTAAGGAATAGCAGCATCCCAAATGTGATGGCCCAACTACAGAGGCACAGGGAGTGGCTAATAGGTGAGCCCTGGTTCCCACCCATTATATGTTGGTGTATGGGTATGGTGTTGGCCATATAGGATGGTTTGTCACTAAAAGTTGTCCCTCAATATTTGCAGGGGACTCTGGTTACCCAAACCTATCATGGCTGCTGACCCCTGTGAGGAATGCCAGGAGAAGGGTGGAAGAACGGTATAATGAGGCACTTGGGCGAACCAGAAGGATAATAGAGAGAACCATTGGCCTCCTGAAGGCCAGGTTCGGGTGCCTCCATCTAACAGGTGGATCCCTGTGCTTCTCACCCAAAAATGTTTGCCAGATACTAGTGGCATGCTGCATGTTGCACAACCTGGCCCTCAGACGACATGTACCTTTTCTGCAGGAGGAGGAGACTGGAGATGCCCCTGGGCAGCAGTAGACACTGTGGACAGTGAAGATGAGGAGGCAGAGGATGAGGACAACAGAACATCTGTCATCCGTCAACACTTCCAATGACACACAGGTAAGACAGTGTAACTTTACATTTCAATGACATTGGTTGTAATCTGTGTGGCAATGGCATGCTGGTATTTCCCACTTCTATGCCCACTTACCGTTCCCTCTGGCTATTCCTTTTGCAGATGTTGGTGATTTGACACATACTCCTGGTGTGATCACTACAGCCAGCTACAGGTCATTAATCTATGTTCATTAAATGTACAGTTCATTTACAATGATTGTACCTCTTTTAAAAAATACATATTTGATATACATGACTTACTTGAAATCGATTTATATCGAAGGGTGTTTATTGACCTAATCTGGCCCATCGTATCCTGGGAATGTTGATAGGCTTCCAGGATCTCGGAGAGGGCCTCCTAGAGAGTCGGTTCCCTGGGCCTGTCTTCCCCCTGGTGCACAGCAGTCCTCCCAGTGTCCCTGATGGCCTGTGCCTCTGTCCCTGAACTGTGTGCCCATTGCCACTGACTCCAGGTCTCTGATCGTCTTGGGGGTGAGGTGTGGCCTGGGGTCCCTGTAGAGGTGTACACACTGCTGATTGACGTGTCCTGGGGACAGAGGTGTGGGTACGCTGGGTGGGTGCTGTGGTGGTGTTTCCTGATGGGGGAGGCTCTGTGGTGGTATATGACTGAGCTTGGGTAACCAGCTATCCAGTGGTCCCTGATGGGCCAGGTAGATCATCAAGATCCTGAAGACCAGAGTTACTGTCATCACTGTGGTCCTCTTCTGTTGGGGGACTGGATAGTGCTGGCACCTCCTCTCTGGTGACATTGGCTGGGATTCCTGTGGGGATGTGAATGATGTGTTATGGTTAATGTGTATGACATATTGTAGCTCCCTGGCTTCCTCTCTATGGTTGGTGTTGCCCTGCCAGATTTTACTTGTGTATGTTGGTGTATGGTGGTATTGTTAGGTACCTATGCTGTGCATGCTTTAGTGAAGGGTGTTCATGCAGGGCCGTGAGGTGTGTTCTTGCATAGGTACAGCATGCAGGGCTTGGCATTGGGATTAGTGAAATGTGATGGTGGAGTGTGTGGGATGTAGTGGAGTGATGGGAGTGAGGGTGAGGTATGTGATGGCATGCAGGTAGGGGGGTGATTGCAGTAGAGAGTTGACTTACCAGAGTCCAGTTCTCATCCAACCCGGCCAGGCCCTCAGGAGGCAGTATTGCCAAGACTTGCACCTCCCATGCTGTGAGTTGTGGGGGAGGAGGTGGGGTTCCACCGCCAGTCCTCTGGATCGCAAGCTGGTGTCTTGCTACAATGGAATGTACCTTCCCCCGTAGGTTGTTCCACCTCTTCGTGATGTCGTCCCTTGTTCTGGGGTGTTGTCCCACGGCGTTGACTCTGTCCACAATTCTCCACCATAGCTCCATCTTCCTAGCTATAAATATTTGCCGCACCTGTACTTCAAACAGCTGTGGCTCTACCCTGATAATTTCCTCCATCATGACCTTAAACTCCTCCTCTGTGAAACGGGGGTGTCTTTGAGGTGCCATAGGTGTCATGTGAGGTGCGTTGGTAGGGGTGTGTTGGGTGATGTGTTGGGCTGTGTGATGTGAAGTGTGTGAGTGTTGTATGGGTGTGAGTGGTGTGTGGCTATAGTTGGCTAAGTGGTCTTGGTGTCAGTCTCATGCCAATTATTTGTAATCGTAAAGGGTTGTCGGTAATGTGGGTGTGTGTTTTATAGTGATGTGGATGTGTGGGTGTGGTGTGTGTATGGGTGTCAGGTGTTTGTTGTTTGAATTGCCCAATGTGGTGGTGTTTTGTCTGTGGGTGTCCATTGTGAGCGCAGCGGTATGTAGTGCCAATAGTTTACCGCCGTTGAATGTCCGTCGTGGTGATTCGTGGGTCATAATGTGGTGGGCGTTGTTCTGTTGGCGTAACGGTGTGAGTTTTGATACTGCAACTTTATCACTGACCTTTGGTTTGGCGGATTTGTGTCTGTGGCTGAATTCTGTCAGAAGGGTGTGTGTGTCATAATATGGGGAACTGATATTTGCCAGCTCGGCGGTAAATTGGCGGCTCTCAGCGTGGCGGTAAGCAGGATTTACCACCAATGCCATAATGAGGGCCTAAATCTAATTTTGATATAGTATCAAAGCTAGCTTCCTACAGTTATCTATGTGAAGATGTAATTGATGATCACCAGTCTACAGATGAGAACAAAGGACAGTGGCTGTTATCTAATAGACAGAATACAGTGACTTGAAAAAAGTTCCTGTTCTTACTAGGTGACACGTTGATCTCCTTGAAATTGAGAGACTATGCTACATTTTCTTTGCTCATCACCTCAAGTGCAGTCCACAGTCATGCTGCTAGCAGCAGTCAATATGAATGTTAAAGAATGTTTACCACAATCTTGATCACTTGAAAACAGGCCACACAGTGCAGAGAGTTGTTTAAACTCCAATGGCTCTAAAATAATGAATGGTATGATCATGTGAGGATGATTTTACTATTTAGAAATAATGCCTTACTAGAATGATACATTTAATGTGTGTTGCTGCTGTACTCTGAAACCTTACAAAAAGATTGTACATTGGAAATGAGCCATGTTCTTTCTGGGTTTTCTTGGAAGACGTACTCTATGCTCCTTTATTTATTTACTTTATTCTTGGACTTTCTTTAGCATTTACCTGAGCAGAATCTATCTCAGTTTGTATTTTGCTTTATACTTGATTCTGGCGATTGACTTCCTCTAGAGACTGCCTTTATGTTAGTCCTCTTGCAGATTATGATTTTGACTATTTTGATTGAGCTAATTCATATGTAACTAATTACTTTGTACTTTCTTTATGTATTATATTTTAGAGAAAAACATAGTTTTAACCTGAAATTCTGTCCTGTGCAGATTTGTGTTTAATAGTCTTGAACTGGTCATACGAAGACTCCCAGGTGGTCTTATGAAGACTAAGACAGACCCAATCTTGAGTATCGACCAATATTAATTAGTTAGAATGTCAATAGCCAAAATATTTAGCGAAACCACAAGAGTTTGGGATTATAGATAATAATCTTTCTACCTTCACTGAATGTTCAGAACCTGCTGTAGAGATTTAAATAATGACACCATTTTTGCACAATCACTGGTGTGTAAGGCAATGGTGTATGAGAGCAGAGGAAGGCTGGATCCATGTGACTTCTTCATAATAAGTGATGTCTATATAAATCAGTTTTGTTTCAATTTGTTATATGACTTTCAACAAACATGGGCAGCCTGATAATTTGGGATGGATCAAGCTCTCTGGGACCTACATTAGGTGTGGTTGGTCTAAGGGAGGGATACTTTTGCTGCATGCCATTTTCATGAGAGGCACACTGGGTCTGGGTCATTCATGCCATCCGGCACTTGTATTTTTCTGAGTGCCTGTAGCGTCAAGGATCTTACTAACTCTGCTTATGTGAGAAAATGCCCCGTTTTTGCATGTTCAAACCCATTTTTATGTCGACCAATGCTGCAAATGTATGAACTCTGTGCATTGGAGGACTGCTCTCCCGGCCCCCATGTGTGTCCTCTGACCCCGAAAAGAAGGTCAAATTGTCAAAAGTTAAGTATCATCTATAGACTGTTGCCCATATTGTGCTGTTCTCTAGGCTAACAAGGAAAATATGGCTTCAGGCCTACATGTGGAGCCTGACTCCAGCTGCTTTAAAACATGCAGGCAGACCTGTCAAAATAAACTTTCTGAGAGGAGGGAAACCTTACTTTTAAATATTTAGTAAGTCACCGCTACGTAAGATTTGTAGCCCATAAGGTAGGGTGCCTGATATTTAAAAGTGGAACATGTAAGAATGAGATGTTTGCATGTTTCTATGATGAATAGCCTCTAAAGCTAGTTTCTTTGTTAGGGCTATAGTTGGTTCTATGAGCGAAAAGCTGAAGTATAGTTAATGTGTTAACCCTGTATCTTGGGCTTGGAATACGCCTCAGCAATGGTTCAGCCACCGTATTTGAGATGTGCTAATGTATTATTTATTTACTAAACAAACAATTTAGGTGAAATTGTATTTTTGATAAATTGATAGGAACAATACTTTTTAACAAGTTATACTCACCCTGCCTGAGGGCCCTGTAAGTTAATTAGTATTGGTGAGCGTCCAGCTGGTCTGTCGATGCTGCTTTTAAAAGGTATGAAATAGTACTCTCAGACAAGAGCAGAGCAATTATTTGGGTGCTTGTAGGATTACTTCAGGGTCTGAAAGTGACCCAGTTTAATCCAAGCACAGCAGCTTAGGAGACTATAGGAACTTCAGTAACAAATAAGGGATTAGAGGGAGATTTTTACTTGTACATGTTATTGATAAAGGAGGCCCGGAGAAGCGAGTTCTTTTGATCTGAAAACACACTTTAGTCTATTGGTTACAGCCTCAGTGAAGGAGGGAGCTGGCCAGAGCCAGACTGGAATGGTTGAGTGGAAGGGGACTGCTCATTACCTTAAACAGACCCCCAGGTGTGTTCCAAGCTCCACCCAGAGATTTCACTGAGAATAGCACACTGTATGACAGTTTGCAGTGGGTCAATCAGTATGTACTTCAAAAGTGGGTAGGCTTGCCTTTAGGAACTATTCGTACATTCATTAGGGAAAGTCCAGGAGCCACCATCACCCACTGGCTAGTGAATTTAATAAAAGCAGTATTTCATTCCCCGCTCCTCTGCCCACTTTCAGGACCTGTGGCAGACCAGCAGAGGACTGGAACTGCTGTAAATAACCTTTGTAGAATCCTGAAGGTCTGACATGCTCCCACTTAACTCCTGGGCTATGAAGTGGACTCCGAGAGTCAGGTGGCTGACCTCCTGTGTGGCTACAAGAGGTATTTTTCCTGGAATGACCTATTAACCAGTTACAAGAGAAGTTGTGACTTTGGTTGACGTGTATCCTTGCCTAAATGTATTGTCCCTGACGTTCCGGAAAACATAGAAATGGCTAAGAGGAACTGACTCAGAACATCTGAAAACTTTGACTTCCAAGACTTGCAGAGCTTCCACGGGACCTTGCAACAACTGTGTTTGATTTTGAAAGGATTTTGTCAGATACAGTTTCAGGCTGTACCACTGGAAGATTCTGAGCTCCAAATGCCATTATGACATTGGCGGTAAATCCCGCTTACCGTCGAGGTGACAGCCGTCAACATACCGTCGTGGAAGTGAACATCCATCCACCATATTATGACACACACACACACTAAACTGACAAAATACTGCCACAAACACATATCCGCAAGACCAAAGGTTAGTGGTAAACTGTTGGTATGAACACCCATACCATTCCACCAACAAAACAACGCCCTTCACATTATAAATCATGAATCACCACGGCGGACAATCAACGGTGGGAAACCATTGGCGGTACATACTGGCGCGGTCAGAATGGTCACCCAAAATCATAACAACACAAGATTTTCCAAAACTAAAATCACACCTGACACCGATAAACACACTACACCACCCACCCACATCATTATAAAATACACACCCACATTACTCGCAACCCTTTATGAAGGCGAAAAATAGCCAAAAGATAGCCACACAAATCAGAGACACAACTACACACACACCACAAGCACCCATCCATCAGTCACACACCCCACCACATTATTCAACACCCACTGTACAACACACACCACACAACACTCAGGTCACCACAAAGGCACTCCTGTTTCACAGATGACGAGTTGCGGGTAATGGTGGTGGAGATAGTCAGGATAGAGCCACAGCTTTTGGAGCAAGGGTACAGCAAATCTCCATTGCAAGGAAGATGGAGCTATGGCGGAAAATCATGGACTGGGTGAATGCCTTGGGACAGCACTCAAGAACAAGGGACAACATCAGGAAGAGTTTGAAAGACCTACGGGGGAAGGTACGTTCCATGGCAGCAAGGCACCAGCTCACCATCCAGAAGACTGGCGGTGGACCTCCTCCCCCGCCCCCCCAGCTGACAGCATGGGTGGAACAAATCTTGGCAATACTGCATCCTGAGGGACTCACTGGAGTTGCCGGAGGACTGGACACTGGTGAGTCAATATTTACTACCTATCGCCCCACATACCTGTATGCCACCAACACCCCTCACCCTGGCTCCATTACTCCACTGGAATCCGCCCCACAGTTCATCACGACAATATACTAACCTGAATGCCAAGCCCTACATGCCATTCCCACTGCATGAACATCCCTTCCAGCCCTGCATGTACACCCACCACCAATGCATGCACAGCATGAAGAACTAACAATCCCACAATACATCACCATACACAAACAAAGGTGGCAGGGCAACAGCAAGGATATAGGGTAAGCTAGGGATGTAGAATATGTCACAGACATGTAGCATAATACACCACTTATATCCCCAAAGGTGCCCGCAAATCACAGAGGCAAGGAGGTGCCACAGCTACCCAGTCCCCAATCAGAAGATTCCCCAGGTGATGACAGTAACTCTGTCCACACCTCTGTCCCCAGCACACATTACTCAGCCGTGTACCCACCTGTGCAGGGACCCAAGTCCATACCTCACAGCCAAGACAATCAGGGACCTGGGATCCAGTGGCAGTGGGCACACCGTTCAGGGGACACAGGGACAGAAGACAGGGACACACAGAGGACAGCTGTGCGCCAGGGGGTGGACAGGCCTAGGGAACCGACTGCCCAGGATGCACTCACAAATGTCCTGGGGGGTTACCAACAGTCCCAGGACAAGTTGGGTCAGATGTTAAACATCATGCAGGAGAACCAGTGGCTACAGGAGGAACACCACCAGGATATCATGAACGATTCGTAGGCCCTCAACACCACCATGGTCTCCATAGCAGAAGTGCTGGGTGATATGGCCAACACCATGAGGGACTACAGAGCACACCAGTGGGCCCCTTCTACTAGCCAGTCAACTGAACAGCCCTCCACATCTGCAGCAGCCATTGAACAGGTGACCCTGCCACAGGACTCACTGGCCACCAGCACCCCTCCCCATGCAGAAGGTGAACTACCCTGCATATGTTCCCTGCGACCCAGACAGACGCCAGAGACACTTGCCAAGACTAAGACCACCGCTAGGAAATCAGAACTTCCTGAAAGTCCCCCTTGTGTTCCACTCTGTCACCTTGTCCACTTTGAACTGCCATTGCTCCCCTTCCTATGGTCCCTTGGAAACTGGACCTGTGCTACAAACAGACTGGACCAATACCCTTTTTTATCACCCCATTCCATTGCACTATTCCTTCTATACTTTTCACCACAATAAACACCTTTGAACACAACTTGAGTGATAGTGCTTTATGTAACGAAAATGTGCAATAATATTGACGGTTTAATCTTGTGCAATTGTCCTGAACTTTGTGATTGCATACAAATAATGACCTGTAGCTGTCTGTAGTCATCACATCAGTACACAGTTGTAACAACACCAACATCTGCAAAATGAGAAGGCATAGGTGACAGTCAGTTGAGGTGGTAAGGCAGTGACTGCCATCATGCTACAGCCACACTGAAAAGAAAAATATTCAGAGGAATGGTCTTTTCCACTGTCTTACCTGTGTGTTATTGGAAGTACTGCCATATGACTGATGTCCTGCTGTCCACATCCTCATCCTCTGCCTCTTCATCCTCACTGCCCTGAGGATCCACTGCAGCCACAGGAACATTTTCACCCTCCTCCTGCTGCAGATAGGACACATGTCATCTGATGGCCAGGTTGTGCAACATGCAGCATACAACAATTATCTGGCAGACCTTCTCAGGGGAGTAGCAGAGGGATCCACCTGTCAGATGGAGGCATGTGAACCTGGCATTCAGGAGGCCGAATGACCGCTCAATTATCCTCCTGGTTCAACCATGAGCATCATTGTACTATTCTGACCCCCCTGTCCTGGCATGGCATTCCTTACAAGGGTCAAGAGCCACAACAGGTTTGTGTAGCCAGAGTCACCTGCAAGAATTGAGGAACAAACATTAGCCTTGCACAATGGTATGGGGATGACTCCTGAAGGCATACACTGACATGCATGGGTGGGGACTCAAGCCCACCTATTAGTCACACCCTGTGCCTCTGTAGTTGTGCCATCACATTTGAGATGCTGCTATTCCTCAAAACGAAGGCGTCATGCACCGACCCAGGATACTTGGCAGTGACATCGGAGATGTACTGGTCAGCCAGGCATACCATTTGCACATCGAGTGAGTGGAAACTTTTCCGATTCCTGAACACCTGTTCATTGTTTTGGAGGGGTGACAAATGCAATATGTGTTCCGTCAATGTCCCCAATAATATTTTGAATATGTCCCATTGCATTCACAGTGGCCAAACATTCCACTTGGGGGGGAAAGCGATGTAGCTGCACATGTGTTTGAGCAAGGCGGACAAAACCCTTGCCAGCACTATTGAGAACACTGGCTGTGACATTCCTACTGCCAAGCCCACTGTCTCTTGGAAAGAGCCAGTTGCCAGGAAACGGAGCAAAGATAGAACCTGCACAAGAGGGGGGATCCCAGTGTGATGACGGATAGCAGATATCAGATCAGGCTCCAATTGAGCACACCGCTTTGTGATTGTGGCCCTGTCCAGTCTATAGGTGAGTATTATGTGCCTGTCCTCCATTGGAGTCAACTCCACAAGGGGTCTGTAAACAGGGCTTGCCTCCTCCTCCTATTCTTCCACAGTGGTAGGTACCTCAGGTACACAAGAGTAAGAAGGGATTGACAAACTGGACAATGGTGCCACCACTTTAGTGCACATTGACCATGTACGCAACTGGACTATGTAAATGGCAATGTATGTACAATTGACAGCAATGACTCAGTTTTTTATTTCAGAATGTTGACCAGCACCATAAACTGGCGAGCGCCTGTCCTGTATGTACGGACAGGTGGAACTGATGTAACTCTGCCGGCATTGGGCGTCATGGCAGAAGGCGGTCTTGCACTGCCGTGCTATTCTTCATTGCCTAAAATGGGGCTCTATGGAGTACAGTGTCCAATGAGAATCACCAGCGGCAGTGACGGTGTACACCGCCGCGGACATGACTGCCATTTTCTGTCTATGACCTCAGTTGATTTCTGACTTTCCACAGGATAACACATCCACTGTGTTTGCTGCTGTGACCAGAGTCTGGAACCTGTCATGGCCTGTGTGGCAGGGGAAGGGGCCGCTGCCTACACTTCAGAGGAGTTGGAGCACTTGGTGGATGGGGTCCTACCCCTTTATGGACAGCTGTATGGGCCTCCAGACCAACAGGTGAGTACAGCATGGGGGCGATGCATGCAACAAGGTTGCATGGAGATGTGTTTGTGCTGGCAGTGTGTCATTTAGGTGAGGGGTATGGCTGGTGGTAGTGTACATGCAGGGCTCCAGGTGATGTGTGTGCCATTTAAGGTGAAATGGTATTTGTGGGCCACATGTGTGACAGGCTGGATTGTATAGTTAATGGTGTCCTCCTGCCTGTATCAGCACTCATCAGAAGAAGGGACTTTGGCATGCCATCGGCAAGGACGGGCAGACCCTGGGGGTCTATAGCAGGCAGAGCACCCACTGTAGGAAATGGTTGGAGGACCTGAGATGATGGGCCCGGAAGACCTTGGAGGTCCAGCTGGGGATGGCCTCCTAATGAGGGAGGGGTGCCCATCGGAACCTGACCCCGCTGATGGCCCACATACTTACAGTGGACTACCCAGAGCTGGATGGGCGCTTGAGGGCAGCACAGCAGCCACAAGGGGGTGAGTACAGTGTGTGTAACAACCATCTTTCCTGCCTGGCATGGGATCCTGGTGGTGGGTTTCAGTTAGCGGGTGCCCCTTAATGCCAGCTCAGGCATTGCTGTGTGGTCCAGCTTAGCATAGATGGATGAATGACAAAATCTTGTTAACTAGCTAGGTGGCATTCAATGTCAGACAGGACTTAGTAGGTCCCAGGAGGGGTGCAGATGGCAGTCTTTGGCTCTCATCTTGCTCTGGTACCTAGCCAATGGAATGCCAGTGCAGTGCATAGTGCTCAATCTTGATCCCAGTGTGTGATGGTAATGTGTATGCCATCTGTGGTGTTGGTGGTGTAATTGACCCAGTGCTCCCTTTCTCTCTACCCCGCTATATTCTTCGGTCATCCTGTCCATGTGTGCATTAACATTATCTGGCGGAGAAGCAGGGGCAATGGCAGGGGCACCGGCTACTGAGGGAGATGCAGCCCACTGGATCCAGGAGGCAGAGTCCACCGACGCAAAGGGGACCAGTGGGACAGAGGGTGAGGGGAGCACCACAGCGGGGACAGGAGGTGACAACACTGATTCTGATTCCTCCTCCGATGGAAGCTCCCTGGTGGTGGTGGACACCTCAGGAACTACCCCACCTACAGGTGCAGCCACCACCCCCGTGCCAGCACTGCCCTCCCGTAGCCCCCCCATGAGTTGCCCTTGCCCGCTCACCCAGGAGGGTAGGCATCTCCTTTGCCCCAGGCACCTCAGGCCCTGCCCCAGTGAGCCCTGCTGTCCTCATTGAGGAGGCAATTGACCTCCTGAGGTCCATCTCTGTAGGGCAATCAACCATAGTGAATGCCATCCAGGGGCTGGCATCCCAGAACCAGCAATGCAATGCCTACCTGGAGGGCATCCACAGATGGTTGCCGGCCCTACAGAGATAGTTTCAGGCTCTGGCCTCCTCTCTGATGGCAGCCAGTTTCCCTGGTCCTACCATTCCCCTCGAACTACCACTTCCCAGTCCCAGTCTCCTTAACCCCAACCCATCCCATGCACACATACAGACAAGCATGCACACAAAACATCACACAAGAGTGGCACAGACAAACACAGGCACCACACTTCAAGCCACAAACACTCACACAAACAACAGACCGTTACACACACATCAACATCCACTGCCTCCACTGTCTCCTCCTCCTCCTCCCTCACAGTCACATCTGCACACACACCTGAATGCACTACATCAACAGACACCACCACCATCACCACATCATGCAGCACACACACCTCACTTGCAGACACCTCTACATCATCCATCCACATGTCCTGTTTGTCCTCTCCCACCCTGTCTTCCCCCTACTAAGAGACACAAACGCTCCTACTCAGACACCCAACAGCCATCCACCTCACACACGCACACTGTCCATGCACCTCCATCCAAGGCCAGCAGAAATACACCTTCTACAGCCACTCCCTCTACCTCCACTCCCATCCCTCCTCCCACATCTCACCCCAATGTCCCTAAGAAGCTTTTCCTTGCCCAACTTGACCTCTTCCTCCCCCTCCACCCCCCATCATGCCAGTAGGAGCAGTGTCCCAATGACCCAGCTCAGCACCTTAGCCAAACAGTCTGTCACAGCTCCCACCGAAAAAAAGCTGCTGGCACAAAGGGGGCCCAGAGCGTAATGGCAGCCACTCCTAGTAAGTGCAGACCTCTGCCTCAGAAATGGAGGACGAAGGTGGTGAAACTCAAGGGACAGAGGACGGGGTCAGTGGAGGCACCTCCTAGACCTGGAAAGCCAAGGAGCCCCCTCCACCAGCAGAGACACTGTCACAATGCCCTTTCCTCGGGATCTGCACGCCGCCGAGCAAATGGCCCACCTCCCGACGTCACCATCTCAGAAAGTTATTAGAACACTGAGTATTGATGAAGCCAAGTGGGGGTAAGGGAAATTAGGATAGGGAATTGCTGGGAGAGAGATCTGAAAATGAAAATGGTTAAAACAGATATGTATTACTCATTTATAACAGCATTAACATGTAATTATACTCTTAGACAAAGGCATCTCCGTGGTTGCGAGTCGAGACCCTTAAGAACTGGGCGTGGCCCTTCTTTGAATCATAAAGCAAGAACATTAACTCACAATTATACCTATGGACAAAGGCGTCCCTGCAATAGCAAGTTGAGACCCTTATGAATAGGGCGTGGCCCTTCTTTGAATCATGAGGCAAGAACATGAACTCACAATATACCTATGGACAAAGGTGTCTCTGCAATAGCTAGTTGAGACCCTTATGGATAGGGCGTGGCCCTTTTTTGAATCAGGGAACAAGAACAATTGGTAAAATCATGATACCTCAGGATGGCACGAACTTTAGGCAAAGCTGGGCATGGCCCTTCTCTGAATCATAGAACAAAAACAATTGGTAATATCATGATACCTCAGGGTGGCATGAGCTTTAGGCAAAACTGGGCGTGGCCCTTCTCTGAATCATAGAACAAGAACAATTGGTAAAATCATGATACCTCAGGATGGCATGAGCTTTAGGCAAAAGAGTGCGTGGGCCTTCTCTGAATCATAGATTTAAAACATTTGGTAAAATCACGATACCTCAGGATGGCATGAGCTTTAGGCAAAACTGGGCGTGGCCCTTCTCTGAATCATGGAACAAGAACAATGATCGAGCAACAATAATACTTTTCACCCCAAGAACATCAAGCCTCTGCATTGGGGTTTCAATAAGACTTGAACATGTATTTCACATATCACACTTCCAAAAGAAATGAACTACAGCTTGCTTTCTATTCGTAAATAAAGCACCTTCATTTTGGTAACTGAAAACACTTTTCACTTCAAGGCCTTAAGCGCTTTTCTCCTTGTGTTTGAAACGCTTTCTCTAATCCCTGAAATGCTTTGGTCTTCGTGCTTTGAAGCGCTTTGCTTTCCTTGTTTGAAACGCTTTCTCTTAATGTCTGAAATGCTTTGGCCTTAGTGTTATGAAGCGCTTTGCTTTCCGTATTTGAAACGCTCTCTCTTAATGTCTGAAATGCTTTGGCCTTCGTGCTTTGAAGAGCTTTGCTTTCCATGTATGAAACGCTTTCTCTTCATGCCTGAAATGCTTTGGCCTTTGTGCTATGAAGCGCTTTGCTTTCCGTGTTTGAAATGCTTTTTCTTAATGTCTGAAATGCCTTGGCCTTCATGCTATGAAGCGCTTTGCTTTCCGTGTTTGAAACGCTTTCTCTTAATGTCTGAAATGCTTTGGCCTTCAGGCTTTGAAGCGCTTTGCTTTCCGTGTGTGAAACGCTTTCTCTTAATACCTAATATGCTTTGGCCTTCGTGGTATGAATCGCTTTACTCGTGTGGACTGAAGACGCTTTGCTCTTTGTGCTAAAGGGGCACTTTGCTTTTGGAAGTAACAACCCCCTTCAAGATTTGGCTCATCAAGACCTTACCGCTATGAGTACGACCTACTCGTATCTGAATTCACCATGGAACAAGGATGCTCTGGTTTGCTGCCACTCTGCCATTCAGGAATCTGCTTTTCCTCAGAGGAACCTCCACGAGGTCTGACTGCATCAAGGTCTTCAAAATAGTGAGCAATGTGCTTGGGTGTGGCTGGGCTTTATAGGCCTGCCACACCCCAAGATGGCTGCTGCCTCTAAAAACATGGGAATTGTAGTCCCTTCATAGAATAGCACTGAGAAGTGCATCTTGTCCACCAATGTCCTAACCCTGCAGCTACATGAGCTTTACCACAGGGCAGATGACGCTGATGGCCACTTTTAGAACAAGAGGGGATGACAAGTGGTGCCAATGAAACACTGCAAATCCGCGCAGCGGAGTTTCAGGCGGGACCTGGACCGCGCACAGCCTTATTCCTGACAGACACCCAAGGAGCCCTCTCCACTAGCAGGGGCATCCCAGGAGCCCTCTCCACCAGCAGAGGCACCCAAGGAGCCCTCTCCACCACCTGAGGTCATGTAGCCCACCCTCCAGAGACTGTTGTGCAAGGAGCCCCCTCCAGAACCAGTGGGCATGTTACCCACTTCAGCTAACGTCCCTCCACCCCCTCTGCCCCCTGACGTGCCTTTCCATTTCCAACATGATGCCTCTAAACAGTGGAGTATGGATTATGTCAGGAGTCAAGTTGGGCCTGTGCCCTGTGGCCATGTGGGCATTTCGTACTTTGGACTGGCCATTGGCCCAATCTGGACATTGACGCCTTCATTTACATTTCATGTTTCTTTATGATGTCTGTTGGCATCAAATTACAGTGTTCGTATATCAGTACTGTTGTCCTTGCATTATTTTCACGTAGGTCCTGTGACATTCGTTTTACTCTGTAGCTGGTTCTGTGTATGGAGTGTGTGTGTGTGTCACTCTCCTTTTCCTCCCTCCGTCCCTGGTGTCCTAAGTGGCTGTACTCACCGTTATCATCTTCGTTGGCGTTGGTGGTCCAGAACAGCTATGGCGTGGTAGAGCATCGGGAAGACTTGGAGTTTTGGTTCCATGGCGGTGGAGGAGTACTCTGTGTCTTTGATGGTGAGTCTTTCGTTTTCTGTGAAGTGTTTCCGCCAGGCTTTTAATGACGTAGGTACCGCCCCGGAAATCCTGGCTGTTTGCTATGTCATAATATGGGGGGCAGTACCTTGACTTCCTCCTGGCTGTTGATGGCTACCGCCGGGGTCAGTGGTGTTAAGCCCTGGTGGTTGGTGTGGTACATTGGCTGTCTATGGGGGTATCACCGCCATGGTCATAATTTGGCGGTAATTACCTCCAGGCTGTTGGCGGTATTACCACCACTTTAACAGTCACCACCAATGTCATAATAAGGGCCTCTGTCTTAAAGTAGAAATCTTGACTGGGTGATCTATCCACTCGGGAAAGAAATTCAGTGAATACAAAGTTTTATTTTTCCCATTCAGAGCTTTTCTTACCAAAACTAGTGGTTTGAAAGGACCTTGTCCAGCAGCCATCTGGATTCGAGAGGACTTTGATGACCAAACTGTGCCCTGAGGCCAAAGGTATAAACATTGAACAGGACAACCTGCTTGGTGAATCCAGTTCCCACTCCTTTGTGGTTAACCTGAAATTGCACCTTTGTCCTGGTCAACCACCAACAGTGATTTCTGGTTGATACTTTACTTTTTCGTGGCGCTTTGTATCTTTAAAAAACTGCAAAGTCATATGTCTAGTCCCCTTTATTGGACTTTAGTTGGTTTGGCGTAATTTTCCTTACTAAGTTTTCTTTAATTTTTAGAAATAGGTTATGGGATTTTTATTGAGTTGTGATATATATTTTTAACAATTTTAGTATTGCTAAAGATTTTACACATTGTCCTAACTTAAGTCTTTCTGCTACATGCCATAGCTACCTAGGGTTGAGCCCCGATTTAAAGTATTAAAATTGTGTGTGCCAGGATTTAGGGAATTATCACTTACATATTTCCCAACTAAGAATCCATTTGTTTAGCGTCCACTTTGCAGGATACCTATTCTGAATGGAGCTTTCTAGGTTACCCTGTGGACAGGAGAGGCAGGTGGTTGGTGTATTTGGTAGAGCTGTCATTGTGACATCACTCTTCCTCAAGGACTTCTCCTTTGAAACAGTTTTACTTGAGCATTGATCATGAAACTTGTTAATGAGCCAAAGGGCATAGAACATTTTAGCTGTTCTCCAGACCTGTCATCAGGATCCCATCCTTTCCAATTCACTAAATATTACAATTTTCTCTGGATTCCTGTATGTTCCAAAACTTTTAACATCACACATCCTTATTTTCTGTCACATTTGATCCTTTTAGCAAGAACGGTGCCATTATGTTCATGGAAATTACCTACGTGAGTAGTGTTTTTGGTACACATATCTTCATGTGAATGATTTATTGATGTAATCTCAGTGTATATGTGAACTTTTATAACCATTTTTACCAAGAAAGTGCATCTACCTTCCTGATGTAAAATATACTCTGCTTACTGGTCTACATCATGGTTGAGGTGTTTTGTCTTTACGGAAATTACAGGCATTTATGTTTAATCAAATATTGATGCACATTATTACACTGAAAAGTGACCACAAATGCGGCTCAAAATGTGGCACTGTCAAAGATGGTAACTGAAGATATCTATATGATCTGCCAAAATATTCAAGAAAGAAACAAGCTACCAGGTTGGCAGGTGTTACAACTTTATTGAGGATAACATGAAACATTTTCCACACCAAGCAAAATTGCATTAAATCATTATAGTAGGCCATTCTATAGAGCTTGTGTTCATGACGAGAGAGAGAGAGAGACAGAGAGAGAGAGAGAGAGAGAGAGAGAAAAATAGAGAGAGAGAGAGAGATATATGCTGAACTTTGCCTGAGGCACTACACATTCCAGACTGCTCTTGGCCCCTGGAGGCGGCCATCTTACTTGCCCAGCTGCTCCAACTTGCACCAACAATGAGCGCTATAAAGCACTACCAAGATCACCACTGCACAGGACCCACTGAACTTTGCTTGAGGGACTACACATCCCAGCCTGCTCTTGGCCCCTGGAGGTGGCCATCTTACTTGCCCAGCTGCTCACACTTGCACCAACAACAAAGGCTATAAAGCGCTACCAAGATCACCGATGTGTGGAACGCGATAAACTTTGCCTGAGGAACTACACATCCCTTAGTGCTCTTGGCCCCTGGAGGCAGTCCTCTTACTTGCCCAGCTGCTCACACTTGCACCAATGACGAACGCTATGAAGCGCTACCAAGATCACTGCTGAGCGGAACGCTTTGAACTTTGCCTGAGGGACTACACATCCCAAACTGCTCTTGGCCCCTGGAGGCGGCCATCTTACTTGCCCAGCTGCTCAAAGTTGCACCAACGACGAGTGCTTTAAAACGCTACCAAGATCACCGTAAGCGCGGCTGTGCGTGGGCCACGCCCATGCAAGGCTGGGGCCAAGGCCAGACCTGCCCATGCCCGTCGGAGCCAGAAGGAGGCTGGGCCCCCCTCTAACATTTGTGCTTCGTTTTGCATCATCAAATTGGCCTCATCGGCTGAAGCTGTAGCTGTTGTATTTTGGCAGGAGGGTTATTGATCTAGCAGGCCTTCCTGGGGCCTATCTATTTATTATTCTTGACAATTGAAATTGCATATGTGTAAAAGAAAGGTGGCAGAGGGTAGGTCTGGGACAGTGCAGACAAAAAAAATGTGAAAACCGGAAGCATGCAGCAGATAATTGTGTGATGACAAGGATTGATTATCTTCTAGTTGAATGTGAAGAAATACTGCCCCCCCGACAATGCCCCCGAAAATGCTCAAGATGTGTGTTCTTCCATAAATTTGGGTGTTAAATTCAAGAAAATCCCTGATATGTTTAAAGTACGACCCAGCAGGGGTGTGCGCATGAAGGGAAAGGGGGGGCGGGTCATGCCACTCATACTACACCAACACGGGTGAACAAATCGTCACTTGATGACAGTAATGTCCTGCTTTACATTAATCGTTTTAGTCCTCTAAGAGACATCTTAGACACATATGACGATCCTGTCACCAATATTATAGCAGGTGAGACCATAGTCACAACTGTCGCCCCCAACATGGCTGAGTCTCAACATCTCTCTCATATACAATATTTAAAGGCTGAGGTGGCTGAGCTCAAGTCTATGGTATCCACATTAATCTCTATTGTTAGGTAGATAATTCCATTGGCCATGATGACTCCCCTGGTTAGTGCCCAGGGCCTTGCGTCCAGATCTCTTTGTCCATTATATGTGTTGCCCAATTTTCCTTTGCCAGTCGCTAACAAGATTCTTATCCTCGTGCCTGGCTCTGCTAGTGCTAGTTTGGCTCCTTGTGACAGCAAATGGCCAGTAGGCAGGAGGCTAGGGAATATTTGCCAGGCTTCCAATTGTAGTAACACAGGCATGGTCAAGGAGCCAAGAGACTTCTGCCAACCCTTTTGGTCTGTAGATAATGGTTTCTCTAATTGTGTGGGAAATTCTGTTTTTGATAGGCCCAAATTTACAAATACTGTTGTGATGGTCAATGTACCCAAGCTACACCCTGATGCTTCTAGAGAGAGCGGAGAAGCCACTAAAAACAAGGCAATTCATTGGATACGTTATGTGAGAGGTTGTTGATCTGTGATCTGTGAGGGCATAACTAGGGCAGTTAGGAGACCAGATCCTGCTACACCTTATGATGTGATTGATCTGACACTCAGGGACAAAGGTATAGTAGATGATCTGGTGGCCTTAGATGCAAGAACATGTCCACCAAGGAACTCCTGTATCCAGTTCAAATACCTCAGGCTCTCTAAGCACTACAATGCTCATTCAGGGGATAGTTCATCAGATTTTAATGATAATGACTGACTCAGTGCTTTATCTGAGATTGCTCCAGCCCATTCGCCATTGGTTCCCGCTTTGCATAATGTAGCCGGTCCTGGCATTAGTGCTCTCCCTTCTCCTACCCCTGATTCTATTTCTTCTCCTATCTTTGACAGCTCTTGCCAGACATTGCTAAATCAGTCAGTTAATTGCCCAGCCAATGGTGCCACGATTACATCTATGTTGCACCCGGCATCTCATAATGATGGGGTACGTCTTATCTCCTTGAATGTGGCAGGTTTAAGTTCTACTACCTCCTTGCCAGCTTTTCACCAATTCATTGAGAATGATATCTGCCTTTTCGAGGAAACAAGGGCAGTGGATACGTTCTTTTGATCTGGGTTTCTGAAGTTTCATATTCCAGCACTTCCTAGCAATAGGGGTAGACCCTCTGGTGATCTAACCACATGGGTTAGAACAACATTAAACTCTCACATATTACAGTTACCCATTGACTCTCATGATATATTAGGTATTCAGTTATCATTTGGGTCGAAGTCCGGAGTAATTATTATTAATATCTATGCAAGAAGGGTTGGGGGGGCCTTGTCCTCCAGCACGCTCCACGTGCTGGAAGCGTTTCTTAGGCAGCGCCCCTGGTATTTTAAAATCATTGTAGCAGATAACTTCAATGTAACTTTCAAGCCTTTAGACTAGGATGATCTCGGCTCCATGGATGAGGAAGATCAGATGTGGTGTGTTCCATCCCTAGACATCCCTCCCATCAATAGGTGGTTGCAAGCATCTGTGCAGTTAAAAACCTTGATTAGGGCACTTACTGGCAGAACTAAATCAGATGCTAAGGGCTCTCACACTCAAAACAACGCTAACCATACAAGCAGAATTGATTATACCTTAGTTGATTTGAGATTGTGGCCTTTAGTCGTTGACATGTTAGTTGTTGAGAGGGTAGAGAGTGACCACAATCCACTCTCTGTCCAAATGCTTGCTATATGTGACCAATTGTCTGTGCCTAGCATTCCCACTATACCACTAACGGACATTAGTATGACCAACGACAAAAGACATTTGAAGTGGCATCAATTAGTAGCCCGCCTGATATTTTAAGTTCTGTCAATGCTGTCTTGAGGTCTTGGCTGGCACAACTAGAGGCGGGGTCCACAACTAATAATGTGCAATTGATTGTATGTCATGTTCTTTGTTTTGAAAGTATTACAGCCCATTTCATGGAAGGTGGTAATTTTGGTGACAAAAGTCTCAAAGGGAAACATCCTTGGCATAATAAGAGCTTTTGCGCCTTAAATAAACAACTGATCAAAGCTATCAAAACAAAGGATGTAACCTCTACACATATAGCCAGAAAATCTTACAAAGCTGCCATCCATAAAGCCAAGCGTATGCAAGATGAGAAATGGTGGGCTGCACTGAATGAAGATGCAGCTGAAAAGAATTGCGTAAGATTTTGGTCCTTGGCTGTGCGAGGCCCTGATAATGGTGTGTTGCTAGTAGAGACTAATATTGCTCCATCAGAATGGGTTAACCAATTCAGTCAACTATCCTCTATGGATTGTTCTAGTGGGGTGTAGAAGAACTGGGCTGTTCCTGCCTTTATTGATCAACCACCTCATTCTCCAACTCTACATTTTTTCACTCTTTCTGAGGTTGTGCATTTATTATGCACCCTCAAGTGTGGTGCGGGCAGCTGGTCAGGATGGTGTCCCAGCAGATTTATTTTTGATTGACATAGATGCCTGGGCTAGATCCATCCCTACTCTATCTAATGCAAGAGGGGCGGGGGCACCAATCCCTGATTCGTGGAAGGGTGCCGTTGCTGTACCCATCCATAAAAGGGGTGATAGATCCTTGCCCGGTAACTATAGGCCTATCAGCTTATTAGACTGTGTGCAAACAAAATTCTGCCACTGCCTTTTGGGGAAGATCCATGATTGGATATCTGAACATGACATTCTCAGCCCTCTGCAAACTGGGTTACACATAAAAACTTCCACTATTGACCAAGTCTTTAGATTCCTGCTTCTATATTGGAAAACTGTCTTAATTGGCAAAGGAAAACTTTATGTTGCTTTCATGGATCTAAAATCAGTGTTTGATTTAGTACCTCCCAAGAAGTTGTGGAAAGTTCTTTTTGACTTGCCAATGCTTCCTCACCTCCTTTCCTTACCAGTACGCCTCCATGAGGATACTTATGCACACGTCTGGTGGGGTGATCAGGGGCAGCTTATTGAGAAAATCCCAGTACAAAGGTGAGTACAACAGGGATTCGTCCTTGCTCCAATTTTCTTTTCATTGTACATCAATCATATTGTCCCCTTTTTAGCTATGGTGGAGGCCGATGCAGCATGTATAGGTGCACGTAAAATTCCTGTATTGTTGTTTGCAGATGACACTCTCTTAATCTCCAAGACCCCTAGTGGTCTACAGAAACTCCTAAATCGATTTGAGGAGTTTTGTCTCTCTCAGGGACTGGAGATCAATACCTCCAAAACTAAACTGATGATGATAAACCCCCATAAATCATACAAAGAGAAGGTAGCTCTCAGAGACACACCGCTTGAAAAGGTTAATTCTTTTGGTTACCTTTGTTTAACAATATCAGAAAATCTGTCTTGGAAATCCCATATCACCAAGGTGGCATTGAAGCAAAAACAGTACATTGGGGTTCTAGTCAGGGACTATAGCACCCATATAGCAAACCGATCTGCCGGCACTTCATATCTATGATACCAAGGCTGTTTGTTTCACTTTATATGGTGCGGAGCTATGGGGCAATGCTAAAACTCAAGAAATATCTGTAGTCGAAAATACCTTTTTTAAGGAAACTTGTTTCTCAACCATCAAGTACCCCATTGTTCCCTCTTTTTAAGGATTTGGGCATTAAGGAGAAAGGCCCTAAAACCCGTTTATGTCCTCTCATGTACTGGAGACCGCTCTGGACTACTCAGGGGATTGACTCATATACTGAAGCAATCCAACCTGTAGTTGAAGCTGATCGCTTGCTTAGTGTACTCACTGTATTCGCTTGGATGGTCGACCTATGGGACTGCCCAACTACTGCTGCCTTTCCCTCAAAGCTTGACTTTAAAAATAAGTATTGGAAGATTATAGATTCTAAGGAACTGCTTGTAGCAATGCATTCTAAGCTGTCTCATGCTTTTGCTGATCTGAAGGATAAGCGCATCTATGAGGCATTTTGGGAGATGACCCCAACTGTATTTCCAGTTTTGTGTGGAAACCTTACCATTAAGATCATTTACTAGCAGCTGGTCATCTGACAGAACTACTGTCTGTCCAGCTTGTAAAGCCCCTATTGAAAATTTGCCCCATGTATTGTTTGTCTGCCCCACTTATGAAATCTCTCGCAGGAAGTGTCGTGCACCTGCATGTAGGCTTCTGGGTGTCCGTAGGTCTGCTTTAGCTCTACGAATTCTTAAAACAGATACTGATCATGTTTTAGCTACTGCTGTCGCTAAATCTCTTGGAGCTATGTGGACCAACAGAGTTTAGCTTCTTAATGTGAAATTGCCTTGTATGAATAGTTGCAGGTTGTCTTTCCAATGAGGGACATGGTTCAGCACACTTTCGTGAAATGAATTGTTAATTAGTGTGTGTATTCCTAATACTACTGTGCTTTTGAGCCAAAGAAGATGTATAGTGACTATGCCGGATCTGTTGCCTAAAATTGTGAAATCTTGCAATAGAAATTATCTAGGAAACGGCTTCTTCTCTTAGTAATGTATTTGGCATTGATCACTGAACAAACTGTTGCATATTGCACAGATTTATAACTTTTAATATGTTTTATGTATATGTGCCACAGTATTCTGTGCTCAAATCTTACACTTAAGTCATGGGCCCAGTGGTATTTATTATTGTATCAATGTTTTACTTATCTTAACTTCTTTTCAATGTATATGAAATGTAATGTTTTTATTTGTGTATGTTTCATGCTTTCATGCTACTAGCTACCAAAATAAAGCTTATTTGAACTGACTGGGTGATCTAGCCACTCGGGAAAGAACTTTAGTGACCACAAAATGTTATTTTTCCCACCATAACCAGTGGTTTGAAAGGACCTTGTCCAGCAGCCATCTGGATTTGAAAGGAATTTTATGACCAAATTTGACCCTGGTATATACATTGACCAGGGCAACCTGCTTGGTGACCTGGTCAGTGAACTTCTCTGCCTCACGTAGCTCCACCTGTAAGTAGAGCCCTCGTTCTTCTGAACTCCTGACCCCTGTCAGGAGTTTGAGGCCCTCCTCCACCCGCAGGCTTCTGCCTGGGCCTCATCCATGGTGTCTAGTGAGAGAGCTCTACTTTTCTACTAGGCTGCCCCGCTCCCTCTTGCCTACTTTTCTCTGCTTCGCTCTCTGAGTGCTCTCGCTTCAGTGTCTGCCCCCTTGTGCCCCGTTTGCCATCGCTCCCCACAGGGCTCCTTTTGACTTTTGCTTTCACTCTTCCTTCGCTTTTCCCTCCACTCCGCTCTCTCTCTCTCACTGTCACTCTCCCCCCTCCCTCTCTCCCATGCCGCTACTGACCCTGCGGCCCCGTCCCCTCCTCTCTATTGCACTGCACTCCAGCCGCTTCTGCCCCTGTTGCCTGCTCCTTTCATCACGCCCTTTTTGCCCCCTCTCTCGAGTCCCAGCTGTCCTCTTCTCCCTCCTCCCTAGTTAATGGCGGCTGCAGCGTGGTAGGTCGAGCAATACCAGTGACCTGGTCAGTGAACTGCTCTGCCTCTTGTACCTCCACCTGTAAGTAGAGACCTAGGCCCATATTTATACTCTGTTTGGCCGAATGTGCATCAAAAATTTTGACTCACATTCAGCGCAAACCGTGCACCATATTTGTACTTTGACGCTCGAGCCCGCGAATGCCAAAAGTCCGCTGTGTGCGTCATTTTCTGGATGCGGGAAACCGCCTTGCATTAATGACAGGCAAGGTAAGCGTTCCCGTCCAAAAAATGACTTAAACACCCGTGCGCCATATTTATGCTACCGCGCAAAAATCCCACATGGCCGGGAGGCGGAGTTAGAAAATGATGCACAGTCCGATTTGCGTCAAAAAATAACACCTGGGTCAGGGCAGGCATTAAAATGGGGCAAACACACCTGTACTTAAGGAAAACACACAGAAGCAACAGCAGAGCTCCAAAAGGAAGACATGGAGGTGCTTTTCATCCAGCATGCACAAAGACGCAGAGCACAGGACCAACAACAGTAGCTTCAACAACACCAGCAGGGACCCCAAAGGCAACATAGAAGGCAGGAGAGGATATTCCGCACCAGGACAACCCTTCTGGGACTCCGGCAACAAGACATCATCCAGAGGTGAAGACTCAACTGCCAAGCCATTCAGCAGCTGCTGGAAAACATTGAGCCACAGTTGGCACCCAGCTTGCAGACACCCCACACCATTCCACCAGAAACCAAGCTGCTAGCTGTACTCCACATGTTGGCAAGTGGCTCCTTTCAAACTACTGGTGCCCTAGTTGCTGGGATCTCACAGCCCTCATTCGCTGCCTTCCTACCCAAGGTATTGGATGCCATCATCTCCCTCACACCCCACCACATCAGCTTCCCCAACACACAGTTGAAGCAGCAGGAGACCAAACAGGGCTTCTACCAAATCAACGGCTTCCCACACGTGCTTGGTACCATTGACTGCACACATGTACACCTTGTGCCAGCTGCTGCAACCAAACATCTATATCACAACAGGAAGCACACATACTCCATCAATGTGCAGGCCATTGTCGATCACCGGGGATTGATCACCAACATTGTGGCAAAGTATCCTGAGAGTGTACATGATTCATTCATCTTCCACCACTGCACCATCAATCAACAATTCCAGGATGGACGATATGGAAATGGCCTACTTGTTGGTAAGTACAGAAACCTAGTTAGATACACACTGCACAGAAACCCTCTAGGACAAACAACACATACACCACTACATTGACACGTGGCCAGGAAGACAATGAGGCTGTGACACCGCTAGGCATGTTTGATATCCTCACCTATTTGGATACACACCTATGGACAAATGACAGATCCAACAAACAACAGATGCCAATCCACAGACACAAGGGAACAATTTAAAACAACACAATGACAATGGCATGGCCTCAACTGCCAGTACAACTTGGAAGATTAATCTTTCAATATCACATTTAGAACACTCAATCAAACACCCTTCCAAGCAATAAGTACTGTGTATGGGGTGTGTAATGTGTTTTGCTGCAGGTCAAACACCATGACACACATAGCATGATGATGACTGCAATGAAGGTGACATGGAATCATTGAGGCTCTACCAATATCTCACATCACTCCTGCTCTGACATTGCCCACTACCGATAAGCAAGTGGACTGTGCTAAGAACACATATTGATGTGACAATATTGAAAGTGCACATTCCTACACAGACAGATTGAGACAATTACACATATACACAACAGATGTAGAAGCATATGGACCTTCTAACACTGTGAATGACAACCTCACAACCAAGTTAGCCAGCTGAACTAGAACATGTTCAGTAGTATAGGTGCACGTTTGAAACTGAGTCGACTTGGCAAGGGCAGAGAAATAGGTCTGCAGAGAAATTGTCACACATGGGATATTTGTGCATAGTCAGTTGTCAACACGTCAGTGCTGACAACTTATGGAGATGTGTTGTATATTGTCACCTTGCCAAATCTAAGGGCCTCACTGATGTTTAACTAATTCTATTGCATATGTTAAATTGGATGGGATGTCCAGGCCATATAGATGCAACCGTGTTACCACCACTGTGGAATTGATTCTGTGTATGGAAGGTGAGGTGTGGCCTGGGGTCCCTGTAGAGGTGTACACACTGCTGATTGACGTGTCCTGGGGACAGAGGTGTGGGTACGCTGGGTGGGTGCTGTGGTGGTGTTTCCTGATGGGGGAGGCTCTGTGGTGGTGTATGACTGGGCTTGGGTAACCAGCTATCCAGTGGTCCCTGATGGGCCAGGTAGATCATCAAGATCCTGAAGACCAGAGTTACTGTCATCACTGTGGTCCTCTTCTGTTGGGGGACTGGATAGTGCTGGCACCTCCTCTCTGGTGACATTGGCTGGGATTCCTGTGGGGATGTGAATGATGTGTTATGGTTAATGTGTATGACATATTGTAGCTCCCTGGCTTCCTCTCTATGGTTGGTGTTGCCCTGCCAGATTTTACTTGTGTATGTTGGTGTATGGTGGGATTGTTAGGTACCTATGCTGTGCATGCTTTAGTGAAGGGTGTCCATGCAGGGCTGTGAGGTGTGTTCTTGCATAGGTACAGCATGCAGGGCTTGGCATTGGGATTAGTGAAATGTGATGGTGGAGTGTGTGGGATGTATGTGGAGTGATGGGAGTGAGGGTGAGGTATGTGATGGCATGCAGGTAGGGGGGTGATTGCAGTAGAGAGTTGACTTACCAGAGTCCAGTCCTCATCCAACCCGGCCAGGCCCTCAGGAGGCAGTATTGCCAAGACTTGCACCTCCCATGCTGTGAGTTGTGGGGGAGGAGGTGGGGTTCCACCGCCAGTCCTCTGGATTGCGAGCTGGTGTCTTGCTACAATGGAATGTACCTTCCCCCGTAGGTTGTTTCACCTCTTCGTGATGTCGTCCCTTGTTCTGGGGTGTTGTCCCACGGCGTTGACTCTGTCCACGATTCTCCACCATAGCTCCATCTTCCTAGCTATAAATATTTGCTGCACCTGTACTTCAAACAGCTGTGGCTCTACCCTGATAATTTCCTCCATCATGACCTTTAACTCCTCCTCTGTGAAACGGGGGTGTCTTTGAGGTGCCATAGGTGTTATGTGAGGTGCGTTGGTAGGGGTGTGTTGGGCTGTGTGATGTGAAGTGTGTGAGTGTTGTATGGGTGTGAGTGGTGTGTGGCTCTAGTTGGCTAAGTGGTCTTGGTGTCAGTCTCATGCCAATGATTTGTAATCGTAAAGGGTTGTCGGTAATGTGGGTGTGTGTTTTATAGTGATGTGAGTGTGTGGGTGTGGTGTGTGTATGGGTGTCAGGTGTTTGTTGTTTGAATTGTCCAATGTGGTGGTGTTTTGTCTGTGGGTGTCCATTGTGAGCGCAGCGGTATGTAGTGCCAATAGTTTACCGCCGTTGAATGTCCGTCGTGGTGATTCGTGGGTCATAATGTGGTGGGCGTTGTTCTGTTGGCGTAACGGTGTGGGTTTTGATACCGCAACTTTATCACTGACCTTTGGTTTGGCGGATTTGTGTCTGTGGCTGAATTCTGTCGGAATGGTGTGTGTGTCATAATATGGTGAACTGATATTTGCCAGCTCGGCGGTAAATTGGCGGCTCTCAGCGTGGCGGGAAGCAGGATTTACCGCCAATGCCATAATGAGGGCCTAAATCTAATTTTTATATAGTATCAAAGCTAGCTTCCTACAGTTATCTATGTGAAGATGTAATTGATGATCACCAGTCTACAGATGAGAACAAAGGACAGTGGCTGTTATCTAATAGACAGAATACAGTGACTTGAAAAAAGTTCCTGTTCTTACTAGGTGACACGTTGATCTCCTTGAAATTGAGAGACTATGCTACATTTTCTTTGCTCATCACCTCAAGTGCAGTCCACAGTCATGCTGCTAGCAGCAGTCAATATGAATGTTAAAGAATGTTTACCACAATCTTGATCACTTGAAAACAGGCCACTCAGTGCAGAGAGTTGTTTAAACTCCAATGGCTCTAAAATAATGAATGGTATGATCATGTGAGGATGATTTTACTATTTAGAAATAATGCCTTACTAGAATGATACATTTAATGTGTGTTGCTGCTGTACTCTGAAACCTTACAAAAAGATTGTACATTGGAAATGAGCCATGATCTTTCTGGGTTTTCTTGGAAGACGTACTCTATGCTCCTTTATTTATTTACTTTATTCTTGGACTTTCTTTAGCATTTACCTGAGTAGAATCTATCTCAGTTTGTCTTTTGCTTTATACTTGATTCTGGCGATTGACTTCCTCTAGAGACTGCCTTTATGTTAGTCCTCTTGCAGATTATGATTTTGACTATTTTGATTGAGCTAATTCATATGTAACTAATTACTTTGTACTTTCTTTATGTATTATATTTTAGAGAAAAACAAAGTTTTAACCTGAAATTCTGTCCTGTGCAGATTTGTGTTTAATAGTCTTGAACTGGTCATACGAAGACTCCCAGGTGGTCTTATGAAGACTAAGACAGACCCAATCTTGAGTATCGACCAATATTAATTATTTAGAATGTCAATAGCCAAAATATTTAGCGAAACCACAAGAGTTTGGGATTATAGATAATAATCTTTCTACCTTCACTGAATGTTCAGAACCTGCTGTAGAGATTTAAATAATGACACCATTTTTGCACAATCACTGGTGTGTAAGGCAATGGTGTATGAGAGCAGAGGAAGGCTGGATCCATGTGACTTCTTCATAATAAGTGATGTCTATATAAATCAGTTTTGTTTCAATTTGTTATATGACTTTCAACAAACATGGGCAGCCTGATAATTTGGGATGGATCAAGCTCTCTGGGACCTACATTAGGTGTGGTTGGTCTAAGGGAGGGATACTTTTGCTGCATGCCATTTTCATGAGAGGCACACTGGGTCTGGGTCATTCATGCCATCCGGCAATTGTATTTTTCTGAGAGCCTGTAGCGTCAAGGATCTTACTAACTCTGCTTATGTGAGAAAATGCCCCGTTTTTGCATGTTCAAACCCATTTTTATGTGGACCAATGCTGCAAATGTATGAACTCTGTGCATTGGAGGACTGCTCTCCCGGCCCCCATGTGTGTCCTCTGACCCCGAAAAGAAGGTCAAATTGTCAAAAGTTAAGTATCATCTATAGACTGTTGCCCATATTGTGCTGTTCTCTAGGCTAACAAGGAAAATATGGCTTCAGGCCTACATGTGGAGCCTGACTCCAGCTGCTTTAAAACATGCAGGCAGACCTGTCAAAATAACCTTTCTGAGAGGAGGGAAACCTTACTTTTAAATATTTAGTAAGTCACCGCTAAGTAAGATTTGTAGCCCATAAGGTAGGGTGCCTGATATTTAAAAGTGGAACATGTAAGAATGAGATGTTTGCATGTTCCTATGATGAATAGCCTCTAAAGCTAGTTTCTTTGTTAGGGCTATAGTTGGTTCTATGAGCGAAAAGCTGAAGTATAGTTAATGTGTTAATCCTGTATCTTGGGCTTGGAATACGCCTCAGCAATGGTTCAGACACCGTATTTGAGATGTGCTAATGTATTATTTATTTATCAAACAAACAATTTAGGTGAAACTGTATTTTTGATAAATTGATAGGAACAATACTTTTTAACAAGTTATACTCACCCTGCCTGAGGGCCCTGTAAGTTAATTAGTATTGGTGAGCGTCCAGCTGGTCTGTCGGTGCTGCTTTTAAAAGGTATGAAATAGTACTCTCAGACAAGAGCAGAGCAATTATTTGGGTGCTTGTAGGATTACTTCAGGGTCTGAAAGTGACCCAGTTTAATCCAAGCACAGCAGTTTAGGAGAGTATAGGAACTTCAGTAACAAATAAGGGATTAGAGGGAGATTTTTACTTGTACATGTTATTGATAAAGGAGGCCCGGAGAAGCGAGTTCTTTTGATCTGAAAACACACTTTAGTCTATTGGTTACAGCCTCAGTGAAGGAGGGAGCTGGCCAGAGCCAGACTGGAATGGTTGAGTGGAAGGGGACTGCTCATTTCCTTAAACAGACCCCCAGGTATGTTCCAAGCTCCACCCAGAGATTTCACTGAGAATAGCACACTGTATGACAGTTTGCAGTGGGTCAATCAGTATGTACTTCAAAAGTGGGAAAGCTTGCCTTTAGGAACTTTTCGTACATTCATTAGGGAAAGTCCAAGAGCCACCATCACCCACTGGCTAGTGAATTTAATAAAAGCAGTATTTCATTCCCCGCTCCTCTGCCCACTTTCAGGACCTGTGGCAGACCAGCAGAGGACTGGAACTGCTGTATGTAACCTTTGTAGAATCCTGAAGGTCTGACATGCTCCCACTTAACTCCTGGGCTATGAAGTGGACTCCGAGAGTCAGGTGGCTGACCTCCTGTGTGGCTACAAGAGGTATTTTTCCTGGAATGACCTATTAACCAGTTACAAGAGAGGTTGTTGACTTTGGTTGACGTGCATCCTTGCCTAAATGTGTTGTCCCTGACGTTCTGGAAAACATAGAAATGGCTAAGAGGAACTGACTCAGAACATCTGAAAACTTTGACTTCCAAGACTTGCAGAGCTTCCACAGGACCTTGCAACAACTGTGTTTGATTTTGAAAGGATTTTGTCAGATACAGTTTCAGGCTGTACCACTGGAAAATTCTGAGCTCCAAATGCCATTATGACATTGGCGGTAAATCCCGCTTACCGTCGAGGTGACAGCCGTCAACATACCGTCGTGGAAGTGAACATCCATCCACCATATTATGACACACACACACACTAAACTGACAAAATACTGCCACAAACACATATCCGCCAGACCAAAGGTTAGTGGTAAACTGTTGGTATGAACACCCATACCATTCCACCAACAAAACAACTCCCTTCACATTATAAATCATGAATCACCACGGCGGACAATCAACGGTGGGAAACCATTGGCGGTACATACTGGCGCGGTCAGAATGGTCACCCAAAATCATAACAACACAAGATTTTCCAAAACTAAAATCACACCTGACACCGATAAACACACTACACCACCCACCCACATCATTATAAAATACACACCCACATTACTCGCAACCCTTTATGAAGACGAAAAATAGCCAAGAGATAGCCACACAAATCAGAGACACAACTGCACACACCACAAGCACCCATCCATCCGTCACACACCCCACCACATTATTCAACACCCACTGTACAACACACACACACAACACTCAGGTCACCACAAAGGCACTCCTGTTTCACAGATGACGAGTTGCGGGTCATGGTGGTGGAGATAGTCAGGATAGAGCCACAGCTTTTGGAGCAAGGGTACAGCAAATCTCCATTGCAAGGAAGATGGAGCTATGGCGGAAAATCATGGACTGGGTGAATGCTTTGGGACAGCAATCAAGAACAAGGGACAACATCAGGAAGAGTTTGAAAGACCTACGGGGGAAGGTACGTTCCATGGCAGCAAGGCACCAGCTCACCATCCAGAAGACTGGCGGTGGACCTCCTCCCCCACCCCCCCAGCTGACAGCATGGGTGGAACAAGTCTTGGCAATACTGCATCCTGAGGGACTCACTGGAGTTGCCGGAGGACTGGACACTGGTGAGTCAATATTTACTACCTATCGCCCCACATACCTGTATGCCACCAACACCCCTCACCCTGGCTCCATTACTCCACTGGAATCCGCCCCACAGTGCATCACCACAATATACTAACCTGAATGCCAAGCCCTACATGCCATTCCCACTGCATGAACATCCCTTCCAGCCCTGCTTGTACACCCACCACCAATGCATGCACAGCATGAAGAACTAACAATCCCACAATACATCACCATACACAAACAGCAGGGCAACAGCAAGGATATAGGGTAAGCTAGGGATGTAGAATATGTCACAGACATGTAGCATAATACACCACTTATATCCCCAAAGGTGCCCGCAAATCACAGAGGCAAGGAGGTGCCACAGCTACCCAGTCCCCAATCAGAAGATTCCCCAGGTGATGACAGTAACTCTGTCCACACCTCTGTCCCCAGCACACATTACTCAGCAGTGTACCCACCTGTGCAGGGACCCAAGTCCATACCTCACAGCCAAGACAATCAGGGACCTGGGATCCAGTGGCAGTGGGCACACCGTTCAGGGGACACAGGGACAGAAGACAGGGACACACAGAGGACAGCTGTGCGCCAGGGGGTGGACAGGCCTAGGGAACCGACTGCCCAGGATGCACTCACAAATGTCCTTGGGGCTTACCAACAGTCCCAGGACAAGTTGGGTCAGATGTTAAACATCATGCAGGAGAACCAGTGGCTACAGGAGGAACACCACCAGGAGATCATGAACGATTCGTACGCCCTCAACACCACCATGGTCTCCATAGCAGAAGTGCTGGGTGATATGGCCAACACCATGAGGGACTACACAGCACACCAGTGGGCCCCTTCTACTAGCCAGTCAACTGAACAGCCCTCCACATCTGCAGCAGCCATTGGACAGGTGACCCTGCCACAGGACCCACTGGCCACCAGCACCCCTCCCCCTGCAGAAGGTGAACTACCATGCATATGTTCCCTGCGACCCAGACAGACGCCAGAGACACTTGCCAAGACTAAGACCACCGCTAGGAAATCAGACCTTCCTGAAAGTCCCCCTTGTGTTCCACTCTGTCACCTTGTCTACTTGGAACTGCCATTGCTCCCCTTCCTATGGTCCCTTGGAAACTGGACCTGTGCTACAAACAGACTGGACCAATACCCTTTTTTATCACCCCATTCCATTTCACTATTCCTTCTATACTTTTCACCACAATAAACACCTTTGAACACAACTTGAGTGATAGTGCTTTATGTAACGAAAATGTGCAATAATATTGACGGTTTAATCTTGTGCAATTGTCCTGAACTTTGTGATTGCATACAAATAATGACCTGTAGCTGTCTGTAGTCATCACATCAGTACACAGTTGTAACAACACCAACATCTGCAAAATGAGAAGGCATAGGTGACAGTCAGTTGAGATGGTAAGGCAGTGACTGCCATCATGCTACAGCCACACTGAAAAGAAAAATATTCAGAGGAATGGTCTTTTCCACTGTCTTACCTGTGTGTTATTGGAAGTACTGCCATATGACTGATGTCCTGCTGTCCACAACCTCATCCTCTGCCTCTTCATCCTCACTGCCCTGAGGATCCACTGCAGCCACAGGAACATTTTCACCTCCTCCTCCTCCTGCAGATAGGACACATGTCATCTGATGGCCAGGTTGTGCAACATGCAGCATACAACAATTATCTGGCAGACCTTCTCAGGGGAGTAGCAGAGGGATCCACCTGTCAGATGGAGGCATGTGAACCTGGCATTCAGGAGGCCGAATGACCGCTCAATTATCCTCCTGGTTCAACCATGAGCATCATTGTACTATTCTGACCCCCCTGTCCTGGCATGGCATTCCTTACAAGGGTCAAGAGCCACAACAGGTTTGTGTAGCCAGAGTCACCTGCAAGAATTGAGGGACAAACATTAGCCTTGCACAATGGTATGGGGATGACTCCTGAAGGCATACACTGACATGCATGGGTGGGGACTCAAGCCCACCTATTAGTCACACCCTGTGCCTCTGTAGTTGTGCCATCACATTTGAGATGCTGCTATTCCTCAAAACGAAGGCGTCATGCACCGACCCAGGATACTTGGCAGTGACATGGGAGATGTACTGGTCAGCCAGGCATACCATTTGCACATCGAGTGAGTGGAAACTTTTCCGATTCCTGAACACCTGTTCATTGTTTTGGAGGGGTGACAAATGCAATATGTGTTCCGTCAATGTCCCCAATAATATTTTGAATATGTCCCATTGCATTCACAGTGGCCAAACATTCCACTTGGGGGGGAAAGCGATGTAGCTGCACATGTGTTTGAGCAAGGCGGACAAAACCCTTGCCAGCACTATTGAGAACACTGGCTGTGACATTCCTACTGCCAAGCCCACTGTCTCTTGGAAAGAGCCAGTTGCCAGGAAACGGAGCAAAGATAGAACCTGCACAAGAGGGGGGATCCCAGTGTGATGACGGATATCAGATATCAGATCAGGCTCCAATTGAGCACACCGCTTTGTGATTGTGGCCCTGTCCAGTCTATAGGTGAGTATTATGTGCCTGTCCTCCAGTGGAGTCAACTCCACAAGGGGTCTGTAAACAGGGCTTGCCTCCTCCTCCTATTCTTCCACAGTGGTAGGTACCTCAGGGACACAAGAGTAAGAAGGGATTGACAAACTGGACAATGGTGCCACCACTTCAGTGCACATTGACCATGTATGCAACTGGACTATGTAAATGGCAATGTATGTACAATTGACAGCAATGACTCTGTTTTTTATTTCAGAATGTTGACCAGCACCATAAACTGGCGAGCTCCTGTCCTGTATGTACGGACAGGTGGAACTGATGTAAGTCTGCTGGCGTTGGGCTTCATGGCAGAAGGCGGTCTTGCACTGCCGTGCTATTCCTCATTGCCTAAAATGGGGCTCTATGGAGTACAGTGTCCAATGAGGATCCCCAGCGGCAGTGACGGTGTACACCGCCGCGGACATGACTGCCATTTTCTGTCTATGACCTCAGTTGATTTCTGACTTTCCACAGGATAACACATCCACTGTGTTTGCTGCTGTGACCTGAGTCTGGAACCTGTCATGGCCTGTGTGACAGGGGAAGGGGCCGCTGCCTACACTTCAGAGGAGTTGGAGCACTTGGTGGATGGGGTCCTACCCCTTTATGGACAGCTGTATGGGCCTCCAGACCAACAGGTGAGTACAGCATGGGGGCGATGCATGCAACAAGGTTGCATGGAGATGTGTTTGTGCTGGCAGTGTGTCGTTTGGGTGAGGGGTATGGCTGGTGGTAGTGTACATGCAGGGCTCCAGGTGATGTGTGTGCCATTTAAGGTGAAATGGTTTTTGTGGGCCACATGTGTGACAGGCTGGATTGTATAGTTAATGGTGTCCTCCTGCCTGTATCAGCACCCATCAGAAGAAGGGACTTTGGCATGCCATCGGCAAGGACGGGCAGACCCTGGGGGTCTATAGCAGGCAGAGCACCCACTGCAGGAAATGGTTGGGGACCTGAGATGATGGGCCCGGAAGACCTTGGAGGTCCAGCTGCGGATGGCCTCCTAATGAGGGAGGGGTGCCCATCGGAACCTGACCCCGCTGATGGCCCACATACTGGCAGTGGCCTACCCAGAGCTGGATGGGCGCTTGAGGGCAGCACAGCAGCCACAAGGGGGTGAGTACAGTGTGTGTAACAACCATCTTTCCTGCCTGGCATGGGATCCTGGTGGTGGGTTTCAGTTAGTGGGTGCCCCTTAATGCCAGCTCAGGCATTGCTGTGTGGTCCAGCTTAGCGTAGATGGATGAATGACAAAATCTTGTAAACTAGCTAGGTGGCATTCAATGTCAGACAGGACTTAGTAGGTCCCAGGAGGGGTGCAGATGGCAGTCTTTGGCTCTCATCTTGCTCTGGTACCTAGCCAATGGAATGCCAGTGCAGTGCATAGTGCTCAATCTTGATCCCAGTGTGTGATGGTAATGTGTATGCCATCTGTGGTGTTGGTGGTGTAATTGACCCAGTGCTCCCTTTCTCTCTACCCCGCTATATTCTTCGGTCATCCTGTCCATGTGTGCATTAACATCATCTGGCGGAGAAGCAGGGGCAATGGCAGGGGCACCGGCTACTGAGGGAGATGCAGCCCACAGGATCCAGGAGGCAGAGTCCACCGACGCAAAGGGGACCAGTGGGACAGAGGGTGAGGGGAGCACCACAGCGGGGACAGGAGGTGACAACACTGATTCTGATTCCTCCTCCGATGGAAGCTCCCTGGTGGTGGTGGACACCTCAGGAACTACCCCACCTACAGGTGCAGCCAGCACTGCCCTCCCGTAGCCCCCCCACGAGTTGCCCTTGCCCGCTCACCCAGGAGGGTAGGCATCTCCTTTGCCCCAGGCACCTCAGGCCCTGCCCCAGTGAGCCCTGCTGTCCTCAGTGAGGAGGCAATTGACTACTGAGGTCCATCTCTGTAGGGCAATCAACCATAGTGAATGCCATCCAGGGGCTGGCATCCCAGAACCAGCAATGCAATGCCTACCTGGAGGGCATCCACAGATGGTTGCCGGCCCTACAGAGATAGTTTCAGACTCTGGCCTCCTCTCTGATGGCAGCCAGTTTCCCTGGTCCTACCATTACCCTCGAACTACCAATTCCCAGTCCCAGTCTCCTTAACCCCAACCCATCCCATGCACACATACAGACAAGCATGCACACAAAACATCACACAAGAGTGGCATAGACAAACACAGGCACCACACTTCAAGCCACAAACACTCACACAAACAACAGACCGTTACACACACATCAACATCCACTGCCTCCACTGTCTCCTCCTCCTCCTCCCTCACCGTCACATCTGCACACACACCTGAATGCACTACATCAACAGACACCACCACCATCACCATCACCACATCATGCAGCACACACACCTCACTTGCAGACACCTCTACAACATCCATCCACACGTCCTGTTTGTCGTCTCCCACCCTGTCTTCCCCCAACTAAGAGACACAAACGCTCCTACTCAGACACCCAACAGCCATCCACCTCACACACGCACACTGTCCATGCACCTGCATCCAAGGCCAGCAGAAATACACCTTCTACAGCCACTCCCTCTACCTCCACTCCCATCCCTCCTCCCACATCTCACCCCAATGTCCCTAAGAAGCTTTTCCTTGCCCAACTTGACCTCTTCCTCCCCCTCCACCCCCGTCCTGCCAGTAGGAGCAGTGTCCCAATGACCCAGCTCAGCACCTCAGCCAAACAGTCTGTCACAGCTCCCACCGAAAAAAAGCTGCTGGCACAAAGGGGGCCCAGAGTGTAATGGCAGCCACTCCTAGTAAGTGCAGACCTCTGCCTCAGAAATGGAGGACGAAGGTGGTGAAACTCAAGGGACAGAGGACGGGGTCAGTGGAGGCACCTCCTAGACCTGGAAAGCCAAGGAGCCCCCTCCACCAGCAGAGACACTGTCACAATGCCCTTTCCTCGGGATCTGCATGCCGCCGAGCAAATGGCCCACCTCCCGGCGTCACCATCTCAGAAAGTTATTAGAACACTGAGTATTGATGAAGCCAAGCGGGGGTAAGGGAAATTAGGATAGGGAATTGCTGGGAGAGAGATCTGAAAAGGAAAATGGTTAAAACAGATATGTATTGCTCATTTATAACAGCATTAACATGTAATTATACTCTTAGACAAAGGCATCTCCGTGGTTGCGAGTCGAGACCCTTAAGAACTGGGCGTGGCCCTTCTTTGAATCATACAGCAAGAACATTAACTCACAATTATACCTATGGACAAAGGCGTCCCTGCAATAGCAAGTTGAGACCCTTATGAATAGGGCGTGGCCCTTCTTTGAATCATGAGGCAAGAACATGAACTCACAATATACCTATGGACAAAGGTGTCTCTGCAATAGCTAGTTGAGACCCTTATGGATAGGGCGTGGCCCTTTTTTGAATCAGGGAACAAGAACAATTGGTAAAATCATGATACCTCAGGATGGCACGAACTTTAGGCAAAGCTGGGCATGGCCCTTCTCTGAATCATAGAACAAAAACAATTGGTAATATCATGATACCTCAGGGTGGCATGAGCTTTAGGCAAAACTAGGCGTGGCCCTTCTTTGAATCATAGAACAAGAACAATTGGTAAAATCATGATACCTCAGGATGGCATGAGCTTTAGGCAAAAGAGGGCGTGGGCCTTCTCTGAATCATAGATTTAAAACAATTGGTAATATCACGATACCTCAGGATGGCATGAGCTTTAGGCAAAACTGGGCGTGGCCCTTCTCTGAATCATGGAACAAGAACAATGATCGAGCAACAATAATACTTTTCACCCCAAGAACATCAAGCCTCTGCATTGGGGTTTCAATAAGACTTGAACATGTATTTCACATATCACACTTCCAAAAGAAATGAACTACAGCTTGCTTTCTATTCGAAAATAAAGCACCTTCATTTTGGTAACTGAAAACGCTTTTCACTTCAAGGCCTTAAGCGTTTTTTTCCTTCTGTTTGAAACGCTTTCTCTAATCCCTGAAATGCTTTGGCCTTCGTGCTTTGAAGCGCTTTGCTTTCCTTGTTTGAAACGCTTTCTCTTAATGTCTGAAATGCTTTGGCCTTCGTGTTATGTAGCGCTTTGCTTTCCATATTTGAAACGCTCTCTCTTAATGTCTGAAATGCTTTGGCCTTCGTGCTTTGAAGAGCTTTGCTTTCCATGTATGAAACGCTTTCTCTTCATGCCTGAAATGCTTTGGCCTTCGTGCTATGAAGCGCTTTGCTTTCCGTGTTTGAAATGCTTTCTCTTAATGTCTGAAATGCCTTGGCCTTCGTGCTATGAAGCGCTTTGCTTTCCGTGTTTGAAACGCTTTCTCTTAATGTCTGAAATGCTTTGGCCTTCGTGCTTTGAAGCGCTTTGCTTTCCGTGTGTGAAACGCTTTCTCTTAATACATAATATGCTTTGGCCTTCGTGGTATGAATCGCTTTACTCGTGTGGACTGAAGACGCTTTGCTCTTTGTGCTAAAGGGGCACTTTGCTTTTGGAAGTAACAACCCCCTTCAAGATTTGGCTCATCAAGACCTTACCGCTATGAGTACGACCTACTCGTATCTGAATTCACCATGGAACAAGGATGCTCTGGTTTGCTGCCACTCTGCCATTCAGGAATCTGCTTTTCCTCAGAGGAACCTCCACGAGGTCTGACTGCATCAAGGTCTTCAAAATAGTGAGCAATGTGCTTGGGTGTGGCTGGGCTTTATAGGCCTGCCACACCCCAAGATGGCTGCTGCCTCTAAAAACATGGGAATTGTAGTCCCTTCATAGAATAGCACTGAGAAGTGCATCTTGTCCACCAATGTCCTAACCCTGCAGCTACATGAGCTTTACCACAGGGCAGATGACGCTGATGGCCACTTTTAGAACAAGAGGGGATGACAAGTGGTGCCAATGAAACACTGCAAATCCGCGCAGCGGAGTTTCAGGCGGGACCTGGACCGCGCACAGCCTTATTCCTGACAGACACCCAAGGAGCCCTCTCCACTAGCAGGGGCACCCCAGGAGCCCTCTCCACCAGCAGAGGCACACAAGGAGCCCTCTCCACCACCTGAGGTCATGTAGCCCACCCTCCAGAGACTGTTGTGCAAGGAGCCCCCTCCAGAACCAGTGGGCATGTTACCCACTTCAGCTGACGTCCCTCCACCCCCTCTGCCCCCTGACGTGCCTTTCCATTTCCAACATGATGCCTCTAAACAGTGGAGTATGGATTATGTCAGGAGTCAAGTTGGGCCTGTGCCCTGTGGCCATGTGGGCATTTCGTACTTTGGACTGGCCATTGGCCCAATCTGGACATTGACGCCTGCATTTACATTTCATGTTTCTTTATGATGTCTGTTGGCATCAAATTACAGTGTTCGTATATCAGTACTGTTGTCCTTGCATTATTTTCACGTAGGTCCTGTGACATTCGTTTTACTCTGTAGCTGGTTCTGTGTATGGAGTGTGTGTGTGTCACTCTCCTTTTCCTCCCTCCGTCCCTGGTGTCCTAAGTGGCTGTACTCACCGTTGTCATCTTCGCTGGCGTTGGTGGTCCAGAACAGTTATGGCGTGGTAGAGCATCGGGAAGACTTGGAGTTTTGGTTCCATGGCGGCGGAGGAGTACTCTGTGTCTTTGATGGTGAGTCTTTCGTTTTCTGTGAAGTGTTTCCGCCAGGCTTTTAATGACGTAGGTACCGCCCCGGAAATCCTGGCTGTTTGCTATGTCATAATATGGAGGGCAGTACCTTGACTTCCTCCTGGCTGTTGATGGCTACCGCCGGGGTCAGTGGTGTTAAGCCCTGGTGGTTGGTGTGGTACATTGGCTGTCTATGGGGGTATCACCGCCATGGTCATAATTTGGCGGTAATTACCTCCAGGCTGTTGGCGGTATTACCACCACTTTAACAGTCACCACCAATGTCATAATAAGGGCCTCTGTCTTAAAGTAGAAATCTTGACTGGGTGATCTATCCACTCGGGAAAGAAATTCAGTGAATACAAAGTTTTATTTTTCCCATTCAGAGCTTTTCTTACCAAAACTAGTGGTTTGAAAGGACCTTGTCCAGCAGCCATCTGGATTCGAGAGGACTTTGATGACCAAACTGTGCCCTGAGGCCAAAGGTATAAACATTGAACAGGACAACCTGCTTGGTGAATCCAGTTCCCACTCCTTTGTGGTTAACCTGAAATTGCACCTTTGTCCTGGTCAACCACCAACAGTGATTTCTGGTTGATACTTTACTTTTTCGTAGCGCTTTGTATCTTTAAAAAACTGCAAAGTCATATGTCTAGTCCCCTTTATTGGACTTTAGTTGGTTTGGCGTAATTTTCCTTACTAAGTTTTCTTTAATTTTTAGAAATAGGTTATGGGATTTTTATTGAGTTGTGATATATATTTTTAACAATTTTAGTATTGCTAAAGATTTTACACATTGTCCTAACTTAAGTCTTTCTGCTACATGCCATAGCTACCTAGGGTTGAGCCCCGATTTAAAGTATTAAAATTGTGTGTGCCAGGATTTAGGGAATTATCACTTACATATTTCCCAACTAAGAATCCATTTGTTTAGCGTCCACTTTGCAGGATACCTATTCTGAATGGAGCTTTCTAGGTTACCCTGTGGACAGGAGAGGCAGGTGGTTGGTGTATATGGTAGAGCTGTCATTGTGACATCACTCTTCCTCAAGGACTTCTCCTTTGAGACAGTTTTACTTGAGCATTGATCATGAAACTTGTTAATCAGCCAAAGGGCATAGAACATTTTAGCTGTTCTACAGACCTGTCATCAGGATCCCATCCTTTCCAATTCACTAAATATTACAATTTTCTCTGGATTCCTGTATGTTCCAAAACTTTTAACATCACACATCCTTATTTTCTGTCACATTTGATCCTTTTAGCAAGAACGGTGCCATTATGTTCATGGAAATTATCTACGTGAGTAGTGTTTTTGGTACACATATCTTCATGTGAATGATTTATTGATGTAATCTCAGTGTATATGTGAACTTTTATAATCATTTTTACCAAGAAAGTGCATCTACCTCCCTGATGTAAAATATACTCTGCTTACTGGTCTACATCATGGTTGAGGTGTTTTGTCTTTACGGAAATTACAGGCATTTATGTTTAATCAAATATTGATGCACATTATTACACTGAAAAGTGACCACAAATGCGGCTCAAAATTTAGCACTGTCAAAGATGGTAACTGAAGATATCTATATGATCTGCCTAAATATTCAAGAAAGAAACAAGCTACCAGGTTGGCAGGTGTTACAACTTTATTGAGGATAACATGAAACATTTTCCACACCAAGCAAGATTGCATTAAATCATTATAGTAGGCCATTCTATAGAGCTTGTGTTCATGACGAGAGAGAGAGACAGAGAGAGAGAGAGAGAGAGAGAGAAAAATAGAGAGAGAGAGAGAGATATATGCTGAACTTTGCCTGAGGCACTACACATTCCAGACTGCTCTTGGCCCCTGGAGCCGGCCATCTTACTTGCCCAGCTGCTCCAACTTGCACCAACGATGAGCGATATAAAGCACTACCAAGATCACCACTGCGCAGGACCCACTGAACTTTGCTTGAGGGGCTACACATCCCAGCCTGCTCTTGGCCCCTGGAGGTGGCCATCTTACTTGCCCAGCTGCTCACACTTGCACCAACAACAAAGGCTATAAAGCGCTACCAAGATCACCGATGTGTGGAACGCGATAAACTTTGCCTGAGGAACTACACATCCCTTAGTGCTCTTGGCCCCTGGAGGCAGTCCTCTTACTTGCCCAGCTGCTCACACTTGCACCAATGACGAACGCTATGAAGCGCTACCAAGATCACTGCTGAGCGGAACGCTCTGAACTTTGCCTGAGGGACTACACATCCCAAACTGCTCTAGGCCCCTGGAGGCGGCCATCTTACTTGCCCAGCTGCTCAAAGTTGCACCAACGACGAGTGCTTTAAAGCGCTACCAAGATCACCGTAAGCGCGGCTGTGCGTGGGCCACGCCCATGCAAGGCTGGGGCCAAGGCCAGACCTGCCCATGCCCGTCGGAGCCAGAAGGAGGCTGGGCCCCCCTCTAACATTTGTGCTTCGTTTTGCATCATCAAATTGGCCTCATCGGCTGAAGCTGTAGCTGTTGTATTTTGGCAGGAGGGTTAATGATCTAGCAGGCCTTCCTGGGGCCTATCTATTTATTATTCTTGACAATTGAAATTGCATATGTGTAAAAGAAAGGTGGCAGAGGGTAGGTCTGGGACAGTGCAGACAAAAAAAATGTGAAAACCGGAAGCATGCAGCAGATAATTGTGTGATGACAAGGATTGATTATCTTCTAGTTGAATGTGAAGAAATACTGCCCCCCCGACAATGCCCCCGAAAATGCTCAAGATGTGTGTTCTTCCATAAATTTGGGTGTTAAATTCAAGAAAATCCCTGATATGTTTAAAGTACGACCCTGCAGGGGTGTGCGCATGAAGGGAAAGGGGGGGGCGGATCATGCCACTCATACTACACCAACACGGGTGAACAAATCGTCACTTGATGACAGTAATGTCCTGCTTTACATTAATCATTTTAGTCCTCTAAGAGACATCTTAGACACATATGACGATCCTGTCACCAATATTATAGCAGGTGAGACCATAGTCACAACTGTCGCCCCCAACATGGCTGAGTCTCAACATCTCTCTCATATACAATATTTAAAGGCTGAGGTGGCTGAGCTCAAGTCTATGGTATCCACATTAATCTCTATTGTTAGGTAGATGATTCCATTGGCCATGATGACTCCCCTGGTTAGTGCCCAGGGCCTTGCGTCCAGATCTCCTTGTCCATTATATGTGTTGCCCAATTTTCCTTTGCCAGTCGCTAACAAGATTCTTATCCTCGTGCCTGGCTCTGCTAGTGCTAGTTTGGCTCCTTGTGACAGCAAATGGCTAGTAGGCAGGAGGCTAGGGAATATTTGCCAGGCTTCCAATTGTAGTAACACAGGCATGGTCAAGGAGCCAAGAGACTTCTGCCAACCCTTTTGGTCTGTAGATAATGGTTTCTCTAATTGTGTGGGAAATTCTGTTTTTGATAGGCCCAAATTTACAAATACTGTTGTGATGGTCAATGTACCCAAGCTACACCCTGATGCTTCTAGAGAGAGCGGAGAAGCCACTAAAAACAAGGCAATTCATTGGATACGTTATGTGAGAGGTTGTTGATCTGTGATCTGTGAGGGCATAACTAGGGCAGTTAGGAGACCAGATCCTGCTACACCTTATGATGTGATTGATCTGACACTCAGGGACAAAGGTATAGTAGATGATCTGGTGGCCTTAGATGCAAGAACATGTCCACCAAGGAACTCCTGTATCCAGTTCAAATACCTCAGGCTCTCTAAGCACTACAATGCTCATTCAGGGGATAGTTCATCAGATTTTAATGATAATGACTGACTCAGTGCTTTATCTGAGATTGCTCCAGCCCATTCGCCATTGGTTCCCGCTTTGCATAATGTAGCCGGTCCTGGCATTAGTGCTCTCCCTTCTCCTACCCCTGATTCTATTTCTTCTCCTATCTTTGACAGCTCTTGCCAGACATTGCTAAATCAGTCAGTTAATTGCCCAGCCAATGGTGCCACGATTACATCTATGTTGCACCCGGCATCTCATAATGATGGGGTGCATCTTATCTCCTAGAATGTGGCAGGTTTAAGTTCTACTACCTCCTTGCCAGCTTTTCACCAATTCATTGAGAATGATATTGCCCTTTTCGAGGAAACAAGGGCAGTGGATACGTTCTTTTGATCTGGGTTTCTGAAGTTTCATATTCCAGCACTTCCTAGCAATAGGGGTAGACCCTCTGGTGATCTAACCACATGGGTTAGAACAACATTAAACTCTCACATATTACAGTTACCCATTGACTCTCATGATATATTAGGTATTCAGTTATCATTTGGGTGAAAGTCCGGAGTAATTATTATTAATATCTATGCAAGAAGGGTTGGGGGGGCCTTGTCCTCCAGCACGCTCCACGTGCTGGAAGCGTTTCTTAGGCAGCGCCCCTGGTATTTTAAAATCATTGTAGCAGATAACTTCAATGTAACTTTCAAGCCTTTAGACTGGGATGATCTCGGCTCCATGGATGAGGAAGATCAGATGTGGTGTGTTCCATCCCTTGACATCCCTCCCATCAATAGGTGGTTGCAAGCATCTGTGCAGTTAAAAACCTTGATTAGGGCACTTACTGGCAGAACTAAATCAGATGCTAAGGGCTCTCACACTCAAAACAACGCTAACCATACAAGCAGAATTGATTATACCTTAGTTGATTTGAGATTGTGGCCTTTAGTCGTTGACATGTTAGTTGTTGAGAGGGTAGAGAGTGACCACAATCCACTCTCTGTCCAAATGCTTGCTATATGTGACCAATTGTCTGTGCCTAGCATTCCCACTATACCACTAACGGACATTAGTATGACCAACGACAAAAGATATTTGAAGTGGCATCAATTAGTAGTCCGTCTGATATTTTAAGTTCTGTCAATGCTGTCTTGAGGTCTTGGCCGGCACAACTAGAGGCGGGGTCCACAACTAATAATGTGCAATTGATTGTATGTCATGTTCTTTGTTTTGAAAGTATTACAGCCCATTTCATGGAAGGTGGTAATTTTGGTGACAAAAGTCTCAAAGGGAAACATCCTTGGCATAATAAGAGCTTTTGCGCCTTAAATAAACAACTGATCAAAGCTATCAAAACAAAGGATGTAACCTCTACACATATAGCCAGAAAATCTTACAAAGCTGCCATCCATAAAGCCAAGCGTATGCAAGATGAGAAATGGTGGGCTGCACTGAATGAAGATGCAGCTGAAAAGAATTGCGTAAGATTTTGGTCCTTGGCTGTGCGAGGCCCTGATAATGGTGTGTTGCGGGTAGAGACTAATATTGCTCCATCAGAATGGGTTAACCAATTCAGTCAACTATCCTCTATGGATTGTTCTAGTGGGGTGTAGAAGAACTGAGCTGTTCCTGCCTTTATTGATCAACCACCTCATTCTCCAACTCTACATTTTTTCACTCTTTCTGATGTTGTGCATTTATTATGCACCCTCAAGTGTGGTGCGGGCAGCTGGTCAGGATGGTGTCCCAGCAGATTTATTTTTGATTGACATAGATGCCTGGGCTAGATACATCCCTACTCTATCTAATGCAATAGGGGCGGGGGCACCAATCCCTGATTCGTGGAAGGGTGCCGTTGCTGTACCCATCCATAAAAGGGGTGATAGATCCTTGCCCGGTAACTATAGGCCTATCAGCTTATTAGACTGTGTGCAAACAAAATTCTGCCACTGCCTTTTGGGGAAGATCCATGATTGGATATCTGAACATGACATTCTCAGCCCTCTGCAAACTGGGTTACACATAAAAACTTCCACTATTGACCAAGTCTTTAGATTCCTGCTTCTATATTGGAAAACTGTCTTAATTGGCAAAGGAAAACTTTATGTTGCTTTCATGGATCTAAAATCAGTGTTTGATTTAGTACCTCCCAAGAAGTTGTGGAAAGTTCTTTTTGACTTGCCAATACCTCCTCACCTCCTTTCCTTACCAGTACGCCTCCATGAGGATACTTATGCACACGTCTGGTGGGGTGATCAGGGGCAGCTTATTGAGAAAATCCCAGTACAAAGGTGAGTACAACAGGGATGCGTCCTTGCTCCAATTTTCTTTTCATTGTACATCAATCATATTGTCCCCTTTTTAGCTATGGTGGAGGCCGATGCAGCATGTATAGGTGCACGTAAAATTCCTGTATTGTTGTTTGCAGATGACACTCTCTTAATCTCCAAGACCCCTAGTGGTCTACAGAAACTCCTAAATCGATTTGAGGAGTTTTGTCTCTCTCAGGGACTGGAGATCAATACCTCCAAAACTAAACTGATGATGATAAACCCCCATAAATCATACAAAGAGAAGGTAGCTCTCAGAGACACACCGCTTGAAAAGGTGAATTCTTTTGGTTACCTTTGTTTAACAATATCAGAAAATCTGTCTTGGAAATCCCATATCACCAAGGTGGCATTGAAGCAAAAACAGTACATTGGGGTTCTAGTCAGGGACTTTAGCACCCATATAGCAAACCGATCTGCCCGGCACTTCATATCTATGATACCAAGGCTGTTTGTTTCACTTTATATGGTGCGGAGCTATGGGGCAATGCTAAAACTCAAGAAATATCTGTAGTCGAAAATACCTTTTTTAAGGAAACTTGTTTCTCAACCATCAAGTACCCCATTGTTCCCTCTTTTTAAGGATTTGGGCATTAAGGAGAAAGGCCCTAAAACCTGTTTATGTCCTCTCATGTACTGGAGACCGCTCTGGACTATTCAGGGGATTGACTCATATACTGAAGCAATCCAACCTGTAGTTGAAGCTGATCGCTTGCTTAGTGTACTCACTGTATTCGCTTGGATGGTCGAGCTCTGGGACTGCCCAACTACTGCTGCCTTTCCCTCAAAGCTTGACTTTAAAAATAAGTATTGGAAGATTATAGATTCTAAGGAACTGCTTGTAGCAATGCATTCTAAGCTGTCTCATGCTTTTGCTGATCTGAAGGATAAGCGCATCTATGAGGCATTTTGGGAGATGACCCCAACTGTATTTCCAGTTTTGTGTGGAAACCTTACCATTAACATCATTTACTAGCAGCTGGTCATCTGACAGAACTACTGTCTGTCCAGCTTGTAACGCCCCTATTGAAAATTTGCCCCATGTATTTTTTGTCTGCCCCACTTATGAAATCTCTCGCAGGAAGTGTCGTGCACCTGCATGTAGGCTTCTGGGTGTCCGTAGGTCTGCTTTAGCTCTACGAATTCTTAAAACAGATACTGATCATGTTTTAGTTACTGCTGTCGCTAAATCTCTTGGAGCCATGTGGACCAACAGAGTTTAGCTTCTTAATGTGAAATTGCCTTGTATTATTAGTTGCAGGTTGTCTTTCCAATGAGGGACATGGTTCAGCACACTTTCGTGAAATGAATTGTTAATTAGTGTGTGTATTCCTAATACCACTGTGCTTTTGAGCCAAAGAAGATGTATAGTGACTATGCCGGATCTGTTGCCTAAAATTGTGAAATCTTGCAATAGAAATTATCTAGGAAAGGGCTTCTTCTCTTAGTAATGTATTTGGCATTGATCACTGAACAAACTGTTGCATATTGCACAGATTTATAACTTTTAATATGTTTTATGTATATGTGCCACAGTATTCTGTGCTCAAATCTTACACTTAAGTCATGGGCCCAGTGGTATTTATTATTGTATCAATGTTTTACTTATCTTAACTTCTTTTCAATGTATATGAAATGTAATGTTTTTCTTTGTGTATGTTTCATGCTTTCATGCTACTAGCTACCAAAATAAAGCTTATTTGAACTGACTGGGTGATCTAGCCACTCGGGAAAGAACTTTAGTGACCACAAAATGTTATTTTTCCCACCATAACCAGTGGTTTGAAAGGACCTTGTCCAGCAGCCATCTGGATTTGAAAGGAATTTTATGACCAAATTTGACCCTGGTATATACATTGACCAGGGCAACCTGCTTGGTGACCTGGTCAGTGAACTTCTCTGCCTCACGTAGCTCCACCTGTAAGTAGAGCCCTCGTTCTTCTGAACTCCTGACCCCTGTCAGGAGTTTGAGGCCCTCCTCCACCCGCAGGCTTCTGCCTGGGCCTCATCCGTGGTGTCTAGTGGGAGAGCTCTACTTTTCTACTAGGCTGCCCCCCTCCCTCTTGCCTACTCTTCTCTGCTTCGCTCTCTGAGTGCTCTCGCTTCCGTGTCTGCCCCCTTGTGCCCCGTTTGCCATCGCTCCCCACAGGGCTCCTTTTGACTTTTGCTTTCACTCTTCCTTCGCTTTTCCCTCCACTCTGCTCTCTCTCTCTCACTGTCACTCTCCCCCCTCCCTCTCTCCCATGCCGCTACTGACCCTGCGGCCCGACCCCTCCTCTCTATTGCACTGCACTCCCGCCGTTTCTGCCCCTGTTGCCTGCCCCTTTCATCACGCCCTTTTTGCCCCCTCTCTCGAGTCCCAGCTGTCCTCCTCTCCCTCCTCCCTAGTTAATGGCGGCCGCAGTGTGGTAGGTCGAGCAATACCAGTGACCTGGTCAGTGAACTGCTCTGCCTATTCTAGCTCCACCTGTAAGTAGAGACCTAGGCCCATATTTATACTCTGTTTGGCCGAATGTGCATCAAAAATGTTGACTCACATTCAGCGCAAACCGTGCACCATATTTGTACTTTGACGCTCGAGCCCGCGAATGTCAAAAGTCCGCTGTGTGCGTCATTTTCTGGATGCGGGAAACCGCCTTGCGTTAATGACAGGGAAGGTAAGCGTTCCCGTCCAAAAAATGACTTAAACACCCGTGTGCCATATTTATGCTACTGCGCAAAAATCCCACACGGCCGGGAGGCGGAGTTAGAAAATGATGCACAGTCCGATTTGCGTCAAAAAATAACACCTGGGTCAGAGCAGGCGTTAAAATGGGGCAAACACACCTGTACTTAAGGAAAACACACAGAAGCAACAGCAGAGCTCCAAAAGGAAGACATGGAGGTGCTTTTCATCCAGCATGCACAGAGACGCAGAGCACAGGACCAACAACAGTAGCTTCAACAACACCAGCAGGGACCCCAAAGGCAACATAGAAGGCAGGAGAGGATATTCCGCACCAGGACAACCCTTCTGGCACTCCAGCAACAAGACATCATCCAGAGGTGAAGACTCAACTGCCAAGCCATTCAGCAGCTGCTGGAAAACATTGAGCCACAGTTGGCACCCAGCTTGCAGACACCCCACACCATTCCACCAGAAACCAAGCTGCTAGCTGTACTCCACATGTTGGCAAGTGGCTCCTTTCAAACTACTGGTGCCCTAGTTGCTGGGATCTCACAGCCCTCATTCGCTGCCTTCCTACCCAAGGTATTGGATGCCATCATCTCCCTCACACCCCGCCACATCAGCTTCCCCAACAAACAGCTGAAGCAGCAGGAGACCAAACAGGGCTTCTACCAAATCAACGGCTTCCCACACATGCTTGGTACCATTGACTGCACTCATGTACACCTTGTGCCAGCTGCTGCAACCAAACATTTATATCACAACAGGAAGCACACATACTCCATCAATGTGCAGGCCATTGTCGATCGCCGGGGATTGATCACCAACATTGTGGCAAAGTATCCTGAGAGTGTACATGATTCATTCATCTTCCATCATTGCACCATCAATCAACACTTCCAGGATGGACGATATGGAAATGGCCTACTTATTGGTAAGTACAGAAACCTAGTTAGATACACACTGCACAGAAACCCTCTAGGACAAACAACACATACACCACTACATTGACACGTGGCCAGGAAGACAATGAGGTTGTGACACCGCTATGCATGTTTGATATCCTCACCTATTTGGATACACACCTATGGACAAATGACAGATCCAAAAAACAACAGATGCCAATCCACAGACACAAGGGAACAATTTAAAACAACACAATGACAATGGCATGGCCTCAACTGCCAGTACAACTTGGAAGATTAATCTTTCAATATCACATTAAGAACACTCAATCAAACACCCTTCCAAGCAATAAGTACTGTGTATGGGGTGTGTAATGTGTTTTGCTGCAGGTCAAACACCATGACACACATAGCATGATGATGACTGCAATGAAGGTGACATGGAATCATTGAGGCTCTACCAATATCTCACATCACTCCTGCTCTGACATTGCCCACTACCAATAAGCAAGTGGACTATGCTAAGAACACATATTGATGTGACAATATTGAAAGTGCACATTCCTACACATACGGATTGAGACAATTACACATATACACAACAGATGTAGAAGCATATGGACCTTCTAACACTGTGAATGACAACTTCACAACCAAGTTAGCCAGCTGAACTAGAACATGTTCAGTAGTATAGGTGCACGTTTGAAACTGAGTCGACTTGGCAAGGGCAGAGAAATAGGTCTGCAGAGAAATTGTCACACATGGGATATTTGTGCATAGTCAGTTGTCAACACGTCAGTGCTGACAACTTATGGAGATGTGTTGTATATTGTCACCTTGCCAAATCTAAGGGCCTCACTGATGTTTAACTAATTCTATTGCATATGTTAAATTGGATGGGATGTCCAGGCCATATAGATGCAACCGTGTTACCACCACTGTGGAATTGATTCTGTGTATGGAAGTATCATGTCACCCCCAGTTAAGACACATGGACACCTCTTTCACATGACATAATGCAAGGGAGTACACAATGTACTGCAACTCTACAAAAATACCGCTGACATCCAGTCAATCAGCCAAACACCAGTTCAGAAAAGGAAAAAACCCAAGCCTAGGATTCCACACAATAATACAAACACCGATGAGTCACAGACAACACAAGAGAACAACTGCCATGCAAAGTGATAATCATGGTGCAAGCAACATCACTCATTTTCTATTTCAGCTGGTCAGGGGTATGGGATCCAGCCATGGATCATGACCCCATTTGCAAACCCAAGCACTGCAGCAGAGCGTACCTATAATGAGGCACATAGGAGGACACGCACCATAGTCGAGAGGACCTTTGGCATCCTGAAGTCAAGATTCAGGTGCCTCAACATCACTGGAGGCAGCCTCCTACACTCACCTGAAATGGTGTGCAAAATAATTTTGACCTGTGCCAACCTGCACAACATATGTGTAAGGAGGAACATTCCCCTATATGAACACGACCCACAAATGCCTGAAGAGGAGGAAGAGGAGGATGCTGTCTATCAACATGAGGGCACCATCCAAACACAGCTGCAGGATTGCGTCTGAGACAACATATTGTCCAAAATTTCTTTTAACTCTACTCACCATCACCACTGTCTTGCCATATGTCAATAAACACCTATTCTAATCACTATATCATGGTCTGGGTAATCATATTTTCATAACATTATCCGTAAGAATCATAATCAGAGTGTAGCCTCATGGAGCATTGCAGAAATACATTTTAGGATACAGAAAAATCGACATCATATTTGATAGGTATGAATGTACACCCAACTTCACACACACTGTAAATTACATATATCCTGTCCATTTCATATTTGAAGGGCAATAGCAGAGGAGCACAGCTATTTCACACATACATGTTGGCAACATGGTTCATTGCAGCATACGGCACACAACTAAGATATCATCATTCACTAAGGACAAAAATGCCTCATGCATGAGGCAGTGGATGTGCTATTGCATTGGTAACAAGAAGGTATGACCAGACCCTTGACAGCAGTAAGTGTGACATCAGCTATCTTTGCAAGGAGTATGTGTGACAAGAAATCCATATAAGCAGCAAATGGATAGCACGAGTGCCCCAGGTATGACTAGCATTGCTCACAAGACATGCCCTGTGAAGTCCATCCCAGGTCATAAGTTCTGTCACTGCCATGTTCCCTGTCTCACCCCACCCTTCTTCAGAGGGCCCTGGAAATGGAATATTTGTACCCAGATAATCCCTCATCTACACACACCCAGAATCACATTCTGACTCCAGTATGCTTTCCTCTTTAGTATGGTATGCCATAGTCATTGTTCTTCTGTCTCAATGGACTTCTGGTCGAATAATGCACTGCCTTGTAGTCTGTAGGACATGTAATCACTTGTCTATTGCTTTCCATGTGAAAGGTACTGTTGGCCCTTTTAAGTCACCTACAGGACTTGTGAGAGACTGAAGCTGCACACACCTGTGTGCACCTCCATGTAGACCAGCCATTTGAACATGCACTGCCCTTGCAGCTGCCTGGAACGGCATAGAAGCTGCCATTGTATGTATAACACTGTTATGCATTGCCGTATAAATCACTTGTGTAACACAGGCCTTGGGTTATTGAGTTACGTTACAACACACAGGACAAATACAGTTTTCATTTTCCACAGTGTTGTTCCAGCTTTGACCAGTCTCAGTCTGCTCACTGTGTATTTGCCTTGTTCATTTTTGTTCCTGATTGACCCTGCATCCTGTTAGCCTGACTGGTTCCTATCTTTGCATCACCATAAAGGTTCCCTGTGGCTACATTTGTCTCATAGTTGCTTTCCATGCCCTCACTCTCCTCCTGGGGTATTGTGTTTGGTAGGTCTACAATGAATACTCAAATACATGGTATAGCATAATCAGTTTACTTATCGTATCATGGGGTGGAACTTGTCTTCAAATAGCCTAATCATGGCCCATCCCTTGTCTGGGTTTCATGTATGCATTAGTGACAAATAGTGAGAGTGTACCATGGAGGTATGCATGGATTGGGAATGATGCCTCCAGCACAACAAACAACATCAGATAATGTGCATGAAATGTCAACACATGTTTGTACCCTGACAGTCCACACACTGATTCACATTGCCCCCAACATATTGATGGGGCTTGTGTGGTGAATAGCTGTGAGATTAATCAGCACAGAGGCACTGATGTTCCCGGATGCAGTGGGAATTTTAGAGGCCACCCTGTATACAAATGTTGTGAGGAAACCTGCTGGTTTAAAATTCCTGATCCATTAACTTTGTCAGCACACCAAGGTTGCCCTGTTGTCAGTCACATAAAACATCTGCAGTGCCATAGCTGGACTATCCCCATGTGTGTTCTCAATTCCTCTTCGGCTTTCCTTCAATTCAGCTGTGAAGGATACTTTGTAAATGCAAGAAATGGCTCCACAGACTCATGACTAGACCTGCACGTAACTGTGACAACATGGACCCCAATAATGACTCAGGCTACACATGGCCCCACACATTTGAACTGGACACCTTTGTGCAATTAATCACTGGAAATATGTTCACACGTGCTGCTTGGTCTGCTGGTCCTCCACTGCCACACAAGAAACATAGGTCATTTATATGACTCAAACTGTGGCGTGACATGACATTTGTGGATTAGTTTTGGGACTCGGTGTCACAGACACCATACCCACATAGCATTCTCCAATGCCTGACTCATGGGTAGTATGCAAACAAGTGCCCAGGAAGTAGTATCCAACATTCCAGGACATGTGATGGCCTAGTCTTGGAACTTTGCCATGCTCAACCGTCTTCTATCTATCCTGTGCATGGTTTGTCATTGACGATGCTTATGTCCCAAAAAACCTGGGAAGTTCACACAACATTTGTTGCACGTGTATGACAAACACATTTCCTTTCTCATTTCCACACTGAATAGCATCTGATGGTTGGCCACATTGACAACACATGAATACAAGCAGATTTGAGAAAACGCGCCTTGTGATGTTCACACAGTCAGACAACTACATTAGTAAGAGCCAATTCACACACACTGACACACAGGCAATGAGTTACTGTATTGAGTTGCGTAGCCTTGCTATCCTCTATTGACGCACAACATGGCCAAACTGGGTAATACCAATTTATATTCCACACGTTTGGCCATCTATTGCATCAGTGAAGAGTGCAAATCCGGTACAACAACTAGAGGATCATGGTCCGCAGTAGTATGATCTGTCACATGTGCCCATACACCAGAATGCACAATGTAGGTGCAAACAGCCTATCTCTGTATTGTCACACGTGTCATGTACTATTAAATTTGAGAAATGACCCGAACCCAGTCAAAAAAGACGCACATGTGTCAAAAAATGCTGCATATGCGTGGAAAAATGACGCTCACTGCCATGATACATCCATTGGCCCTGAGCGGTAATTCCCAAACTGTACCCCATGAAATTGGTCAAGTATGAAAAAGAATTGAAAATATGGATGCAGGGTAATTTCTAAGCATGTGCGTAAAAAAAAATGACGCACAGACTGTAAGCGTCATAATATTTTGACGCATGAGAATAAAAACGCACCGCATTTGAGGCATGAAGTGATGTAATACGATATCCTGTTTACAGAATTGGTACAGTGGGTGTACTTTCACTTTCACTTTGCAGTCTGTGATATTTCCTGACTGTGTGGCTGTGTTTGGACTTGTGCATTTTGTGAATTTGTCTCCTGTGTGGTCTTTAAATTGTCTTTTGGTGTTTCCTAAGTGTCTGTGTTATCCTTTGTAAGTGTATTTTTGTCATTTCTGGTGTCTAAATTTGTCTTTGTACTGTTGGGAGTCTGTTGTATGTAGTGTTAGTTTGGGGATAGTTGGGCTGTTTTAGTGTTAATTTGTTTTCATTTCCCTCTCCTACTTTCCCTTCATTATCCTCTGTACCCCTTTATTACATTATTTTTTTTCAAGAATGTTGAGTAGACCACGTCTTGGTAGGATGGGAGAGGAGGAGCTGGGGTTTTTTATTTGGCTGGTGTGCCACTTCCTACCATTAATGATTGAAGCAGGTGGCCGTGTGATACAGGGGTATCACACAGAGGCAAGGAGGCCCGGGGGGCAAAGGTCCTGTACCATCTTCAAAGAATCTACAACTCACCGCGCAATGACCCCAGCTGAAACACCATTGTCTGACCTGGTTGCCAGGGAGCAAGATCTGCTGGACCACCTGGGAATTGTGATTGGTGGCCCTGCTGGTGAGTACAATTCAGAGTAATGTGCACATTTAAATACTCTGTAGTGACAGTAGCAGATTTGTTCATATGCTGCAGGGAATGTTTTTGGATATGTGGAATGCAAGTTTAACATACAGTTGCTGTGAGTTATACAATAATTCCTACACATTACCATCATTTGTTTACGCTACAGCTGCACTAACTTACAAAACACAACAGGAGCCTGTAAATTAGTGCTGCCTTCACGTCAATAGATGATGCAAATGTGGCTCTAATTTAATTTTATGCATGGTCTGTGAGTGTACCAGGAAAGACATGTTTTTAATACAGATATTTTCAAGAAATAATGTATCCCTCAATTATTTCTGATACATGTCTGAACTGGATTCTGACACATACATAACAAGTTATATCTGACCTTAGGTAACATCTTAGACTGATATTTGGACTTGGTTGTGCCGCAATTAAATTAGGGATGGATGTCAAAAGTAATGCTCATGCCTTCATATCAAAATGTTTGGTGCAACTTACCATAGCTGTGGCACATACAATGAAACAAATGATACAAATGGATGGGTAACAACTATCCATGGCCCTCTGTACATTGTACCTGTGTGTTTTACATTGGTCTTAGTCACAATAACTGGCCCGAGCTAATGCATTTGCCATCTGTGTTACTCTATTGCCATGTACTTCTCATAAGTTATGGGATCATCATGGGATACGTGACATTGGGGAATGCATAATCACAATGGATTAAGTGCATGATGTCATGCAAGGGACCACTGACCAATTCCATCATACATATAAAGTTGACTAATACTTAGCTAGTTTAGTTTGACACACCTATGCTGATCAAGTGCAGCATATGTTTAATAACTAACCTCCCAGTATGGAGGCTATCACTGACATGGGTGTATGCTAAGATCAGTAGACCAGCATTCCTGTGACTGCTCTCATTCCGAAGGTACATACAAATTGAAAACTACATCAGCATGATTGACACACTGGTACATTTTCTAAACCATGTATTAATAATATCACAATGTCAGTTTGCTATAGATCCGCAGATCAACCAAATTGACAAATGTAAGATGATGAATGTGGCTCATCTGTGATTTCCAAAACCCATATTGGGTAAACAGGGCAAGGAGAGACACATTTCAGGTGCAATGACTACACCTGTGCCGATGCAGTCTGTCATGGATAAATCCAATATACACTGTCAACATGTATCTCCTTGTTGTGTCCAAATATGAAAACTGCTCAATCCATGGCTAGCCTCAAACTGTCACCAAATAATGCACAGGATACCTGCCATTATGGTATCATAGGGTACCCTTTTAATGTAGCATATGTAACCTAGACACAACACAGGCCCTACATGTAAGGGACCATAAAGAGCATGATAAATCATGCCCTTAATTCAACCACAGGTGCATCACACAATAAAGAATTGTCCTTTGATGCCCAAGCCACAAAACCTGAGTGACTGGTATTGCAGTCCTCCGTGAAAGTGGCTTTGCATGTCTCTCATTGATACACATGATGAGAGGAATACACTCCATAAATGAGTCTGCAAACAAATGATGGAGCATTTTTGCCACCACATGATAGTTAGGGCCACTGCATGTGTGCAGATATGTGTGTATCACTCACTGGAGTGCCCAGGGCTGTACATGTTTGCAGTGGTATGTCGGCTGCAGTATCATGCCTGAGAGGCTTGACTTTCTGACTTAATCTTACACACAGTAATTGTATTTGGAAGTGTTGTACAGTGCACAGACATTGAGCACATTTCTCCCTTCCATGCTTCACAGGTGGACCTGCCCCCTACACCATCAGAGAAGTGGCTCGATTTGCTGACCCAGACATCTCCAGTAAGTGTTGATATTTCTGTTCTGTGTTGTGTTTGCTGCTGTTGTGTGATTGACTCCTGTGTGTTGGACACATAGCAAAGTATGATGCGCTGGTAAATGATCGGATATGTTCCTTGAGTGGAGTATCATTTTTTTTCTATCTTAGAGTTGGGTAATCATTAGCGTATAGTCATATTTTGGGATTATAGGGCAGTCCAGTAGGCACGGCCATGTGAATTGGGTGACTTTTGTGGACAAAACTTTTATTAAGAAAATTTAGCAGAGGACCATATTTATGATTTAGTCAGCAAATCAGACCCTGAATCTCACAGAATAGGGATGCCAAAGTCTTACCCACAGACTTGAGCGTCTCTATTCACTAATGAACATGTTTGATTGTATGTTTAACTTCCTAGCAGCATGTAGCTCCACATGTTGTGCTATGTGTATGAGGCACTTGAGTAAAATGGCCTAGGTGTGCATGCAGCTCATAGCCAGATGTGTGCTTGCATCTATCTGCTTGTTGTAAGTCATGTGTTACTGGTATGAAATGATGTTGACAATTGTCTGCATTTCCAAACATAAATGTGGATGGGATTGTCCAAGGTTTGGATGTATCCTAGTTGGACATCCTACTTACCTGTGGTGGACTGCCCAAACCCATGTACAGCTGTCCAAAGCTTCCTGGGTGTCCTTGATGTTTGAAAGTATTTGTTGGTTGGCCATCCCCCACCTCAGGCACAGGCGTAGGGTTATGGAATGTGTACCTAGGACTGATGATCCAAGTTTAGTACACAGACATGTAAATCTGTAAATCACTTGTCCAAAACTAGGATACCCACTCATGATTAGCAACTGCATTCTATCCAGGCAATTCTGTTTACAACTCACAGATCTTGTAGCCCTTGATTGTCATCCAGAAGTTAGTCATTAGTTGGCCTGTCACATGTGGAGGACTTGCAGCATTTTTTATGTGACAAATGGCTGAACAATGACGCATTGGTCATTTAAGTAGTTACACATCTTTTAGAGCATTGCTGTGCTGTTTGATAGGACATGTGGAGGCTGTGTTGGCATGTACTTCCTCGGGGACAATCAGTGATCTGTATGATGATATGGCCTGTTTCTGGTACAATAGATGTATTGTCTGATTTACTTCTGGAGCCATATCACACAATGACGTACCTAATGTTTGGTTTAATATTTTTTTTAACAGCTGCCAATATGAATCCCATTCAGATTCAGGAGTTTCAGCACCGGGCGATGCGTTACCGCCACATTCTGGATGTGGAGTCTGGGTTCCGCAACATAGCAAGGCGTTATCGCCATGAAAGAGCCTCTGGATTGTGGAGGGCATTTGCCCGAGGGGGCCCTTCGGTGTCCACCACAGCCACCAGCACCACCACTACCAACCAGGTGGCTAAAACCATAGCAGGCACCTTTGCTGGACCGTCAACCTCCACTGCTCCAGGACCTATCACAGCACCACCTGCACCTCCTCCTACACGCATGGCACCGACAAGAGGACATACATCTTCAACTGGCACCCAGACCACCCCTGCTGCAGTCATTGACCCAGCAGATTGTCAGCGGATGCAACGTGACATTGACTGTATGTTTAGGAAAAGGAACAGTCTGCAGCAGGAGGTGGAACAAGTGAATAGGAGGGTGCCTGCCATAAATAAGACCCTGCGGAGGGCGAACTCGTAAACATTTTACCCTCAGCCATGATTCCCTCCCCTCCCTCCTCTTTCCTTGTTCTTTTCATTAGTAGGTTTAGGGGGCTTAGTGTTAGGTTAGAATAGGCTGTTGGTTTAGTTAGTAGTAGTGGGTGGAGACGTGGGGGTATGATACTTTTAATATCTGTTTTTTTATTATGTGTGTGGGTGGGTGGGTGACCGATGATGTTGGGTTTTGGTGTTTTAAAAAGAAATATGTATATAAAATATAAAAATACAAAAATATATATATTTGTTAAGTATAAGATAGTAGGTATTTAGGTTAGTATATGTTGTCCTCCATGTGTCCCGTCTTATAAGGGGGGTCGGGTTGATGTTTAGATCGTGTTGTTAAAAGTAAGTTTAGCTTAGGTGAGTTAGGGCCAGTTGTGGATAATGTGTAGTTAGGATAGGTTAGGTTAGGTAAGGTGTTTCCCCTGGTTTGAGCTTCTGTTTTTACTGTTAAATAAATATTTAGGTAACCCTTTACAGTATCTGTCACATGCTTGGGGGTCAGGGCCTTGGCATGGGTGAACAGTGTCTCTTTAGTATTAGCCTTTGTTTCCCATCCTGCAACCAAATCCCTATTGAGCTGTTACATTGGCAGCTACACCAGAGCTACTTTGCTAAGAATCTGCCATCCATTGCAACCACCACTGAAGGTTACTATGTATTCCAAAGTGTTGTTAATTTTTGATGTATGTTTTCAATCTCACATACTTTGTGAACTGAATTGGTATTGAGGACACTTTGTTAAGTCTGCCTGCAGCCTGATGTCCAAGCGAAGCCTTATAAGGTGAGTGGTAGTATGATCTCATGTAATATGGTATACACAACTCACACCTATCATTTGTTACAATGTTCAGCCAGGTTACATATTTGTACATACACTCATACACATCCATTCATGCTGTATGGTGTGTGTTAGGTAAAATTTGGGTCAAATGTCACATACGTAAATTTTGGCTTGAAGAAAAAGTTGAAGGCAATAACTTTCTGCTTAGACATCCCTTGAGGAAGACTTATTCTGTCCAACACAGCATTATAGTGTATAGTTTCTATTTACCTCAGAATTAACCCTCAGGACGGGCAGATGATGGTACAATCCAGACCACAGTGCATAATTATCAGCCAACTTTCTTTCATGTCAGTTGTATTGACAATCTATAGTCATTGACCTGAGGTAAACATCACTGATGGCCATCACGGTTGATATGTCACATTATACAGAGACAAAGTTGTTGTGTAAGTGCTATTTATTTTAAAGTGCTGTAGTGCTATATGTACATTGTCCATGATTGTGAATCCATTAGTGTGACACCTTCCATTGTGATCCTACAGAGGTGCAAAAGGACATGTCATTGGACATGCTGGGGTGAAGTGTCAGACAGTGCAGAGGGACAGGATTTGCCAATGAGTTAGTGAGAGACAATCCCAGGGCATTGTGACAAGATAAACAGTGGGCTGGAGAGCAGTGCTTGAGAGCAGTTGTTGCAAGACTAGCATGTTACAAAGCACAGGACCTTGGTTATAGGAGGCCATGTGGCAGGTATTAGTGCTACTGGGTACTCTTACTGGTGAAGGTGATCTGTTCCACGTCTTCATCTTCTGATGCGTGTGTTGTCTCTCTTGCCCTTGGTGGTGGTGGTTGTGAAGGGGCAAGACGTGGAGTCAGACATCCCGGTAGCTGCCAAGTGAGGGGCTATTAAGGTAGCACTGCAGCAAGGAGGAGCTGCTAATTCTGAAGAATAGCAGCTACATCACTGTGGTAGACAGCCAGGTCGGCCCTGAGGGGTCAATATTACATTCGTGCACGTGTTGACAGGATTGTTGTTGTAGGTGCTGAGTAAACTCTCTTACAGCTGTGATGATTTCCTTTACACTTTTTTCGAGTTCCTGCAAGATTGATGTTCGCCCTTGCATGGTTGCTGCCTGTTTTGTAGTTGACATCATGCACAAACACACCCCCTCCAGGCTAGCTGCCATATTTTCCATGCCCACCCGCACCTCCTTGGCCAGCTCCCGCTGTACTCTAACAACAGTTCTCTCAAAGCTGGTGCCAGTGTCGTCAGAGTCCTCAGCTGGGTTGGAGCTGGCAGGTCATACAATTGGGGTGGTGGGTGGGTCCTCTGTGATAGCTGCTACTTCTGTGCTCCTCCTTGTGACTGAAGGTGGGGTCTGGAGGGTCCCAAGTACATCTTGGAGGGTCTGCTGGCTGATGTTTTTCAGCTCGTCATCCATGTCATCAGGGAAGTCCAGGACAGGCATATCCCCAGGAGAGTCATCGTCCTCTGCAATGAGATATGGTACAAGTAGTGTGTCTGTGTTGTGGGATTTGTAATGTGACGTGCCTGCCTTCCTATTTGTTGCACATTGTGATCTTGGTTCCGGTTCATTACTCCTGTCTTTCATATTAGCATTCTCCCATGGCCTATGCCCCACCTGCATGTCACATGTATTGTGGTCAGTTTGGGGACTTGTCAGCATCACATCCTCTAGGTGTTGGTTTTGGCCAAATTGTGAAGTGCCACCTTCTTGTCCTACTCAACCCTCCATCTATTTCCATTCTCATGGTGAGGCCTTGCACTGGCTGTGGTTGTTCTGATGGCACTTGCACCACACTTAACAATCTGGAACTGACCCAGTCTCTGATATTTCACATCCACCTATATGTTGCTGAGACCTAGCATATACTATGTATTGCATTGGCTTGGCACGATACAGGTGTCAGCATTGGTAGTGTGTACTGCTGATGTTGGGAAATGTGTGCTACATTGGATTGCACTGATGGTCCTAGCAGTGTTCCATTTCCTCTTATGACTGTGCGGGGGTGTTCGCCTTCCTACACACATATGTCCTCCCCCTCAATGCAGTTGTCTTTGCACTATGACACTTGAGATGTTGCATGGTGGCATTGCAGCTATTGTGACCCAGGCACAGGGAAGACCATGACAAGTGCAGCATGGGTATGACATTAGTGCTGTGTACTTCATAATGTTAAATACAATACCTGATGTTTGTTGCGCCTATGGACATGGGCATTTGACAGGATTTGCACATTATTATTAATTACAGGGGATTGATAAAGTTGTCATCCTGAACCTTCTATTTTGGATGTGTTTGATCCATGGTTACGTAACTGCCATTAGCTACTTAACCTGCACACACAGCAGAGGTGGTAGTGGCAACTGTTGTCAATGTTAAATTCCACTTGCAGTTATGCCCTGAGAGTGTTAATTGAGCCTAGTTCATGTAGGGAGAATACCAGCTGACGTGTGACAGCAGGCCAGTTTTACGTTGTATTCTACCCTCCTGGACTGGCTTTACCTTTCCAAAATCCTTGGCATGGCAGCATACCCCCATGCAAAGGTTGTTGGTATAGTGTAGTACTGTGCCCCAGGTTTCCTCTGAACGGGCCATGCCCCCCGTGCTGTGCCCCTTTACCCATGCCGCTCCCTGAATATCATGACTTACATGCATTGTGTAGTAAGTAGGTCCCCCCCGCTTACAGTTAACATTTGTGCATTTTAATTCCCCATGTGACTTACCCTGCATCTGTGTTGTCTTCTGGTAGTCTGCGCTGTCCTGTCCTTGAATCCCTGTGATGATCTCCTCAGAGATGACGGCTGCCACCATCTCCTCCATGTGGTCCAGGGCCTCCTGCGGTGCTGGGCTCCCACCTCCAGTCTGCAGTGCTACCTTCCTGTTCCTGGCCATCTTTTCCTTGGTCCTGCGCTTGCAGTCATTCCAGCGTTTCTTGCACTCGATGACTGTTCTCCGTACTTCTGCCACACTGTTTATCTTGTCAACAATGTGTTGCCATATTGCCTCTCTCCTACTGATTGGCAACTTTGAGGTGACAAAAAGTTGGTGCTGGTGTTCAGTCACTTCTTTCACTAGAATTTCCTGCTCCTCTGCACTGAAGCAACACTTTCTTTTCTTCTTCTCCCTGTCCTGGGTCTTCTGTGGGTCCTCCTGGCTGGTTCCTGGTCTGTTGTCATCTTCCTGGGGTCTGTGCAAGCATCTGGGATCCATTTTGTCTCTCCTTAGCACATTTTGCTGTGTTTGCGCCGCTTTTTGATACAATTGCGTCTTTACGACGTGACGCATTGGTTTGAGTAAAAAAAAATTACTCACACCTGTGGTTTGCGCCGCCGTGCGTCAAAGTATAAATTTGACACCTGAGCAGCGCAAATAAATTGCGTTAGCCGGCGGTAAAAATGTTGACGCAAAACTGCATCGGCGCAGTTTTGCGTCAAAAAGTATAAATTGGGCCCCTTGTTCCTCTGAACATCTGACCCCTGTCAGGAATTTGAGACACTCCCCCACCCGCAGGCTTCAGCTTGCGCCTCATCCCTGGTGTCTGTAGGAAAGTACCATCTTGCCTGGCATGTTACCCCCAATTTTACTTGTGTGTCAGTTTGTTTTTGCCGGTCTCATTGGGACCCTGCTAGCCAGGACACCAGTGTTCATAGTTTGTGGCCTGAATGTGTTCCCTGTGTGGTGCCTAACTGTTTCACTGAGGCTCTGATAACCAGAATCTCAGTGCTTATGCTCTCTCTGTCCTTAAAATTGTCACTGCAGGCTAGTGACCATTTTTACCAATTCTGATTGGCACAATGGAACACCCTTATAATTCCCTAGTATATGATACCTAGCTAGCCAGGGTACTGGCGTTCCACGAGATCCCTATGGGCTGCAGTATTTCTTTTGCCACCCATAGGGAGCTCAGACCATTCTTACACAGGACTGCCACTGTGACCTGAGTGAAATAACATCCACGTTATTTCACAGCCATTTTACACTGCACTTAAGAAACTTATAAGTCACCTATATGTCTAACCCTCACCTAGTGAAGGTTAGGTGCAAAGTTACTAAGTGTGAGGGCACCCTGGCACTAGCCAAGGTGCCCCCACATAGTTCAGGGCAATTTCCCCAGACTTTGTGAGTGCGGGGACACCATTACACACGTGCACTACATATAGGTCAATACCTATATGTAGCTTCACAATGGTAACTCTGAATATGGCCATGTAACATGTCTAAGATCATGGAATTGTCCCCCCATGCCAAATCTGGTATTGGGGTGCCAATCCCATGCATCCCCGGGGCTCCAGCATGGACCCCGGGTAGTGCCAAACCAGCTCTCTGGGGTTTGCACTGCAGCTACCGCTGCTGCCAACCCACAGACAGGCTTCTGCCCTCCTGGGGTAATGGCAGCCCAGTCCCAGGAAGGCAGAAAAAAGAATTTCCTCTTAGAGAGAGTGTTACACCCTCTCCCTTTGGAAATAGGTGTTAAGGGCTGGGGAGGAGTAGCCTCCCCAGCCCCTGGAAATGCCTTGAAGGGCACAGATGGTGCCCTCCTTGCATAAGCCAGCCTACACTGGTTCAGGGATCCCCCAGCTCCTGCTCTGGCATGAAACTGGACAAAGGAAAGGGGAGTGACCACTCCCCTGTCCATCACCAGGTGAGGTGCCCAGAGCTCCTCCAGTGTGTCCCAGACCTCTGCCATCTTGAATGCAGAGGTGTGAGGGCACAATGGAGGCCTCTGAGTGGCCGGTGCCAGCAGGTGACGTCAGAGACCTCACCTGATAGGTGCCTAAGTGACTAGGTGGCCAATCCTCCTCTGAGGGCTATTTATGGTCTCTCCTGTGGGCTTCCCTTCAGATAACGAATGCAAGAGCTCACCAGAGTTCCTCTGCATCTCCCTCTTTGACTTCTGCCAAGGATCGACCGCTGACGGCTCCAGGACGCCTGCAAAACCACAACAAAGTAGCAAGAAGACAACCAGCAACATTGTAGCACCTAATCCTGCTCGCTTTCCTGATGTTTCCTGGTGGTGTATGCTCTGAGGGCTGTCTGCCTTCACCCTGCACTGGAACCCAAGAAGAAATCTCCTGTGGGTCGACGGAATCTTCCCCCTGCTAACGCAGGCACCAAACTTCTGCTTCACAGGACCTCTGGGTCCCCTCTCATTGTGACGAGTGTGGTCCCTGGAACACAGGACTTGGATCCATTTGACCTAGACAGTCCAGTGGTCCACCTGTCCAAATTTGGTGAAGGTAAGTCCTTGCCTCCCCGTGTTCAAGTGCTTTTGCAAGTGCTGCCTGCTTCTGCATGGGCTCTCTGTGTTGCTCAGTGCCCCCTATGTCTCTTTGTTCAAGGGGCAACCTTCTGGTACTTCCTGGGCCCGGGCAGCACCCATTTTCTTTAACCATAACCTTTGCAGCTAGCAAGGCTTGTTTGCAGTCTTTCTGCGTGGAAACAACTCTGCAACCTCCAGCACACCGTGAGACATCTTCTGTGCAAAGAAGAAGTTCCTGGCACCTTTCGTTGTTGCAGAATCTTCAGCTTCTTCCACCCAGAGGCAGACATTTTGCACCTTCATCCAGGGTTTACTGGGCTCCTGCCCCCCCGGACACTTTCCTGACTCTTGGACTTGGTCCCCCTCCTTTACAGGTCCTCAGGTCCAGGAATCCATCTTCAGTGCTTTGCAGTCAGTTGCGGTCTTTGCAGAATCTCCTATCACGACTTTAGTGTGTTTCTGGGGAAGTAGGGTAACTTTACTCCTACTTTTCAGGGTCTTGGGGTGGGGTATCTTGGACACCCTTAGTATTTTCTTACAATCCCAGTGACCCTCTACACACTACACTAGGCCTGGGGTCCCTAAGTGGTTCGCATTCCACTTTCTTAGTATATGGTTTGTGTTGCCCTTAGGCCTATTGCATCCTATTGTATTCTACAGTGTTTGCACTACTTTTCTAACTGTTTACTTACCTGATTTTGATTTGTGTGTATATTTTGTGTATTTTACTTACCTTCTAAGAGAGCATATACTCTGAGATATTTTTGGCACATTGTCACTAAAATAAAGTACCTTTATTTTTGGTAACTCTGAGTATTGCGATTCTTATGATTTAGTGCTATATGATATAGGTGGTATAGTAGGAGCTTTGCATGTCTCCTAGTTCAGCCTAAGCTGCTCTGCTATAGCTACCTCTATCAGCCTAAGCTTCTAGAACACTACTAATCTGCAAATAAGGGATAACTGGACCTGGCACAAGGTGTAAGTACCATCTGGTACCCACTATTAGCCAGGTCAGCCTCCTACATTGGTGGCAGCGCTGGGATAGGTACTTCTAACTACTTTACCACTTTATCATTGGTGCTTTTCATAAGAAAAACATATACCAAATACTTAAAAAGATACACAGTTAACCTAAACAGTTCAACTTTCTTTCTATAACCTTTCTAAAAAGTTTCTCAAAAGTTTTCAAAAGTTTGAAAAGTTTTTCTCTCTTCTTTAAAAGTTTCTAAAAACTTTTTTCTCTCTGTCCTAAACCCTTTCTAAACATGTCTGCAGTAGAACTTACTCCCACAGTTGTCCTGGCATCCTATGGTAGTTTAAACTTTAAAAGTTTGAGGGGTCTCTGCATAGAAAGAGGTTTAATCATTGGTAAGAACCCTACCAAAGATCTTCTCTTTAGCCTTCTCCTAGAAAGTGACCAGAACCAGTCTGGCCCATCCAGGGATCAGGCGGTAGAGGAGGAGGGTACCCAGCAAGAATCAGGGGAGAGCCCTGAGGACTCTGGGGATGGTTCATCCAAGGACCTGCCAGCTAACAGGCCTCCTAGTGACACTTGTTGTGGGAGGGGGTCACACACTAGTAGGGCACCTTTCACTCCAAAAGGCCAGGTTACTAGAGTCCAGCCAGTTAGATAATGGTCCCATTCCGTCAATTCCCACATTTCCTCTGTGTCCCAGAATTACCAAGCCTCCCACCCTGAGGATAACACCATGGAAAGGGAACACAGAAAGCTGAGGTTGGAAGAGGCCAGACTGAAGCTAAGACAGCAACAGTTGGCCTTAGACAGGGAATCTCTAGATGTAGAGAGGGAAAGGCAGAGGTTGGGATTAGTTCCCCATGGTGGCAGCAGCAGTGTTTTTGATAGTAATCCTGTAAGAGAACAAGATTCTAGAAACCTGCATAAGATAGTCCCCCCTTACAAGGAGGGGGATGACATTAACAAGTGTTTTGCTGCACTTGAGCGGGCTTGTATGGTACAGTTAGTCCCTCAAAGGCAGTGGGCTGCTATCTTGTGGCTATCTTTCACTGGTAAGGGTAGGGATAGGCTCCTTACTATCAGAGAAAGGGATGCTAATAATTGCAAAGTTTTTAAAGGATGCACTCTTAGATGAATTTGGTTTAACCACTGAACAATACAGGATAAAGTTCAGAGATACCAGAAAAGAGTCCTCTCAAGACTGGACAGACTTTGTGGACTGTTCAGTGAAGGTCTTGGAGGGTTGGTTACATGGCAGTAAGAGGACTGACTATCAAAGCCTGTATAATCTAATCCTGAGAGAGCATATTTTGAATAATTGTGTGTCTGACTTGTTGCATCAGTACTTGGTAGGCTCAGATCTGACCTCTCCCCAAGAATTGGGAAAGAAGGCAGACAAATGGGTCAGAACAAGGGTGAACAGTAAAATTCTTACAGGTGGTGACAAGGATGGCAAGAAGAAGGAAGGTAAGTCTTCTGACAAGGGTGGCGACAAAGATAAAAAACATTCTGAGTCTTCATCAGGCCCACAAAAATCCTCTGAGGGTGGTTGGTCCAAATCTTCTTCCAACATTCAAAAGAAGCCATGGTGTTATTTATGTAAGAGTAAAGGCCACTGGGAAAGTGATTCCACTTATCCAAAGAAAAACACCAAGGCTCCCACTACCACAACCCCAACTGCCTCCTCTAGTGCCCCTAGTAATAGCAGTGGTGGTGGGAAGTCTACTACAAATAGCCAATCAAAAGGTGTAGCTGGGCTCACCATTGGTAGTGTAGTTGGGGTTGGTCTTGTTAGGGAGACCACAGAGGCTGTTTTAGTCTCTGATGGTGGTATTGACTTTGCCACCTTGGTTGCTTGTCCCCTTAATATGGGTAAGTACAAGCAACTTCCCCCAATACATGGTTTTGCGGTTGAGGCCTACAGGGATAAAGGAGCCAGTGTCACCACTGATTCCAGAACTTTCTAGAATCAACCATTCAGTCCAGAGGTCCACCTGTCCACATTTGGTGAAGGTAAGTCCTTGCCTCCCCACGCCAGACAGTATTCCTGTGTACTGCGTGAACTGCAGCTGCTAGGGCTTCTGTGCACTTTTGCAAGGAATCCTTAATGCACATCGCAGCCCAAGTCCCCAGCACTCCGCCCTGCATTGCTCAACTCACTGAGTTGACCACCGGCTTCGTGGGACCCTCCTTTGTTGTGTTGAGACAACTGCCAGGCTCAGTTCTCTTGAACCCATGTTCAAGTGCTTCTGGAAGTGCTGCCTGCTTCTGCATGGGCTCTCTGTGTTGCTGAGTGCCCCCTCTGTCTCCTCGTTCAAGGGGCGACCTTCTGGTACTTCCTGGGCCCGGGCAGCACCCATTTTCTTCAACCACAACCTTTGCAGCTAGCAAGGCTTGTTTGCAGTCTTTCTACATGGAAACAACTCTGCATCCTCCAGCACACTGTGGGACATCTTCTGTGCAAAATAGAAGTTCCTGGCACCTTCCGTTATTTCAGAATCTTCAGCTTCTTCCACCCAGAGGCAGCCATTTCGCACCTTTCACCAGGGTTTAGTGGGCTCCTGCCCCCCCGGACACTTTCCTGACTCTTGGACTTGGTCCCCCTCCTTTACAGGTCCTCAGGTCCAGGAATCCGTCTTCAGTGCTTTGCAGTCAGTTGTGGTCTTTGCAGAATCTCCTATCACGACTTTAGTGTGTTTCTGGGGAAGTAGGGTAACTTTACTCCTACTTTTCAGGATCTTGGGGTGGGGTATCTTGGACACCCTTAGTATTTTCTTACACTCCCAGTAACCCTCTACACACTACACTAGGCCTGGGGTCCCTAAGTGGTTCGCATTCCACTTTCTTAGTATATGGTTTGTGTTGCCCCTAGGCCTATTGCATCCTATTGTATTCTACAGTGTTTGCACTACTTTTCTAACTGTTTACTTACCTGTTTTTGATGTGTGTGTATATTTTGTGTATTTTACTTACCTCCTAAGGGAGCATATACTCTGAGATATTTTTGGCACATTGTCACTAAAATAAAATACCTTTATTTTTGGTAACTCTGAGTATTGTGATTCTTATGATTTAGTGCTATATGATCTAAGTGGTATAAGAGGAGCTTTGCATGTCTCCTAGTTCAGTCTAAGCTGCTCTGCTATAGCTACCTCTATCAGCCTAAGCTGCTAGAACACTACTAATCGACTAATAAGGGATAACTGGGCCTGGCACAAGGTGTAAGTACCATCTGGTACCCACTATACGCCAGGCCAGCCTACTACAGTGTCTAGTGGGAGAACTCTGCTATCCTACTAGACTGCCTGCTGCCTCTCTCCTCCTTTTCACTGCTTCGCTCTCTGTGTGCTCTCTATTCCGTGTAAGCCCCCTTGTGCCCCTTTTTCCGTTCACTCCCCACAGTGCTCCTTATGACTTTTGCTTTCACTCTTTCTTCGCTTTTCCCTCCACTCCGCTCTCTGTGTGCTCTCTCTTCTGTGTCTGTCCCCTTGTGCCCCTTTTGCCCTTCGCACCCCACAGTGCTCTTTTTGACTTTTTCTTTTCCCTCCACTCCGCTCTCTTTCTCTCATTCTCACTCTCACTACCCCATCTCTCTCTCCCCCGCCGCTGCTGACCCTGTGGCCCCGCCCCCTCCTCTATCACGCTGCACTCCTGACACTGCTGCCACTACAGCCTGATCCTTTTTTCACGCCCTTTTCACCCCCGCTCCCACCTCCCAGCTGTCCTCTTCTACCCCCTCCCTAGTTAATGTCGCCCGCAGTTCAGTAGTTTGAGCAATACCAGTGACCTGGTCACTGAACTGCTCTGCCTCCTGGAGCTCCACCTGTAAGTAGAGCCCTTGTTCCCCTGAACTCCTGACCACTGTCAGGAGTTTGAGACACTCCCCCACCCACAGGCGTCTGCCTGCGCCTCATCCCTGGTGTCTAGTGGGAGAACTCTGCTTTCCTACTAGGCTGCTCTCTGCCTCTCTCCCCCCTTTCTCTGCCTCAGTCTCTGTGTGCTCCCCCTTCTGTGTCTGCGCCCTTGTGACCCTTTTGATGTTCGCTCCCCATAGTGCTCCTTTTTGCTTTTGGTTTCACTTTTTCTTCAATTTACCCTCCACTCTGCTCTCTGTTTACTCTCTCTTCTGTGTCTGCCCCCTTGTGCCCCTTTTGCCCTTCGCTCCCCACAGTGCTTCTTGTGACTTTTGCTTTCACTCTTTCTTTGCTTTTCCCTCCACTCCACTTTCTTTCTCTCACTCTTGCTCTCCCCCCTCTCTCTTCCCTGCCGCTGCTGCCCCTGCGGCCCCAACCCCTCCTCTCTCTCTCACTGCACTCCCACTGCTGCTGGCCCCGCGGCCCAACCCTGCCCCTTATTTTGTGCTGTTTTGCCCCCTCTCCTAGCTCCCAGCTGTCCTCTCCTCTCCCCCCTACTTAATGGTGGCCACTGCATGGTAGGTCGAGCAAAACCACTGACCTGCCAGTGAACTGATCTGCCTCCCATAGCTCCATCTGTAAGTAGAGCTCTCGTTCCTCTGAACTTCTGACCCCTTTCAGGAGTTTGAGGCCCACCTCCACCAGCAGGATTCTGCCTGTGCCTCATCCCTGGTGTCTAGTGGGAGGTACCCGCTTTCCTACTAGACTGCCCTCTGCCTCTCTCCCCCTTTTCTCTGCTTCGCTCTCTGTGTGCTCTCTCTTCCATGTCTGCCACCCTGTGCCCCTTTTGCCATTCGCTCCCCACAGTGCTCTTTTTGACTTTTGCTTTCACAGTATCTTTGATTTTCCCTCCACTCCGCTCTGTCTCTCTCACACTCACTCCCCCGCCCCCCTCTCTCCCTGCTGCTGCTGACCCTGGGACCCCACCCCCCTCCTCTCTCTCGTGCTGCACTCCCGCCGCTGCTGCCCCTTTTGCCCGCCCCCTTTTTTCACACCCTTGTCACCCCGCTCCCGACTCACAGCTGTCCTCTTCTCCCCCCTCCCTAGTTAATGGCAGCGCGGTAGGTCGAGCAATACCAATGACCTGGTCACTGAACTGCTCTGCCTCCTGTAGCTATACCTGTAAGTAGAGACCTTGGTCCTCTGAACTCCTGACCCCTGTCAGGAGTTCGAGACACTCCCCTACCCACAGGCTTTTGCCTGCGCCTCATCCCTGGTGTCTAGTGGGAGAACTCTGCTTTCCTACTAGGCTGCCCTCTACCTCTCTCCTCCTTTTCTCTGTTTCAATCTCAGTGTGCTCTACCTTCCGTGTCTGCCCCCTTGTGTCCCTTTTGCTGTTTGCTCCCCATCGTGCTCCTTTTTACTTTTGCTTTCACTCTTTCTTTGCTTTTCCCTCCACTCCCCTCTCTGTGTGCTCTCTCTTCTGTGTCTGCCCCCTTTGGCCCATTTTGCCGTTCACTCCCCACAGTGCTCCTTTTGACTTTTGACTTTTGCTTTCAATCTTTCTTTGCTTTTTCCTCCACTCTCTCTCACACTCTCGCTCTCACCTTCTCTCTCTCTCCCCCGCTGCTGCTGCCCCTGCGGTCCAACCCCTCCTTTCTCTTGCACTGTACTCCAGCCACTTCTGCCCCTGCGGCCCCACCCCCTTTTTTCACGCTGTTTTTACCCCCGCCTCCCAGCTGTCCTCTCCTCCCCCCTCCCTACTTAATGGGGCCCGCTGTGCGGTAGCTCGAGCAATACCACTGACCTGGTCAGTGAACTGCTCTGCCTCCAGTAGCTCCATCTGTGGGTAGAGCCCTTGTTCCTCTGAACTTCTGACCCCGTCAGAAGTTTGAGACCTTCCTCCACCAGCAGGCTTCTGCCTGTGCCTCATCTGTCTAGTGGGAGATCTTTGCTTTCCTACTAAGCTGTCCTCTGCCTCTCTCCCCCTTTTCTCTGCTTCGCTCTGTGTGTGCTCTCTCTTCCGTGTTTGCCCCCTTGTGCCGTTTTGCCATTCGCTCCCCATAGTGCTCCTTTTGACTTTTGCTTTCACTCTTTCTTCGCTTTTCCCTCCACTCCACTCTCTTTGTACTCTCTCTTCCGTGTCTGCTCCTTTGTGCCTATTTTGCAGTTCGCTCCCCACAGTGCTCATTTTGACTTTTGCTGTCACTCTTTCTTTGCTTTTCCCTCCACTCCGCTCTCTCACACTCTCGCTGTCCCTCCTCTCTCTCTCCCCGCCGCTGCTGCCCCTGTGGCCCTGTCCCCCTTCTCTCTCTTGTGCTGCACTCTTGCCGCTGCTGCTCCTGCAGCCCAATCCTGCCCCCTTATTTCGTGCCATTTTTGCCCCCGCTCCCACCTCACAGCTGTCCTCTCATCCCCCCTATTTAATTGCAGCTGCTGCGCAGTAGGTCAAACAATACCACTGACATGGTGAGTGAACTGCTATGCCTCACGTAGCTCCACCTGTAAGTAGAGCCCTTGTTCTTCTGAACTCCTGACCCCTGTCAGGAGTTCGAGGCCCTCCTCCACCTGCAGGCTTCTTCCTGTGCCTCATCCTTGGTGTCTAGTGAGAGAGCTCTGCTTTCCTACTAGGCTAGTCTCTGCCTCTCTGCTTCGCTCTCTGTGTGCTCTCTCTTCCATGTCTGCCCTCTTGTCCCCCTTTTGCAGTTCGCTCCCTACAGTGCTCCTTTTGCTTTCACTCTTTCTTCGCTTTTCCCTCCACTCCACTCTCTGTGTGTTCTCTCTTCTGTGTCTGCTCCCTTGTGCCCCTTTTGCAATTCACTCCCCACAGTGCTCCGTTTGACTTCTCCTTTCACTCTTTCTTCGATTTTCCCTCCACTCTGCTCTCTCTCTCTCTCTCACTCTCGCTCTCCCCCCCATCTTTCGCCCCCGCCACTCCTGCCCCATCCCTCCTCTCTCTCATGCTGCACTCCCACCACTGCTGCCCCTGCGGCCCCAACCCACCCATTTTTTTTGTGCCTTTTTTGTCCCCGTTCCTGCCTCCCAGCTGTCCTCTCCTCCCCCCTCCCTACTTAATGGCAGCCACTGCACGGTAGGTCAAGCATTACCAATGACCTGTTCAGTGAGCTGCTCTGCCTCCCATAGCTCCATCTGTAAGTAGAGCCCTTGTCTCTCCTCCAGCGGCGTGCTTCTGCCTGCGCCTCAACCCTGGTGTCTAGTGGGAGAACTCTGCTTTCCTACTAGGCTGGTCTCTGCCTCTCTCCTCCTTTTCTCTGCTTTGCTCTCTGTGTGCTCTCTCTTCCGTGTCTGCCCCTTGTGCCCTTTTGCTGTTCGTTCCCCACAGTGCTCCTTTTGCTTTCAATCTTTCTTTGCTTTTCCCTCCACTCCACTCTCTGTGTGCTCTCTCTTCCGTGTCTGCTCCCTTGTACCCGTTTTACCATTTGCTCCCCCAGTGCTCCTTTTGACTCTTGCTTTCAATCTTTCTTCGCTTTTCCTTCCACTTTGCTCTCTCTCTCACTCTCGCTCTCCCGCGTCTCTCTCTCCCCCACTGCTGCTGCACCTGCGGCCCTCCTCTCTCTCGCACTGCACTCCCTCCACTGCTGCCCCCGCACTCCCCCCACACCTCGTTTCTTCACACGTTTTCTCCCCCTCTCCCACCTCCCAGCTTTCCTCTTCTCTCACCCCCACTTAATGGCAGCTGCTGTGCGGGAGGCCGAGCAGTACCACTGATCAAGTCAGTGAACTGCTCTGCCTCCCGTAGCTCCATCTGTAAGTAGAGCCCGTGTTCCTCTGAGCTCCTCATCCCTGTCAGGAGTTCGAGGCCCTTCTCCACCTGCAGGCTTCTGCCTACACCACATCCATGGTGTCTAGTGGGAGAGGAGAGCTCTGCTTTCCTATTAGGCTACCCCCTGCCTCTCTGCTTCGGTCTCTGTGTGCTCTCTCTTCTGTGTCTATTGCCTTTTGCCATTCGCTCCCCACAGTGCTTCTTTTGCTTTCACTCTTTCTTCGCTTTTCCTCCACTTTGTTCTCTCTCTCTCACTCTTGCTCTCCCGCGTCTCTCTCTCCGCCACTGCTGCACCTGCGGCCCTTCCCCCTCTTCTCTCTCGCACTGCACTCCCTCCATTACTGCCCCCGCACTCCCACCACACCTCCTTTTTTCACACTGTTTTCTCCCCCTCTCCCACCTCCCAGCTTTCCTCTCCTCCCACTCCCACTTAATGGCAGCTGCTGTGCGGGAGGCCGAGCAGTACCACTGATCAAGTCAGTGAACTGCTTTGCCTCCCCTAGCTCCATCTGTAAGTAAAGCCCCTGTTCCTCTGAGCTCCTGATCCCTGTCAGGAGTTCAAGGCCCTCCTCCACCTGCAGGCTTCTGCCTACACGCATCCATGGTGTCTAGTGGGAGAGCTCTGCTTTCCTACTAGGCTGCCCCCTGCCTCTCTGCTTCGGTCTCTGTGTGCTCTCGCTTCTGTGTCTATTGCCTTTTGCTGTTTGCTCCCCACAGTGCTCCTTTTGCTTTCACTCTTTATTTGCTTTTCCCTCCACTCCACTCTCTGTGTGCTCTCTCTTCTGTGTCTGCTCCGTTGTGCCCCAATTTGCAATGCACTCCCCACAGTGCTCCGTTTGACTTCTCCTTTCACTCTTTCTTCGCTTTTCCCTCCACTCTGCTCTCTCTCCCTCTCTCGCTCTCACCCCTATCTCTCTTCCCCGCCGCTCCTGCCCCTGCGGCCCCGCCCCTCATCTCTCTCACGCCGCACTCCCACCACTGCTGCCCCCGCGGCCCCACCCCACCCATTTCTTTTGTGCCTTTTTTGGCCCCTTTCCTGCCTCCCAGCTGTCCTCTCCTTTCCCCTCCCTACTTAATGGCAGCCACTGCATGGTGGGTCAAGCATTACCAATGACCTGTTCAGTGAGCTGCTCTGCCTCCCATAGCTCCATCTGTAAGTAGAGCCCTCGTCCCTCCTCCAGCGGCGTGCTTCTGCCTGCGCCTCAACCCTGGTGTCTAGTGGGAGAGCTCTGCTTTCCTACTAGGCTGGTCTCTGCCTCTCTCCTCCTTTTCTCTGCTTCGCTCTCTGTGTGCTCTCTCTTCTGTGTCTGCCCCCTTGTGCCCTTTTGCTGTTCGCTCCCCACTGTGCTCCTTTTGACTTTTGCTTTGACTCTTTCTTCACTTTTCCCTCCAATCCGCTCTCTCTCTCTCTCACTCTCGCTCTCCCCCCCTCTCTCACTCCTGACGCTGCTGTCCCTGTGGTCCACCCCCACCTCTTTCTCACGCTGCACTCCCACCACTGCTGCCCCCGCGGCCCCACCACCTTTTTTCGTGCCATTTCGCCCCTCCTCCTGCATCGCAGCTGTCCTCTCCTCCCCCCTCCCTACTTAATGTCGCCTGCTGCGCGGGAGGTCAAGCAATACCACTGACCTGGTCAGTGAACTACTCTGCCTGCAATTAGAGCCCTTGTTCCTTTGAACTCCTGACCCATGTCAGGACTTCTAGGCCCTCCTCCACCCGCAGGCTACTGCCTGCGTCTCATCCCTTGTGTCTAGTGGGAGAGCTCTGCTTTCCTACTAGGCTGTCCTCTGCCTCTCTCCTCCTTTTCTCTGCTTCTCTCCGTGTGTGCTCTTTCTTACGTGTCTGCCCCCTTCTGCACCTTTTGCCGTTCGCTCCCTACAGTGCTCCTTTTAACTTTTCCTTTCACTCTTCCTTCACTTTTCTCTCCACTCCACACTCTCTCTCTCACTCTCCCCCTTTCTCTCTCCCCCACCGCTGCTGCCCCTGTGGCCCGCCCCTCCTCTCTCTCATGCTGCACTCCCACCACTGCTAATCCCGCAGCCCCGCCCCACCGCCTCTTTTTGTGCCTTTTTTGTCCCCGCTCCTGCCTCCCAGCTGTCCTCTCCTCCCCCTCCCTACTTAATGCCGGCCACTGGTCGGTAAGTTGAGCAATTCCTCTGACCTGGTCAGTGAACCGCTCTGCCTCCCGTAGCTCCACCTGTAAGTAGAGCCCTCATTCCTCTGAACTCCTCACCCCTGTCAGGAGTTCAAGGCCCTCCTCCACCCGCAGGCTTCTGCCTGCGTCTCATCCCTGGTGTCTAGTGGGAGAGCTCTGCTTTCCTACTAGTCTGCCCTCTGCCTCTCTCCTCCTTTTCTCTACTTTGCTCTCTGTGTGCTCTTTCTTCTGTGTCTGGCCCCTTGTGCCCCGTTTGCCGTTCGCTCCCCACAATGCTCCTTTTGACTTTTGCTTTCACTCTTTCCTTGCTTTTCACTCCACTCCGCTCTCTCTTTCTCACTCATGCTGTCCCACCATGTCTCTCTCCCCCGCCGCTGCTGCCTCTGCGGCCCGCCTCTCCTCTCTCTCACACTGCACTCCCACCACTGCTGCCCCAGCGGCCCCGCCCAACCCCATTTTCACACCTTTTTTGTCCCCGCTCCTGCCTCCCAGCTGTCCTCTCCTCCCCCTCTCTACTTAATGCTGGCCACTGTGTGGTTGGTCGAGCAATACCACTGACCTGGTCATAGAACTGCTCTGCCTCCCGTAACTCCTCCTGTAAGTGAAGCCCTCGTTCCTCTCTACTCCTTACCCCTGTCAGGAGTTCGAGGCCCTTGTCCACCTGCAGGCGTCTGCCTGTGCCTCATCCCTGGTATCTATTGGGAGAGCTCTGCTTTCCTCCTAGGCTGGTCTCTGCCTCTATCCTCCTTTTCTATGCTTTGCTCTCTTTTGTTCTCTCTCTTTCGTGTCTGCCCCCTTGTGCCCCTTTTGCGGTTCGCTCCCCACAGTGCTCCTTTTGTCTTTTGCTTTCACTCTTTCTTTGCTTTTCCTGACACTCAGCTCTCTGTCTGCACTTTCTTACGTGTCTGCCCCCTTGTGCCCCTTTTGACGTTCGCTCCCCACAGTGCTCCTTTTGACATTTCCTTTTACTCTTTCTTCGCTTTTCCCTCCACTCCTCTCTCTCTCTCTCACTCTTGCTCTCCCCCCTCTCTCTCTCCCCTGCAGCTGCTGCCCCTGTGGCCTGCCCCCTCCTCTCTCTCACGCTGCACTCCCACCACTGCTGCCCTTGTGGCCATGCCACAATTTTTTGTGCCATTTTCGCCCCCGCTCCTGCCTCCCAGCTGTCCTCTCCTCCCCCCTCTACTTCATGTCGTCTGCTGCACGGTAGGTCGAGCAATACCCCTGACCTGGTCAGTGAACTAATCTGCCTCCCATAGCTCCACCTGTAATTAGAGCCCTCGTTCCATTGAACTCCTGACCCCTGTCAGGAGATCAAGGCCCTCCTCCACCCGCAGCTGCATCTCATCCCTGGTGTCTAGTGGGAGTTCTCTGCTTTCCTACTAGGCTGCCCGTGCCTCTCTTCTCCTTTTCTCTGCTTCACTCTGTGTGTGCTCTCTGTTCGTTTTCTGCCCCCTTGTGCCCCTTTTCCCGTTCGCTCACCACAGTGCTCCTATTGCTTTTAGTCTTTCTTCGCTTTTCCCTGCACTCCACTCTATGTGTGCTCTCTCTTCCGTGTCTGCACCCTTGTGCCGCTTTTGCCATTCGCTCTCCACAGTGCTCCTTTTGACTTTTGCTTTCACTCTTTCTTCGCTTTTCCCTCCACTTTGGTCTCTCTCTCTCACTCTCGCTCTCTGTAGGAGGACGGGCTGGCTTATAGTGGGTATCAATGGTACTTACACCTTGTGCCAGGTCCAGTTATCCCTTATTAGTAGAGTGTAGTAGTGTTCTAGCTGCTTAGGCTGATGGAGGTAGCTATAGCAGAGCAGCCAAGGCTGAACTAGGAGACATGCAAAGCTCATACAATACCACTTATATCATATGGGTACTATATCATAAGAAAACACTACTCATAGTTACTAAAAATAAAGGTACTTTATTTTAGTGGCAATGTGCCAAAAATATCTCAGAGGATATGTTCCCTTAGGAGGTAAGTAACATGCACAAAATATACACAACAAACCAAATCAGGTAAGTAAAACAGTCAAAAAATAGTTCAAACACTTTAGAATACAATAGGATTCAATAGCCCCAGGGGCAACACAAACCATATACTAAGAAAGTGGAATGTGAACCACGAATGGACCCCTAGGCTAGTGCAGTGTGTATAGGGTCACTGGGAGTGTAAGAAAACACTAAGGGTGTAAAAGATACCCCACCCCAAGACCGTGGAAAGTAAGAGTAAAGTACTACTATTTCCCCAGAAACACACTAAAGTCATGATAAAGGATTTTGCAAAGACCACAACAGACTGCAAAGCATTGAAGACGGATTCCTGGACCTGAAGACCTGCAAAGGAAGGGGACCAAGTCCAAGAGTCGCTAACGTTTCCAGGGGGGACAGGAGCCCACACAACCCCAGATGAAGGTGCAAAATGGCTGCCTTCGGTTGGAAGAAGCTGCAGGTTTTGCAACTACGAAAGGAGGTAGGAAATTCTTCTTCATGCAGAAGATGTCCCACGGCGTGCTGGAGGATCCAGAGTTGCTTCCCTGGCAAAATACTACAAACAAGCTTTGCTAGCTGCAAGAGTCGCAGTTAGAGAAAAAGGGTGCTGCCCAGGCCCAGGAAGGACCAGGACGTTGTCACTTGGGAGAGGAGACAGAAGGGGCCCTGAGCAATATAGAAAGCCCTCAGACAGGAAGGAAGCACCTGCAGAAGTCCTTGAACACAGGTTCAAGAAGTCTGTACATGGTGGTTGTCTCAACACTGCAAAGAGAGGTCCCACGACACTGGAGAACAACTCAGGGAGCTGAGCATCGCCGGACGGAGTGCTGGGGACCTAGGCTTGGCTGTGCATGAAGGATTTCTTGGAAATGTGCACAGAAGTTCTTGTAGCTGCAGATCACATGGTGCACAGGATTACTGTCTGGGGAGAGGAGGCTAGGACTTACCTCCTCCAAATTTGGGCAGTTGGACCACTGGACAGTCTGGGACACTTGGGACTACCACCTGTGTTCCAGAGGCCTCGCTCGTCAGGATGAGAGGGTACCCAGAGTACCAGAGAAGTTGAAGTTTGGTGCCTGCTGGAGCAGGGGGAAAATTCCATCAACCCACAGGAGATTTCTTTGTGGCTTCCAGTGCAGGGTGAAGGCAGGCAGCTCCCAGAGCATGCACCACCAGGAAACAGTTGAGAAAGCCAGCAGGATTAGGCGCTACAATGTCGCTGGTAGTCTTCTGGCTACTTTGTTGCAGTTTTGCATGCGCCCTGGAGCAGTCAGCGGTCGATCCTTGGCAGAAGTCGAAGAGAGAAGTGCAGAGGAGTCCTGCTGGATTCTTGCAAGTCGTAATCTGAGGAAAATCCGACTGGAGAGACCCTAAATAGCCCTCAGAGGAGGATTGGCCACATAGTCAGGTAAGCACCAATAAGGAGGGGGCTCTGACGTCACCTGCTGGCACTGGCCACTCAGAGGCCACCAGAGTGCCCCCACACCTCTGGAAACAAGATGGCAGAGGTCTGAGACACACTGGAGGAGCTCTGGGCACCACCCCTGGGGTGGTGATGGACAGGGGAGTGGTCACTCCCCTTTCCTTTGTCCAGTTTCGCGCCAGAGCAGGGATTGAGGGTTCCCTAAACTGCCGTAGACTGGCTTATGCAAGGAGGGCACCATCTGTGCCCTTCAAAGCATTTCCAGAGGCTGGAAGAGGCTACCCCTCCCCAGCCTTTAACATCTATTTCCAAAGAGAGAGGGTGTAACACCATGCTCTCAGAGGAAATGCATTGTTCTGCCTTCCTGGGACTGGGCTGCCCAGACCCCAGGAGGGCAGAACCCTGTCTGTGGGGTGGCAGCAGCGGTAGCTGTAGAGAAAACCACAGAGAGCTGGATTGTCAGTACTGGGGGTCCATAGTAGAGCCCCCATGATGCATGGAATTGGCTCCCCAAAACCAGATTTGGAATGAGGTGACAATTCCATGATCTTAGACATGTTACATGGCCATATTCAGAGTTACCATTGTGAAGCTACATATAGGTATTGACCTATATGTAGTGCACAGGTGTAATGGCGTCCCCTCACTCACAATGTCCGGGGAAATGGCCCTGAACTCTGTGGGGGCAACTTTGCTAGTGCAAGGGTGCCCTCACACTTAGTAACTTTGCACCTAACCTTCAGCAAGTGAAGGTTAGACATATAGGTGACTTATTAGTTACTTAAGTGGAGTGAAAATAACTGTGAAATAACAAGTGCTTTATTTCACTCAGGCTGCAATGGCAGTCCTGTGTAAAGGTTTGTCTGAGCTCCCTATGGGTGGCAAAAGAAATGCTGCAGCCCATAGGGATCTCCTGGAACCCCAATACCCTGGGTACCTAGGTACCATATACCAGGGAATTATAAGGGTGTTCCAGTATGCCAATTAGAACTGGTAAATTTAGTCACTAGCCTATAGTGACAAATTTAAAGTCAAAGAAAGAGCATAAGCACTGAGGTTCTGATTAGCAGAGCCTCAGTGACACAGTCAAGCACTACAGACAACACACACATAGGTCACACACTATGAGCACTGGGCTCTTGGCTAGAAGGATCCCAGTGAGACAGGCAAAACACACTGACAAATAGGGTTTTCACTATGAGTACTGGGGCCCTGGCTAGCAGGATCCCAGTGAGACAGTGAAAACACACTGACATACACTCACAAACAGGCCAATACTGGGGGTAACAATGCTAGAAAGAGGCTACCTTCTCACATACCCACCCAAATAAAGGACAATAAGGCTAACCTTGGCCAGTTGAGTCTTTATTGTCTAAGTGGTGATGAGTGGAGAGTAGTTCTGCAATAGATTGGTTACTCCCTTTATCATCCACTGTATGGTTACTTCCCTGTGGAGACGTGAACCACCCTGTTTGGAGTTTTTTTAGCTAACCAGCAATGTGAGGGTATATTCTCAGAGTTCCTATTAGTATGTTTTAGATTAGAGCAGTGGGATTTGTCCACTGGGCCTATATCAAGTGAAGAGAATGCTAAGCAGGGATGCTGTCTCAATAAAGCCATAACTGGGCAAAAAGTTTGTCCTTATGGCTGTAAGAGAGAACAAGGTTGCTGTTTCTCTTGAGTTGGAGCAGGGCAGGGCTGCTGTCCTATAAGCTCCACACTAGGGCAGGGCTGCTGTTCTACGTTTTCTGAGGTAGTGCAGGGCTGCTGCTCTAAAGTTTCTCTGGGAAGGTTGGAGGGATGTTCCACGTTAACTAAAATGGTGTACTTTTTCACATCAGGATTAGTTGTCCCACAGAGAGGTACTTTTACCTCAGGGAGTACTGCTGTGGTAGCTGATGGTTCCCTTGGTACTGATTCCACTCCAGGAGACGTTTCTCCAACCACAGGACTGGTTTCCTTAGTGGCAGGGTGGGTAGGGGATACTTTGATGCCCTTTTAACCTGTTGTTGGAGAAGGATCCCGAGATTTCAGGCCTTTTTCTCTCCTTTGCTTTTTCATTTAAGGAGAAATGAGAGGAAGCAATTCCTCAGGGATACCCAGCATGGAAGCATGGGTCCTAAACTCCACTTCAGCCCAACCTGAGGCCTCTAGGTCATTACCTAAGAGATAACCTACAGGTAAGCCAGGTGATACCACCACCTGCTTTGGGCCAGTAACTCCACCCCAACTAAACTGAACTAAAGCTAAGGGGAGGAACTGAGTGGAGCTATGGACATCAATAATCTTGTACTGTTGTCCAATGAGGTGTTGTGCAGGAGACACCAAGTTTTCAGTCACCAAAGTAATACTGGCACCTGTGTCCCTATAGGCCTGGGCCTCAACACCATTTATTAAAACTGACTGCCTGTACTTATCCATTGTAAGAGGACAGGCAGTGAGTGTGGCAAGGCCAATGCCACCAGGTGTGACAGAAACTGTCTTGGGACTGACTACCCCAGTTTCTATTATGGACCCAAAAGTGAATCCAACTACACCCTTATTTTGAATGTTGCCAGCAGTCCCACCACTATTACCACTACTGCTAGGGGCACTAGAGTTTGATGTATTAGTGGTGGTAGGCTCAGGGGCTTTACCTGGGCAGGACTTATCCCTGGCCAATGGCCTTTATTTCTACACACATAGCACCAAGGCTTTTTAATGTGTGTAGATTGTGAGGAAGAGGAAGAAGGTGATTTATCCCCACCCCCTGAAGAGTGTTTAGGATGTGAAGAAGGATCTTTGTGTTTACTTTTATCCCCATGCTTATCCTGAGATTTTTCACCATCTTTCTCCTTGCCATCCTTGTCACCCTGTGTATGAGCTTTTCAGATCACTCTTGTTCTGACCCATTTGTCTGCCTTCTTTCCCAATTCTTGGGGAGAGGTCAGACCTGAGTCTACCAAGTACTGATGCAACAAGTCTGACACACAATTATTCAAGATATGCTCTCTCAAAATTAGATTATATAGTCTTTCATATTCAGTCACCTTACTGCCATGTAACCATCCCTTTAAGGCCTTTACTGAACAGTCTACAAAGTCTGTCCAGTCTTGAGATCTCTGAACTTTATCCTGTATTGTTCAGTGTTCAAGCCAAATCCAGCTAAGAGTGCATCCTTCAAAACTTTGTAATTGTTGGCGTCACTCTCCCTGACAGTAAGGAGTCTGTCCCCACCTTTGCCAGTGAAAGATAGCAACAATATAGCAGCCCACTGCCTTTGAGGGACCAACTGTACCAGACAGGCCCTCTCAAGTGCAGAAAACCACTTGTTAATGTCATCCCCCTCCTTGTAAGGGGGGACAATCTTATACAGGTTTCTTGAATCTGTTTCTCTAACAGGATGACTATCAAGAACGCTGCTGTTGCTGCCACCATGGGGAACTAACCCCAACTTCTGTCTTTCTCTCTCTACATTTAGGGATTCTCTGTCTTAGGCCAACTGTTGCTGCTTTAGCCTCAGTACGCCCTCTTCCAACCTCAGCTTTCTGAGTTCCCTGTCTAGGGTGTTATCCTCAGGGTGGGAGGTTTGGGAAGTCTCTGATACAGAGGTAATGTGAGAATGTGCAGAAGTGGACCTTTCTCTGACTACCTGAACCCTAGTGACCTGGCCTTTAGGAGTGAAAGGTGTCCTACTGTTATGTGACCCGCTCCCACTACCAGTTTCACTAGATCAGTGGTTCCCAACCTGTGGTCCGGGGACTCCCGGGGGTCCGCAAAGCCTCCTCAGGGGGTTCGTGAATGCTTAAAAAATTAAATCATTTTAACAGTTTAGGTCCCCACATTTCAGTAATGACTCAGTGGGGGGTCCCCGGATTCCAATAAAGATTCAGTCGGGGTCCCCGGGATACAGTAATGATAAAGTGGGGGTCCACAGAAATCAAAAGGTTGGGAACCACTGCACTAGATGGCCTGTTAAGTGAAAGGTCTTTGGAAGTATCCTCCCCAGAGTTCTCAGGACCCTCCCCTGAATCTATCTGGGTACCCCCCTCCTCTTCCTCCTGACCCTGGGTTTGACCAGTCTGACTCGGGTCGTTTTCAAGGAGAAGGTTAAGAAGGAGATCCTTAGTAGGGTTCTTACCGATCTCCAAACTTCTTTCTATACAGAGACCCCTCAAACTTTTAAAGTTTAGATTGTCATAAGTTGTCTTCACAACTTTGGGACTAGCCTCTACCACAGACATGGTGAAGCGAAAGAGGTTAGGGGTAAGAGAACAATTTTAGCGCTTTCGAGAACAGAGAGAAAAACTTTTAGAAACTTTTTGGAAAGTTTTTAGAGTGAAAGTAAGACTGTTAAGTTTACTTGTGTATACTTCCAAGTATTAGGAATATGGTTTTCTTAAGAAAAGCACCAATGACAAAGTGGTAAAGCAGTTACAAGTAATTATCCCACGGCTGCACCACCAATACAGGAGACTGGCCTGGCTTATAGTGGGTACCAATGGTACTCACACCTTGTGCCAGGTTCAGTTATCCCTTTTTAGGAGAGTGTAGTAGTGTTCTAGCAGCTTAGGCTGATAGAGGTAGCAATAGCAGAACAGCCAAGGCTGAACTAGGAGACCTGCAAAGCTCATGCAACACCACTTATATCATATAGGAACTATATATAAGAAAAGACAATACTCACAGTTACTAAAAATAAAGGTACTTTATTTTAGTGGCAATGTGCCAAAAATATCTCAGAGGATATACTCCCTTAGGAGGTAAGTAACATACACAAAATATACAAAACAAACCAAATCAGTTAAGTAAAACAGTCAGAAAATAGTGCAAACACTGTAGAATACAATAGGATGCAATAGGCCTAGGGGCAACACAAACCATATACTAAGAAAGTGGAATGCGAACCACGAATAGACCCTTAGGCTAGTGTAGTGTGTATAGGGTCCCTGGGAGTGTAAGAAAACACTAAGGGTGTAAAATATACCCCACCCCAAGACCCTGGAAAGTAGGACTAAAGTACTACTATTTCCCCAGAAACACACTAATGTCGTGATAAAGGATTTTGCAAGGACCACAACAGACTGCAAAGCACTGAAGACTGATTCCTGGACCTGAAGACCTGCAAAGGAAGGGGACCAAGTCCAAGAGTCGCTAACATGTCCGGGGGGTGCAGGAGCCCACTAAACCCCAGATGAAGGTGCAAAATGGCTGCCACTGGTTGGAAGAAGCTGCAGGTTTTGCAACAACGAAAGGAGGTAGGAAGTTCTTCTTCATGCAGAAGATGTCCCACGGTGTGCTGGAGGATGCAGAGTTGTTTCCTCGGCAAAATACTGCAAACAAGTCTTGCTAGCTCCAAGAGTTGCGGTTAGAGAAAAAGGGTACTGCCCAGGCTCAGGAAGGACCAGGATATTGCCACTTGGGAGAAAAGACAGAGGGCACTCTGAGCAACATAGAGATCCATTGGACAGGAAGGTAGCACCCACGGAAGTCCTTGAACATGGGTTCAAGAGGTCTGAACATGGCGGTCATCTCAACACTGCAAAGAGAGGTACCACAACTCCAGAGATCAACTCATGGAGCTGAGCATCGCAGGACGGAGTGCTGGGGACTTAGGCTTGGCTGTGCATGCAGGATTTCTTGGAAATGTGCAGAGAAGCCCTTGTAGCTGCAGATCACATGGTGCACAGGAGAGGCAATGACTTACCTCCTCCAAATTTGGACAGTAGGACAACTGGACAGTCTGGGTCACTTGGGTCCACAACCTGTGTTCCAGGGGCCACGCTAGTCAGGATGAGAGAGGACCCAGAGTACCGGTGAAGCTGAAGTTTGGTGCCTGCTGGAGCAGGGGGACGATTCCATCGACCCACAGGAGATTTCTTTGTGGCTTCCAGTGCAGGGTGAAGGCAGGCAGCCTCCAGAGCATGCACCACCAGGAAACAGTTGAGAAAGCCGCCAGGATTAGGCACTACAATGTTGCTGGTAGTCTTCTGGCTACTTTGTTGCAGTTTTGCATACGTCCTGGAGCAGTCAGCGGTCAATCCTTGGCAGAAGTCAAAGAGAGAAGTGCAGAGAAGTCCTGCTGGATTCTTGCAAGTCGTAATCTGAGGAAAAACCGACTGGAGAGATCCTAAATAGCCCTCAGAGGACGATTGGCCACTTAGTCAGGTACGCACCTATCAGGAGGGGTTTCCGACATCACCTGCTGGCACTGGCCACTCAGAGGCCTCCAGAGTGCCCCCACACCTCTGGAAACAAGATGACAGAGGTCTGAGACACACTGGAGGAGCTCTGGGCTCCACCCCTGGGGTGGTGATCGACAGGAGAGCGGTCATTCCCCTTTCCTTTGTCCAGTTTTGCACCAGAGCAGGGAATGGAGGTTCCCTAAACTGGTGTAGACTGGCTTATGCAAGGTGGGCACCATCTGTGCCCTTCAAAGCATTTCCAGAGGCTGGGAGAGACTACCCCTCCCCAGCCTTTAACACCTAATTCCAAAGAGAGAGAGGGTGTAACACCATGCTCTCAGAGGAAATGCTTTGTTCTGCCTGCCTGGGACTGGGCTGCCCAGACCCCAGGAGGGCATAACCCTGTCTGTGGGGTGGCAGCAGCAGTAGCTGCAATGAAAACCCCAGAGAGCTGGTTTGGCAGTAATGGGGTCCATAGTGGAACCCCCAGGATGCATGGAATTGGCTACCCAAAACCAGATTTGGAATGGGGACAATTCCATGATCTTAGACATGTTACATGGCCATATTCAGAGTTACCATTGTGAAGCTACATATAGATATTGACCTCTATGAAGTGCAAACATGTAATGGTGTCCCTGCACTCACAAAGTCTGGGGAAATGGCCTTGAACTCTGTTGGGGTACCTTTGCTAGTGCAAGGGTGCCCTCACACTTAGTAACTTTGCACCTAACCTTCAGCAAGTGAAGGCTAGACATATAGGTGACTTATAAATTACTTAAGTGCAGTGAAAATGGCTGTGAAATAGCATGTGCATTATTTCACTCAGGTTGCAATGGCAGCCCTGTGTAAAGGTTTGTCTGAGCTCCCTATTGGTGGCAAAAGAAATGCTGCAGCCCATAGGGATTTCCTGGAACCCCAATACCCTGGGTACCTAGATACCATATACTAGGAAATTATAAGGGTGTTCCAGTATGCCAATTAGAATTGGTAAATGTAGTCACTAGCCTATAGTGACAAATTTAAGGTCAAAGAGAGAGCATAAGCACTGAGGTTCTGATTAGCAGAGCCTCAGTGACACAGCCAAGCACTACAGACAACACACACAAAGGCCACAAACCATGAGCACTCGGTTCCTGGCTAGCAGGATCCCAGTGAGAAAGGCAAAACACACTGACAAATAGGGTTTTCACTGTGAGCACTGGGGCCCTGGTTTGCAGGATCCCAGTGAGACAGTAAAAACACAATGACATACACTCACAAACAGGCCAAAACTGGGGGTAACAATGCTAGAAAGAGGCTACCTTCTCACACTCTCCCCTTCTCTCTCTCCACCGCCACTGCTGCCCCTGCGGCCCTGCCCCCTCCTCTTTCTTGCACTGCACTCCCTCCACTGCTGCCCCCCCGGCCCCATCCCACCCCCTATTTCACATAGTTTTCGCCCACCTCCCAAGTGTCCTCTCCTCCCCCCTCCCTACTTAATGGCAGCTGCTGTGCGGGAGGTTGAGCAATACCACTGACCTGGTGAGTGAACTGCTCTTCCTCCCGTAGCTCCATCTATAAGGAGAGCCCTAGTTCCTCTGAACTCCTGATCCCTATCAGGAGTTTGAGGCCCTCCTCCACCTGCAGGCTTCTGCCTGCACCTCAACCCTGGTGTCTAGTAGGAGAACTCTGCTTTCCTACTAGGCTGCCCCCCGCCTCTCTCCTCCTTTTCTCAGCTTCGCTCTCTGTGTGCTCTCTCTTCCGTGTCTGCCACCTTGTGCCCATTTTGCCGTTCACTCCCCACAGTGCTCCTTTTGACTTTTCCTTTCACTCTTTCTTCGCTTTACCTTCCCCTCCACTCTACTCTAGTACTCTTGCTCTCCCCCCTCTCTCTCTCCCCTGCCGCTGCTGCCCCTGTGGCCCACCCCTCCTCTCTCTCACGCTGCACTCCCACCACTGTTACCCCCGCATCCCGGCCACCTTTTTTCGTGCCGTTTTCAACCCTTTTCCTGCCTCCCAGATGTCCTCTCCTCCCCCTCCCTACTAAATGTTGCCTGCTGTGCTGGAGGTCGAGCAATTTCACTGACCTAGTCAGTGAACTCCTCTGCCTCTTATAGCTCCACCTGTAAGTAGAGCCCTCATTCCTTTGAACTCCTGACCCCTGTCAGGAGTTTGTGGCGCTCCTCCACCAGCAAGCTTCTGCCTGCGTCTCATTCCTGGTGTCTAGTGGGAGAGCTCTGCTTTCCTACTAGGGTGCCCTCTTCCTCTCTCCTCCTTTTCTCTGCTTCACTCTCTGTGTGCTCTTTCTTCCGTGTCTGCCCCCTTGTGCCCCTTTTGCCGTTTGCTCCCCACAGTACTCCTTTTGACTTTTGCTTTCACTCGTTCTTCACTTTTCCCTACACTCCGCTCTTTCTCTCTCTCGCTCTACCCCCTCTTTTTCTCCTCCACCTCTGCTGCCCCTGCGGCCCCGCCCCCCTCCTCTCCCTCGCGCTGCACCCCCGCCGCTCCTGCCCCTGCAACCCCTCCCGCCCCTTTTTTCATACCGTTTTAACCCCCGCTCCCACCTCCCAGCTGACCTCTCCTGCCCCCCTCTCTACTTAATGGTGGCAGGAGGAGGCATCGCCATCGTCCACAAGAAAATCCTCAGAATCACTACCAGCACCGAAGACATCCTCGGCACCACTGAACACCTGCACTTCCAGATCCACACCAACCCACACACCACCCTCAGAAGGACCCTCGTTTAGAGACCTCCCCAGCCCCCAACAGCAGTTCAGCGAGTCCATCACTGGCGTCCTCAGCACGCATGCCCTTGCATCCACAGACTACATACTCCTTGGGGACTTGAACTTCCACCTCGAGAACACCAACAACAACAACTCTACCACCCCGCTCAACAACCTCACCAACCTCAGCCTCAAGCAGCTAGTCACAACACCCACCCACTCCGCAGGACACACACTTGACCCCATTTTCTCCACCAGTAAACACGTATTCTTTAGCCAAACTACCAAACTCCACTGGATGGACCACCACTGCATCCACTTCTCCTTCGAGAAACCCACAACACACCATCACCCGCAAAAGATTCCCCACCGCAGATGGAACAAGATCACCGAAGACCAACTGATCACTACTCTCTCCCTGAACCCACCTATCGACACCACTGACACTTACACAGCAGCCCGCAACCTCAGGCAATGGATTGATGACTGTGCCAACACTCTCGCCCCGATCAAGAAAACTTCCAACAGATGCACCGACAGAAAGGCCTGGTGCACCGCTGACCTCCAAGAATCTAAGCAAACATGCTGAAGACTCGAAAAGAAGTGGCGCCAAGATCAGACACTGGACAACCACACACCCTTCAAGAACGCCATCTGCAGACACCACCAACTCATCCGAATCACCAAGAGAACCACCTCCAAAGAATGCATCGAAACCAATGCACACAGCTACCAGGAGCTCTCCAACATCGTGAAGGAGCTCTCCAACCCCGGCTCCAACGTCAACAATATCCCGCCATCACAAGACCTCTGCGACTCCCTAGCCACCTTCTTCTACCCAAGATCTCAGACATCCATGACAGCTTCAGTACTTAGACACCCCCGTCAACCACCGACACCACAGACTCACCACCCACCAGCCTCCTGCTCTCCAGGACCCACATCAACGACACCATCGAAATTATAAACACCGTCCACTCTGGCTCACCATCTGACCCCTGCCCTCACCACATTTTCTACAAAGCAAGCTCCGTCATCGCACCCCAACTCCAGAAGATCATCAACAGTTCCTTTAAGACCGCCACCTTCCCGGAGAGCTGGAAACACGCCGAGATCAACACCCTTCTCAAGAAACCCAAGGCGGACCCAAAGGACCTCAGAACTTCCGGCCCATCTCCCTGCTCCCCTTACCTGCAAAAGTCATAGAGAAAATCGTCAACAAACAACTGACCTGTTTCCTCGAGGAGAACAACACTCTGGACCCATCCCAATCCTGATTCCACAGCAACCATAGCACTGAAACCGCCCTCATCGCCGCCTCCGACGATATCAAGACCACACTTGACAACGGCAAAGCCGCAGCCCTCATTCTCCTGACCTCTCACCCGCATTCGACACCGTCTGCCACCACACCCTACGCACACGCCTCAATGATGCAGCAATCCGCAACAGAGCCCTGTACTGGATCACCTCCTTCCTCACCGGCAGAGCTCAGAGAGTCCCCCACTCTCCATTTTGCTCTGCAGCCACCAAAATCATCTGAGCGGTACCCCAGGGATCATCCCTCAGCCTGACCCTCTTTAAAGTCTACATGGCTCCGCTCTCTGACATTGCCTGATCTCACAACCTCAACATCGTCTCATACGCCGATGACACCCAGCTGATCCTCTCCCTCACCAAGGACCCCGCCATCGCCAAGACCAACCTTCACGAAGGAATGAAGGCCATCGCTGAATGGGTGAAGAACAGCTGCCTGAAACTGAAATCTTGCAAGACTGAGGTCCTTATCGCCCCCTTCACATGGGACAACTCCTGGTGGCCTGCCGCACTGGGAACTGCACCAACACCCACCGACCACTCACGCAACCTGGGATTCATACTGGACCCTTCACTATCTATGATCCAGCAAGTCAATGCCATCTCCTCCTCCTGTTTCAACACCCTCTGCATGCTTTGGAAGATCTACAAATGGATCCCCACTGAAACCAGAAGGACGGTCACCCAAGCTCTCGTAAGCAGCAAATTGGAACCACAGCCAAATTCCAGAAAATACTGCAATACATACAGAACTCCTCCGCACTCCTCATCCTGGACATTCCCCGCCACTGCCACATCACAGCCCATCTGAGAGACCTACTCTGGCTCCCCGTCAACAAGAGAATCACGTTCAAACTCCTCACCCACGCTCACAAGGCACTGCACAACACCGGACCAGGATACCTCAACAGACGGCTCTCCTTCTACACCCTGACCCGACAGCTTTGCTCCGCCAACCTTACCCTAGCCACCATCCCACGCATCCACAGAATGACCGCCAGCGGAAGATCGTTCTCCCACCTCGCCGCCAAGACGTAGAACACTCTTCCCACCCACCTGCGTCAGACAAAGTACCTACTTACCTTCAGGAGACATCTCAAGACATGGCTGTTTGAGCAGTAACAGACCCTCTTTCCCCTCAGCACATTGAGACCCTCACAGGTGAGTAGTGCGCTCTACAATTACTCTGATTGATTGATTGATTGATTGGTGATTCCAGTCCCCACTCCTTTGTGGTTGACCTGAAATCGCACCTTAGTCCTGGTCAACAACGAACAGTGATTTCCGGTTGGTCCTTTACTTTTTCTTGGCGCTTTGTATCTTAAAAAAATTGTAAAGTCATATCTCCAGGCCCCTCTATTGGACTTTAGTTGGTTTGGCGTAATTTTCCTTACTAAAGTTTCCTTAATTTTTAAAAATAGGTTTTGGGATTTTTAGTGAGTTGTGATATATATTTTTGACAGTTTTAGTATTGCTAAAGATTTTACACATTGACCAAAGTTTAGTCTGTCTGCGACATGCCATAACTACCAAGGGTTGAGCCCCGGTTTAAAGCATTAAGATTGTGTGTGTCAGAATTTAGGGAATTTTCACTTGGATAGGACTTACATATTTCCCAACTAATAACTCACTTGTCTAGCGTCCACTTTGCAGGAGACCTATTCTGAAAGGAGCTTTGTAGGTTACCCTGTAGACAGGAGAGGTGGGCGGTTGGTGTATATGGCTGAGCTGTCATTGTGACAGCACTCTACCTCAAGGACTTCTCCTTTGGGTCACTTTTACTCGAGCATTGATCATAAAGCTTGTTAATCAGCCAAAGGGCATGGAACATTTTTGCTGTTCTACAGACCGGTCATCAGGATCCCATCCTTTTCTCAATTCACTAAATATTACAATTTTCTCTGGACTCCGGTATGTTACAAAACTTTTGAGATCATACTCCTTATTTTCTGTCACATTAGCTCCTGTTAGCAAGAACAGTGCCAGTATGTTCATGGAAAGTTTCTACGTGAGTAGTGTTTGTGGTACACATGTCTTCATGTGAATGATTTATTGATGTAATCTCAGTGTATATATGAACCTTTATAATCATTTTTACCAAGAAAGTGCATCCACTTTCTTGATGTAAAATATACTCTGCTTACCAGTCTACATCATGGTTGAGGTGTTTTGTCTTTATGGAAATTACAGGCATTAATGCTTATTCAGATATTGATGCACATTATTACACTGAAAAGTGACCACAAATGCGGCTCAAAATTTTACACTGTTAAAGATGGTAATTGAAGGCATCCATATGATCTGCCAAAATATTCAAGAAACAAACAAGCTACCACGTTGGCAGGTGTTACAACCTTATTGTGGATAACATGAAAAATTCTTCCACAACAACCAAGATTGCATTATATCATTGTAATTAGTCCTCTCTATAGAGCTTGTGTTCACGAGAGAGTGATAGAGGCAGATACTTAACCTCATTCAACATATGTAAGAGTTGATCCATCCAGATTATTTTGGTAATTGTAGTATAATGCAACTCAATGACTCCCTTCATATTTGTCCTGGATTCTAGTGATGCTCCTAAGATCAATAAAACATCATAAATCTTTCTGGCATTGATTTTCAACCCGTTAGGGAGTCAGCTCAAAATCTCAAACTGCCAAAATTTAACACCAGTTGGAAGAGGCTTGAATCTCTTACAAAGGTGCGCTATTAGAACTGTCTGTATCAATTGATGGATTAAACCCTGTGGAAGCCCCTAGGTAGCCATATTTGGGAGACTGCTCGCAAATTATCTCCTAATACGTTTTTAATTTTACCAACCAACAATTTTAATAAACCAGTTTTATTACACAAAACTAACATTACACGTACATAGTTTGCACCAAATTTTTACAAGCTGACAGAAGATGAGCTTTTAAGAGACAAAGGGCCATATTTACAAGAAAGTGGCGCATCACTAGTGATGCGCCACTTTTCTTGAAGCCCCCTTGCGTCCCCTAACGCCACCATGGTAGCGCTGTATTTACAATACAGTGCATTATGGCACATGCTAGGGGCAATAGCGTAATTTTTGACTCAATTGTAATTCAATACTGGATTCGGGTAACAACAAAAAAAATATGCTAATCCAGTATTGTGCTAAGAGGCCCGTTGAAATCAATGGGAGTGTCATTTTAATGTATGCTTTAACCATGCATTAAAAATTATGCTAGAAATGGCACAATGGAATATTGTAGATTCCATTATGCAATTTTTAGCGACCCTCTAACGAGGGAACGCCCCCTTTGCATACATCATGCATATATTATGCATGATGTGGCACAAAGGGTTTACAAGGTGGCTCAAACCCAGTTTGCAGCACCTTGTAAATATGGTGCTATGGTAGTTGCCCATTAGCGTCACATTTGTGGTAATATTTTTGCCGCAATTGTGTCGCTGAGGGGCTCAATGGCCTGTAAATATGGCCCCAACTTTTATGTGAATCTGATGTCTATGGTTTATGTACTTTAAATTGTTAATGGGTACATTACATCCATACAGTGTTCTTCCTATAGAGTCTTTAATGTAAAGTTTTGTTTCCTTGAGTTGATTTATTTTTTTCTATCTTTTGAAAACAATTTGATAAGGTTTGATTGTAATTTTCTTTCAAGATCATATCAATCTTATTTTAATCCATTGTCGCGGGGCCCCTAAAAGGATGGGGCCCAGTGGCCATGCCTACTTTGCCTATTTGGTAATCCAGCACTGCCTGTACCAGTTACTTAACGTGCATTCCTCCTACTCCCTCCTCCAGCGCGCCCCCAAAGAGATCATAACTAGTTACAAAGGTTGAAGAAATGGCAGGTAAATGAAGAGTAGGTCTCATTTCCTAACTCAGTATACTAATCACTACACAAACGTCTGTACGCACCAGGGACCCAGAAATGGCATGTGCCACGACATTCAAAACAGTTAAACACGGCAATTAGCTTGCAGGCAACATAAAACAAGATTGCAAAACAGATTATGGGTTCAATAGAAAATAGACCTTTTGTTACAAACTCTTCTCCAAGAATTGATGGTATAATATTGAATTCATTTTGTCTAAACGTTTGATATTGTGTCTGAATTGTTGACTTTGTCAAAAAACTGCACGAGTAAAGCAAGCGAATCTCATTCATGTTTGAACAGTCATTTTAACAACCTTTGACTATGTCATTTCCTAAGGCCCGCAGTGCGGTCTCTCTTTTAGTTCATTCAACAAACAGGGGCTTAACCTCATGGGGGGGTGTGAAGAGTTACATCGCCCTAATGAATGCACTTTGTGATAAATAGTTGGGTGCAGATACTTTCAGTGGGGTATGGTGAGGTGTCAGTCGGATTTCATCAGGAATGTTTAGACACACACACACAATCCCACACACACTTTTTTCCTCTCTCTTTGGAAAGGCTTCAAATGGAAAGTCTTCAAAAATGTTGGTTATTTCACCAAATAATGTGCTTTCTCTCACTTGGTACACCTACCAATACGCATTCCTCTCCCTTTCCACTGCCTCTTAATCACCTCTTGTGCCCCTGCCTGTTGTATAATGTGTTTTAACATCATGTGCCAGCATGATTGTCAGGAAATCTGAATCTAACACCCCCTAATTATTTGACCAAGCGACGCCCCTGACAACAAATGTATGTTTTTTTAAAAGTGGTTTCTGCAGGCAATTCACAATGGTGAGTCTCAGAAAGCTGAGCAAGGCAGGTTTGCAGAATATTTAACGCCGAAGATAATTCAAACTAAAACTTATACCCATAGATTTCTTAGTTCTTATGAATAGTTACATTCCACTTTTATAGGGCAATCATTTATTTTCCACCTATTCGAAATAACCGCAGTATTTTTAGATTTTGTTTCTGCAAGTGATCTGAAGTCCACCTGCAGCATTGATTTTCTCCTAAATTTATGACCTGCAAAGAAAGAGTCTGGGTGACTTCTCTCTGGTGGCTAGTATATCAACTTGATTTGCTTTAGTAGAAACAAAGACAGCTTTTAATCTAGTGTCAATTATTTTCAGTGAGTCAGTTCATACCTTTACTCATGCTGCAAGAAGGCATATAGACGCTAGGCTAAGACTGCCGTGAGATTTCTCTCGTCTCTCGCAATTGTTTGTGAGACAGAAGACATATTTTACAAGTATCCTTTAGTCAAAATAGTTAAATACAGTCGCAATCTTGATGCAGCTGTGGTATGTAAGATGTCAAGACTGTATTTCTTCACCATCAACAACCAGTTAAATTCATGTTAGCAAACCGGTTGCCAGTACCAAGTGCTACCCTCCTCTATTTACACATTCAATTATTTCTAAGTCACTTTAAGTCAAGCTGCAGGATACTGTTAATGTGTCTGATTTTGAATCACATTTTATGTGTCTCTAGCAGGGTTTTTCAAGTCCCCTTCTTATATAGTTCTTATATGGTTCCTACAAGGTTACAAGGACTATGTATATAACAAGAACTTCAGAATATAGAGACATAGGCCCTCATTATGACATTGGCATTAAGTACCGAATGCCGCCGCGCTGACTGCCGCCAGCATACCGCCACGGAGGTGTACATTCGTCCGCCACATAATGACACATACATAGAAAATGGAAAGAAAACAGCCACAACCACAAATTCATCAGACCCACTGTACATGATAAACTGTTGGTACTGCCATCCATACCTTTACTCCACCAATACTATGCTCCCCAAATAATGACCCACAAATCACCACAACGGACATTAAATGGCGGTAAACCATTGGCGGTGAACACCACTGCCGCGGATATGGACACCCAAATACAAAAGAAGACAACATTGGAAAGAACAAAAAAAACACATCTGACAAAAAAAATTCTAACTCGCAACCACCAACAGCACTATAAAACACACCCCCACAGCACCCAAAATCCTTTGCTAACACAGGACGACGGCTACACTTTGCGACGCTAATCCAATAGAGAACTGCACACACATATACCAACTACCAATTCATCCAACACGCACCACACACCCCACCACATCACACATCACCCTCTGCACAACGTACACACAACACCCATGTCCCCACAAAGGCACCCCCGTTTCGGATTTGCAGGTCATGGTTGAGGAAATAGTCAGGGTAGAGTCACAGCTGTTCGGAGCACAGGCCCAGCAGATATCCATTGCCAGAAAGATGGAGCTGTGG